>NC_086083.1:13286371-13599942 GCF_948474715.1 Cydia amplana
CATTGTCACAGTTGAATAAATAATAGTACTAAGTACAGAAGACTCACTCTCTAACAAAACGCGTCTGTTACGATCAGCACAGATATGGCCGCTAGGTGGCGACAGCGCCACGCGCGGCTTATAGCTTTCCCCAAAATTGGGGCCGAACGGATGTACTTTTAGCTACCTGTAGCAAATCGACGAAATCGCGGAGTGAGCCACGCCTGCCATTGTTAATTTTTCTTGGGTTGGTTTTGTAGTTTACTACGCCTTTGATTTTGTCACATTTTTTGCTGTTCGAAATATTTTACCAATAACTTTGTTACGCGTGGAGAGGCAACGTTTATTGAGTTTTGACGTAAGAAACAAATCGAACGAAAACAAGTCTCTTACGAAACATGTTATCGCACACAATCTTATCAATATTATCAATCACATTCAGGTTGCCATGTCGATATTCATCAGCTATATAAGTCATAACTAGACGATATTTATGATTAGAGAAAACTAGACATCTTTGTGTCCTGATACTTTTGTCGTCGCGATAGCCATTGTCTGTGATAATGATAAATGAGACAAACTACCTATAGTGCAAAAGACCAGTCATAATTTCTACAAGACAGAGTTGATAATTACGTATATGTATACATAAGTTAAACCTAGAGCTATAAGCTATAGGTATATGCAAACAGTCTCAGGTGGTATGCAATACAGTCAGCTTTAAATAGTTGTTGATGGCCAAATATATCGACAACATAATACATCCCTTTCTATGGTAGCAAGGGTGTGTTGCTATATAACTATTTGCACTACCATATGAGACTGACTGTACAAGATGAAAACAATGATTAAAATAATGCCAATGTATTTTCAACTATATATTAGAAAACGAAATACTTGTTCAGCACGAAATTATATTTGTTTTCGATAATAAACCAACGTTTATTACTCGTAGTTATTTGTTAAATGTTCAACAATAACAAAGTTATCAAACTTCTATTATTACAAACAAATTTTAACTTCGAAACGTAAATGATCTATTTTGTTCGGTCAACCGACTTAAAAGATTTTGTGTTTGTTTGCTGTACGATAAGATAATTTTAGGACAGTGGTTCTTAAACGGGTGTCCCAGCACCCAAAAAATTATAGTTCTATACGCTACGTGCACGACTGTCACGCAACCTAGCATCCGCAACTCTAGGGGAAAACGTCAATTTACTACATCTTATAAAACTACTCCAATACCGTAAAATGGAGTGAGTAGGGTCAAAACTGAAATTCAAACCTCGATAACATTTTATTTTTACATATGAAAACTGAATTGTGTATATAATAAGTGTTCCGGACGTTTGTATTTTCGTTTTTATTTTATTTTGGGTAGTTCCATTTCATAACTTTGACGATAAAGAGGAAAACCCACCTCACCCCGTAGTGCCTCGTATCTGGGGTGACAGGGGTTTTCATACAGAGGTGATTTTGGAAGATTGTTGGATCGATTTTTTTTATTATGCGTATTGCTATACCTCCAATTTAAATTGGAATACATTATTTTTGTAGCAGTAGCCTTAAAATCCCTTCTCACCCCCCTCTCAAACCTTCTCTCCCCATTCATAACCCACATCTCCCCGCGAAACCTACTCACCCCGTTTTACGGTACTCAAAAACTACTGAACGGATTTTCACACGATTTTCATCTATCAATAGAGTGATTCTTATATAACTTATTGTTTAAAATAGTGGACATATAACGAGGTTGTCGGAAAAAAACACGCTGGCTAGGAGCTTTATTCGAAAACGCTGCCTGTCCTGGGTCTACAAAAAAGTCCGCGATGATTAACTTACTACGTATACCCATTCTTAACTTCTAGAAAAAGATCACATACTTAATATGTGGCATTTGCAAAGCTTTTTACACGGATACAGCATCAATTATTATCAAAATAATTACGTTAGTTATATTAAGCATTTTCATAAAGATTACAATGGTCCATTACACAATACAATTTAAATGAATATCTCAGGAGTAATCGTAAATCAAAGTTCCAGTTCGAGCCATATAACTTGTATGAAATGTTAAAGACTCTATCCTTTTTTAGTTCCAATTTTCACCACCGCATGCGCTGCGATCGCTTTACTTACCCCCACCATGTACTTACGTAGCCAATACTGTTGATGGAACTTGGCAACATAAAAAAATTGTCAATATCCAAAAGGTTAAGAACGCTGTGGATCACTGACTCTTTCAGCCTCATTCCTAAGCTTCCTATTTTTTAGTGTTCCGTACAAAACTTTGTTCACAGAACACTTATGGGATCACTCCGATCTTGCAAATCGGTTATTTTAATTAGCATTCAAGTCCGCCATGCAAGCGAATACATTTTGTAAAACATAAAAGACTTGAAAATTGCCCTAAAGTAAGGTCAGGTGGGGTAAGAGAAACATACTTTACTTGTTGTTACTTATAAAATGATTTTACTCAGTTCTAAAGCATATTTTCGTTTTTTAATTAAGTGTTTCATAATGGCATAATATTAAGCTTAACGTACCCTCCCTTTCATCTAAATTTCCACATGCACTGTATAAAGCTGAAATTACCAAGTAAACCACATAGACCCAATTAGTTTCTCTTTCCCTTGTTTTGGGGTAAGAGAAACTGTTTTTATTACTTACCAATCTTTAGCGATAGCAGAATATCTCGTGGAACAACATTTTAAGGATAATTATCTTAGTCCAAAATATTACTTACTGCATTGATATAGGATCTAGTTTCCCTACCAGAGGTGACATTACCAAAATGGGGCAAGTGAAACATATAGGTCACAATCAGTCGTTTACAACCGTTGGTAGTGTTTTTTATAAATAAATAGTTGAAGTCCTTATTTAGAAATATATTACGAGAAATAACGATTGATTTTGCAAATCAGGGTAAAGATAAATAATTAACGCAATATTTTTTGTGAAAATACACCTGTATTACGTTTTTATCATTAGGTTATTATAGTAAGTACTTACGTAGTTACATTAATCGTCATCTTACGGAGAGTAATTGGTTTATATGGTGATAAATGTTTAAAAAAAATTACATGTTGCATTGTAATTTTTTTAAACATTCTGAATTCATACTTGCATACTTAATGGGAAATAAGTTTTATTTTAAATACTTTATAGGTTTTATGTCGATAACAAATACTAATATCAAAATAACGGTACATTATTGTATGTTATATGTATCAAAAGACATTTTGAAAATTATTTGTCCCCGACGACCAATAACTGGTTTTGGCAGTTTGATAATTATGTCTTCTGCATGACGAACTTCAGATATGTCATCTACATTAGGAAAAGTAAACACATTGTCGTATATATTTTTTGTCATTGTTTTTCTGACATATTTCACTACAGGGCAGCCATTAGTATTTACTTCAAGCATCACGCCGATCGATGTAGTGTTTGACAGTTTTCTTCGAACAGAATTTAACTAGAAGCCAGTCCCCTTGAGCAATCTTAGTATTCATGATGATGTCATCAAATTATTGTTGTATTATTATCAATGATTGGCGTTTTCCACTACCTACCAGAGATAAATGGGAATATGGATACGCTACTAATTAAACTGCTTTTTTTTTAAGTTACTGGTTGCTGTTTTGTAATTCAGCTAATGTCATGGTTATGTTACAGATCGACGTTATTTTAACCTCATTTAAAGAAACCCGGGTGCTGGTGACACACTGTATATTTTAAACCTAATTATAAAAATAAAACGATAATTAATATTATGCAAAGAGACGTTTTCCTAAAACATCTGCTAAAAATATCCTGGGACTTCATGGCACATCTAAAAATATCCATAAGCTCAAAAATATTGAATCTCTTTAAATTAATGTTGCTACCATTATAATTTCTAAATTATTACGATTTGATTATAACAGATTTAAAATTTATTATAATTTTTTACAGGCAATGAAAATGTTTGTTACATCTGATACAGGGAAAGTGGGACATATGTTTCTCTTGACCCGGTATTACTAGACCCACTTCCCCTACTTGATATATCATAGGTTATATTTTTTCCACTATCAATAAAACTACAAATCAACGGTATTTCAATAAAATAACGCCAAGGAAACGGAACACTAACTATAACCTTGCACTTACCTTTAAAATCAGCTCCTAAGCACTTTTATTTATTATATTTACAGCAGCAGGAATATTTGTTCGACAACTCGATGTTAGACGGGCAGCTGACTGATTTTTTTGGCATACCCTCCTTTCTCACATATGTGATCTACCCTCATATTTTTCAGAAAAAATGTATCCAGCCTATAAGTACTATCTTACCGACTGGGTAACATCACGCTACAATGTTTAGTTTTTGATTTCTGACGTATAGGTTCACTTATCCCGTAGACCCAGTTACCCCACCTGACCTTAATTGATTATGTTTTAAGCAATTATCCATTTTCCAAGATGGCGGCGGTTCCTCTTAATCGCCAAGCGAGAAATGTTCTGTTAAATGGTAAATGGTTTAAATGGTTCTGGATTAACATCGGGACCTACAATTTGCATATACCTAAACCAAACTTCAAAACTGTCCTCCACATTTTGACCTTTGGCTTTCCTCGATTGTATTAGAGACCGATTCCAAGCGCCACATTATATGTATAACAACATATTGTTTTAAGCAGAACTTGAATTTTTAGTGCCAATAGCGTCAAACCACACAAAGCATGATTTTAAATTGTATTTTCGTATCACTAAAAGTTTGGGCTCGGCTTATAAGGTAAGTAGGTATAATATAAGACAGTAAGTAAGTACGTGGGTCATACTGAAAGTTTTTGGATTCTGATATATATATATATGAGAAAACTTATTTTTTCTAAGTGGCCAGTCCAGGAATTTTCAGTATGACCTAAGTATTAAGAGAATTGGATAAGACAACGCGCCAAATATATCCGCCATGATCTAACATTTTATCTACTATTAGTTAGAGGATGGTACTCGTAGCTATATTTGGCGGAAATATTATATGTAGTAATACGATAATTCATTGATACCTTTGACGCGTGACTAATCCGCTACTAATAATACATACTGTACCTATATGAATCCATACTCTTCATAATCAATTATAATTCGAAGCTACTGATTTAAGAATAGAGCTTAAGGAATGAAACTAAATAAATGAACTAAGTAACCTATTCTCACACAATTCTTAAAAAACTACTCTCAAAACAATACCAATCTATTAATTGAATGATTCGAACCTTATATAATTAAACAAGAACATAATTAAACCTACATTGTTAAAATTTTACTTGAGCTATCATAAATATAAATGGTACTCAAGACTCGAGGCGAAATTTATGCCCACAATTTCTAGGCAAGACATGTTTTTAGTAACAAAGGCAAATGAAAGCTTACGAAAGTTATGAAACAGACTAATTATGCACATAGTATTATGCGCATATCGTGATCTAATTCAGTATAAGTTAACCTCGACTTTCGTAGCGCTTACGTATAATTATAGGTCAAACTTATAATAGTTTTGTTTGACCAGTGTTTTAGTTGGTAACTTTATGAATAAGATTAGGTTTTGAGCTAGCTGTGTGTTCTTAGGCGGATATTTAACAAAAGATAAGCCTACCAGCTGTTTGTGAAATTAACATTGCTTTGTTGCCATGTCTGTCCAACTGTAGGTAGGGATTTGACGGTTGCGGTTGGTATGTATACAATCGGCACCAAGTAGCTAAAAGTAAGCATCCTTGATACAATGCCCCATGGGCCTATTTTAGATTGAAGCTAGTTTTTAATTTCTTTTAGTAATACCACTGTATATATCTTGTTTGTAAATATATGTGCATTATTTAATTAATAATATATCAAAGGTATAAATGATATTAGATTTTCGCACAATTAAAATGTGTACAGTCGCCATCAAATATATCGGAGCGGCCAAGGTGCTCGCAAATATCTGACCACGACTCTATTGTCAAGGCGCTAGAGATACCTAGTTTAGAGATATTTTGCACGTCAGCCGCTCCGACATATCTCATGGCGAATGAATAATAGATAAGGTGATGCCATATATGCGGTTAAAAAAGACACACGCCTACCAAAATTACTACCCAAGAACGACACACACTTAATAAATTAACCGCATATATATGTAGGTATTGCTTGTTTTTTAGAATATACATATACGTATATTTTATATTTTAATAAAGTCGATGTGATGGATGAGATTAGTCTTGCTCAAATCTGTATGACGTCGTTTACGCCAGAAGAAATACTTTGTGCAAAGACATTTTTGGCGCAGTTTAGTAAACATTAGTAATTCACTCGATCAACCACTACAATTTAGTACAAAATATTCATAAATTTAAACGTTAAATTCTTATTTGTACGCCAAAGAACGCAACCGAGTGCGCCCAGCTAGAATATTATAATTGAGGCTATTCAGTCAGTAAGTAATAGGTACTCAGGTCGGCATTGAGTTTCGTTCATGCTTGAACGTTACAAGCAACATGAAGCCTTTTGAAATATTTACGACGAAAGCGACGTAAATAATTATTTACAAAGGTTGTCGTGCTTTAACTATATTTTGTAGTGATCGCGTCCCACGTAGGCCCCTTTTTAGGGTTCCGTACCCAAAGGGTAAAAACGGGACCCTATTACTAAGACTCCGCTGTCCGTCCGTCCGTCCGTCTGTCACCAGGCTGTATCTCACGAACCGTGATAGCTAGACAGTTGAAATTTTCACAGATGATGTATTTCTGTTGCCGCTATAACAACAAATACTAAAAACAGAATAAAATAAAGATTTAAGTGGGGCTCCCATACAACAAACGTCATTTTTGACCGAAGTTAAGCAACGTCGGTCGGGGTCAGTAGTTGGATGGGTGACCGTTTTTTTGCTTGTATTTTTTGCTTGTTTTGCTCTAATTTTTGTTGATGGTGCGGAACCCGTGCGCGAGTCCGACTCGCACTTGCCCGGTTTTTGCCTGTTTTGCCTGTTGAAGTGAGGGACCAGGTTGACCGAGACATACTCGCTCTGAAGGCAGAAAACTCGGCATAATCACACAAGACAGGGTGCGCTGGCGCCAACTTGTATCGAAGACCGAGACCCACTTTGGGTCGCTCAGCCAACGAAGTATTTAAATAATAAAGTATAATCACGTCTCAGTGATCAATAAAAAATGATAAATTAACAAGAAGGGATTAATTGTCCGCAGTCTCCTGTCCCTAGACTGCCTAGTGAGTAGTGGCACCATTCCAATTGCTTGGACAACGCGAGCTAGATGATCGCTTCGGCGAACGAGCAACGCTCCGTAGACAACATGCCAATCGCTAACGCTACGTAGCGAACGAAACGCACCTGTCACTGTGACACTAATATGGAAGAGCGATAGAGAGACACAAAGCGATTCGATAGCGAAGCGCAAGCAATTGTCACCTTGGCTAGACCGCCAGGGAGCGTAGCCAAGGTGACAAGCGTTGAACATGATCAGTAATGCCAATTGAAAAGTAAATAAAATAGGAAATTGCGGACGGCCGTTTTTCGATAAAAATCCAAGGATCAAAAAGATTTTATCATAATTCTTTTGTTATTACTGACCTCTTGTTATCAGTAAATGAACGTCTCAAGAGTTAGACCTAAGTACATATTTAAAATGAACCTTATATTAATTTTAATTAAGCACTAAACAAAACTGTTCAACAAACAAAGTAGTTTAGTTAGTCGCCTTGGCACATTTCTTTAACTTAAACTTAGATAGAGGTAATTTTCCGAGAATAAACGCCAACGCGTTACAACCTTCAATAGTTTTAAAAGGAAATATGAGCATGTTTTCTTAAGGGTTCTTTCATTGCAAACTTTTAATTGGGTAACGTCATTAAAACATGCAATATTTATATGGTAAGAATAAAGGTATTATTCATTAGCGAAGACAATAACCAACTAACACGAAAGAGTAGTCAGCATTAACAGCAGCGGAACAACGTTCTAAATTCGTGCATAAGTCATGACATTATTCCCATAAGTTGCTTGTAGCGACACTATCTCAGGGCGAAATAGAATCTTGTCTGGATTTAAAACAAAAATATTGTTGTATAAAGTGCTAAGCTAGGTGCGGCGGCGGTAAAAAGAAAACAGACAATGAACTAGACAAGCTACGACGCAGGGTTCCGTAGCCTTCTTTCAGATATGCACTTTATTCGTCAAATAGCCTCCGCCCGAGACTTAAAGTTATTAAAAACTTGCAACCAAACTTTCACCAGCTTTAAATCAGGTTTCACCTTCAATAAGAGAAGCTTAATATTTCGCGTTTTCGTGAATTGAATAATTGTGTTTAGACAGCCTCAATGTCTTTAACTATTTGGCTAAAGACACCCTTAACGTAAAATAGCATCCCGCTCTTCTTACATAGATGTAAGGAATTTTCCTTAACCCCTACCCTTGACCTATCTGACCTTTGACGACATTAGTGATAACGGGGTTAAAAACCTATATATTTACACGTTTTCAACTGTCTTTTGCTTTGGAACCAAACGATAGTGTGTAGTAACAAAGGTATCTAATCCAGGGACCGAATACCGATATGTTCTTCATACAAATTTACCGGTATTCAATTTCGGTATCACGGATGTTTATTGCACTTAATTTAGCTAATGTGATCACTAATAATTATCCTTACCTAAATAATATTCTAATAATATCAAACACGGCGCGCTCTTTCTTTCTTCCGTGATATCAAAGAAATGTCGTGAATGCTATGAGATATTTTGATCTTTAGTTATACCGGTAACGGTCCCTGATCTAATCTTCCTTCCCTGGGGAACACAGATTCGGAATCTGAAACAGGATACAAATCATTAATATTTATTCATCATCATTCACCAAATTGTCACTGTTATTTCTCATATTCAATTACTTATTCTATTCATAATGTAAAAACAGACAATCACAATATATATAAATTTCTAAGAATTTATACCGTGTGTAAGTGAAATTGTATCTTGTGAGATAAATAAATCATATCACATCAACATATTCATCAGTTGGGTTCACTGCTGTCTACAAAACCCTAAGTCAACTCAATTTGTATTCATCAAATCCAATTTGAAAAACCTAATTGTATTACAATTCACTTATTTAAATATGCACTTAAACATTCTGGTTAAAAGATAATTGTCTTTCTCAGGCTTTGTGCAGGTTTATGCGCATAAAACAAACTTCTCAAGGATTGTAAACTTTTATACTTAAATAACTTTTACAGAGCTTCAATACAAAAGGAGCCGACGAGGTTGTGCCTCGGAAAGTGCAATTTATTTTATGAGAAGGCACTTCACTTGGAAGTCGGGCATAATATTTTGTGGGATATGTGCGTATTTGTCTTGTTTTAGAACCCATATTTGGCAGAGACAAAGCCGGCAAAGGAATGGGTAGACGTAAAAATAAGAGCCTAATATTTTAGAAGCATGAAGTTTGTATTTTGGAACTGAGCTACAAGTACATATATGTAGAACTAGAACGTAGGCATTAAGTTCAGTTGTCAAAAGCACACACTAAAATTAAACCGTAAAAGCTATTCGAAAAAATGATGGGTTTTACTTTACCGTAAAATAGGGTGAGTAGGGTCAAAACTGAAATTCCAACCTCGATAACATTTTATTTTTACATATGAAAACTGAATCGTGTATATAATAAGTGTTCCGGACGTTTGTATTTTAGTTTTTATTTTATTTTGAGTAGTTCAATTTCATAACTTTGACGATAAAGAGGAAAACCCACCTCACCTCGTAGTGCCTCGTATTTCATACAAAGGTGATTTTGGAAGATTGTTGGATCGATTTTTTTTTATTATGCTTGTTACTATAGCTCCATTTTAAATTGGAATACATTATTTTTGTAGCAGTAGCCTTAAAATCCTTTCTCACCCCCCTCTCAAACCTTATCTCCCCATTCATAACCCACCTCTCCCCGCGAAACCTACTCACCCCGTTTTACGGTACTGATATTTATATTCGAAGCGTGTATCGTAAATACGAGTACTGGCGTGCTGTCTGAAATATTCCAAATATTCCAATATTGCGAAAATTCCACATGGTAAAATATTCACTTCCAAAATGAAAGTTTCCTTTGTTTCCTGTGAAATTTTCCTGAAATTTCCGATATCTCTTTGAACTTTTTGGAAATTTTCTGCAACTTGCATAATAGGCCAATCAAATTAGATCCTAAAAAGCGTTTCGATGAATTTAGTTTCGCTGGAAATTGTTTTAATACCTTCATTTGGTCCTAAATGTGTGTAATCCGAGTTTGCTCAATCCCAGGAGGTGTGCATGAATGGGAATTATTTCTTAGAAAAAAGGTAATTTGATTGGCCTACAACTGTAATCGTAATTCGTATGTATTAAATATTAGTTATATTGTTTACTTTCAAAAATGTAATCAAACTACCGATGCATAATATTATATTAATTTTCAACCGCCAAGACAGTCTTTTATCGTCACCAGAGATGTGACTTATTTGAAATACTTGTATTTAAAATGCAAATACTAAATGCAAAATACCTATTTTGTATTTTGTATTTAAATACCTTTTGAAGAAAACTATTTTGTATTTTATTTGAAATAGTTTTTGGGACCTATTTTCTATTTTCAAAATACAAAATACTTTATAGTAGGTAATGTAGGTAGGAGTTACAATCTCTTCTGATGTTACAATCCTGGCAACTCTCTCATACTGTTGAATCTGTTTAGTAACGTCGCACATGACCACAAGCGTAGCGAGTGGTTATAAAAGTGGAATCTTGAGTGTTGCGAGGGTTTCAAGGTACGAGAGGAGAACAAACTTTTCTGCCCTGATGAAACTTTTCTGCACAAACGAGACGTTTTCATCACACTAACGAGAGGCATTATACTAGCTGTAAAACATTACAAATCTAAATTAATGCTTTTAAAAATTGTCCGTTATAAACCATCATCCATCCATCCTTCCGGTTAATATGAGCAAACAACTAGAAATTTGCACTTAGAGGACTGATTGACACACTGTTTTCAAAGAATGAAGAGAGTCTTTTCAATTCGGATATTTTGAGTAATACTTTTTAATTCAGACTAGGTATTCACTATTTTTTTTTATCGCAAAGTATTTGTATTTTTAAAAAGTATTTTGAAAATACCTATTTCGTATTTTGTATTTTAAATACAAATTCAAAAACTATTTTGTATTTTGCATTTGAAATAGTATATCAAGGAAGTATTTGTATTTTGTATTTAAATACTTTTTATAAAGTATTTTTCACATCTCTGATCGTCACGTCTTTAAGGGCACTTGCACTTGTACTTGCACTAATCCTGGGTTAACCACTAAGTAGGAGTTAACCGTTAACCCAGTGTTAAATTGTACTGGTAACTCCTGGTTTAACCGGTTAACACATTCATTGCCCCCGACCATAGAGAAAAAAATACATAGATAGTGATAGTGAGTACTCCATACATCAGTTTTAGTACCAAAAAGACTATTAGCATCTGGCATCGAGTAGCGGAACTATCAGTACTGCTACTTGACAATAGATGTAGCACCGACCGGAAAGTCTTATGCTGTTGAGATAAGACTTTCCGGTCGGTGCTACATCTATTGTCAAGTAACAGTACTGATAGTTCCGCTACTCGATGCTAGATGTAGACACTGAAATTAATAGTCTAACTGATGTATGGAGTGAGCACTCTTGTCTTACTATATTTCTCTATGCACCGACACACATGTGCGTCGACCGTCATACAAGGTTGTTCCTAGGCCACGCCCCCTGGCAGTGAATGCGTTAAAAAGCCCGAGTTAGTGGCTAACCCTTGAAGGCGCAAGTAGCCCTTATTCACATATACAGACCTTCAAACCTTCAAGAAAAGACCGTACTCCCATCTTTAAGGCCGGCAACGCACTTACAACCCATCTGGTGTTGTGGGGGTCCATGGGTGGCGGTAATCGCTTACCATCAGGTGATCCGTCTGCTCGTTTGCCTCTTATATCATAAAAAAAATACAGAACCCTAAAAAATAAAGTCGAGTGTAGCGTTTTATACAAGTTGTCGAGCACATACAAAATAAATTATTTAAATGATCACGTACGTGTGCAGGGCTGCTGTCACTAAATTATTACTGCGAATAGCGCTTTTCAGATGGCAATTAAAATTTAATATTCTGTTTTTCTAACTCGGAGCAAACTCACTCCTAAAAGTGTTTATCTACATACATATAATAAACCCTCTATGATAATGCGTTCAAAAAATTCTCAAAATTCAAAATTCTTCCTATATGTTAGCCTTTGCGTTATGTCTATTTTTTTTATGGGATTTTGAATAGCGCGCTGAGCGGAACGTTTTGGAAACTCAAAATTCCATACAAAATGACACTTAACGCAAACGCGTACGTCACGTCACGCTATTGAATGAAATTAAAGGGGTCTGTCGCAGGGAAATGATCAAAACAGAGATTTGAACAAATCTCTAAGGGATAATTATGATCAAATCACGCGGGATGTTAAAATGGCGAATCCATAACTTAACTGTACTTAACTGTAGAGAGTAAACTGTTGTATTCTGTACTTGCTTTCATCATTTCACTAAACCGTTCAGAGATTTAATCAAATCACCTTTTTTTTTTATTAAGCCTTTTATTCCTTAAATCCTTAGGCCTCCTCCAATCCTTTCCAGTATATCCTATTATTTGCATCTTTGGTCCAATTAGGCCCAGATATTGAGACAATATCGTCTGTCCACCTCGTCCGTGGTTTCCCACGGTGTCTGGTACCTTGAGGTCCTTGCCATTCTGTGACCGCCTTTCACCTTCAATCCACCATATACCATCTTCCAATTCAGACTTTATCATTTCACTAAACCTGTTTAGCGAAATGATAACTAGTTGACTTTTTGAGTTCGTTTCGTCAACTTACTGTCGTAGTTAAGGATTTTGTCAAATTCCTAAACAAATCTAGTGAAATGAAAAAGCGTTTCGCGTTTATTGGCCGATTTTGTCTTTTCACTAAACAGAGTCAGTGATTTGGTCAAATGACTGAACTTTTCTAGGGAAATGATGATATGGATTCGCCATCCTGCGTGATTTGATCATATCCCTTAGAGATATGATATGATATGAGATATGATATGAGACTGATATGGCCTGTCAGTTACAACAAATAGTCGACAGTTCCGAACAACTGACAGGCCGATATCGTCCGGCGGACTGGTAATCAGTGGGCCCCTTTACACTAAGGGTACTGTACTGTTCACTAACTCGACCCATTCATACAGATTTTCCGAACGCTATTTTAGTGTAGGTAGAGGTCCTTGCCCGCGGCCACCCGTTATCGCATTTTCTTAATCCAAATGGACAGGAATATTCACGGAAAGGACATTCACCCAACCGACTTATTTCTGTTCTTGGGTTTCGTCCGTGCGTAAAGACGTCTGGTGCCGTATTATTTGCTAATAGCCCTTCAAGTGCAAACAACCATTTGGTTCTGGCATAGAATTCACTAATGCCGCCACAGCCACAGTGTTACTAAGGTTCTATATATAGTCTTGGTACCATTTTGGATCTCACGAGCCTGTAATCCCGGTCTTTTGATAGGTTTGCGTGGGGATATAGATCTAGATCTAACACGTAGAGGCCCTATATAATTCAATATTACCAATTACCAAAGCAATTCAGCAGAAAAAAGCCCTAACTTAAAAATTATTTCGGGGGACCGAATCTTCGCAACTACATTTTTCGCGTTTTTCTATAAGAAAAATTGGTTTGCCAAATTGTGGTGATGGCCTGATATTAAAATCAAATTTCCATCATAATTTATTAAGTATAAATAAGTTTCTATTAGAACTTATTGCGCTTATTTGGTAATATAAAATAAAGTTATTAATTAAATATAGCTGGTATATAATTTAACTTATTACAATTACATACATAAACCCGATTGGTTTTTATTAGAACTATATTTCAAATAAGTAATTACCTATGTAGGTAGGTTAGGTAGGTATTTAAAATAACATTTCGGAATAGGTAAGTATGCATACCTACCTAACGGTTTGTCCATGACTCAAAGTCAACTCTGGTAGCATGATATTGTGTCCATTTGCTTAAATAAACATGACGAATAGGTACCTACTTACAAATATCCTTTGAGGATCTGAGAGATATTGAAATTCAAATGATTAAACAGATTAGCAGCCGGATATGCTAATATTTTGAATATCAACATAAATAAATAAACAAAATAAGAAAACTTCTTTGAGAACGTTTATTAAGTAGGTACCTACGTTTTTACGTTGCGTTCATCTTACTTCCTGGTTCATTCATTGCGGTTTCATTAAGAATTTTTAAGATCTCTTTTTAAACTCCGAAAATCTTTATAATATATTATTATACCTACCGTAAAACGGGGTGAGTAGGTTTCGCGGGGAGAGGTGGGTTATGAATGGGGAGAGAAGGTTTGAGAGGGGGGTGAGAAGGGATTTTAAGGCTACTGCTACAAAAATAATGTATTCCAATTTAAAATGGAGCTATAGTAATACGCATAATAAAAAAAAATCGATCCAACAATCTTCCAAAATCACCTTTGTATGAAAACCCCTCTCACCCCAAATACGAGGCACTACGGGGTGAGGTGGATTTCCTCTTTATCGTCAAAGTTATGAAATGGAACTACCCAAAATAAAATAAAAGCTAAAAAAATACAAACGTCCGGAACACTTATTATATACAAAAGTTATCGAGGTTTGAATTTCAGTTTTGACCGTACTCACCCCATTTTACGGTACCTATTTTTAGAATTTTTTCTAACCTCAAAAGTAGTGGTAATTAACATTTTCTTCCGAAATGCTGGGTTCCTATGATATCTAATATTGTGGTTTAATATTATATATTTCCTACTGCTGGGTACAGGCTTCCTCTCATGCACGAGAGGACTAAACTTGGGCTCTAGTCCCCACGCTGGTCCCATGCGGGTTGGGAGCTTCACACACACCTTTGAATTTCTTCGCAGACGTATGCAGCTTTCCTTACGATGTTTTAACTAGTGGTAAATATCATAATTATGATACAATGATATTTATTATTTTTAATCTTTAAAAAAACTTCGTAGACTATACAAACAGCAATACTCTCTTAACTGTTGGTACCTTCATAGGTGGGCCTTATTACAAAAGGCCCACCATAAGCAAAAGCAGGCAAAGGTCCACCGATATACAGTTAACAGTGTGGGCGATAGTACCAAAAATTCTAAAAAAGCTGCAACACGTGCTATAATTTATAGAACTCTACTTTTTAAAATATTACCCCTGTAAAATGTCGGTGTCCCTCGTGACACGTTTAACATATTTACCGAGTGAACTCATTCAATCGAACTTCTTTACAGTTGGATTCACCTAAAGAGCACTCCATCATGGAAACTATATTTTTCTCTCAGATTCCTCTCTCGTAGGAACTAGATTTATTCGAAGCATTTGAGACTAGTAAATACGAATAATTTAGTATGTTTATGTACAGTCACTTGCAATATTATCTTACACAATGAAAGCGCAATACCTAGTTATAATACAAGGGAGCAAAGTTGTTGTGCTAATATTGATACCCGAGCAAGCGAAAGATTCCAAGACTGAACACGAGCGTAGAGAATACCTACAGTCTTTACGGGTTGGTGAGGTGGAAAGTATGTACCTTACCCACTATTATGGCCTAATATTTTGGGCATCTGAATTTTTGCGCGCATTCAAGATATCATTACCGTTGACTGTACCATACATTGAACGTAAGTACATAGCCGTGTAAAATATAACATTGACACAAAGATCAAACACTAACACTTAAACCTGTTCGGCACTTGCCTAAAATAAAACTCGTCAAGTGTCTGTCTACCTATGTAGGAATAATGAATATGTGTGTCTATCTGGGGTAATATAATTTTTCACCACCACACCAGCTCGTAAAGGCTCTCTTTAAGTATTCGTCTAAAACTGATGAGAAAGTAGAATTTTATCCACAAGAGAGTTCGTGGGAGTCTTCATATTATTTCCCGCAATTTTTAGTGGTCCCAGCAACTCTTCTTTACGAGATACCTATTAGGTACCTACCTACCTACGCTTTTCCATTTAAGATGCGTTTTTGACGTGGTCCGTTCAGATTCTTCTTAAGCCGCTGCTAAGCTTAAATAGGTAGTTACTTTAAAATAGTATTTTATGCAACCGTTGTTTAAGAGAGGTCAAAAAAGGCGAGTGGCGTGAGTAACAATTTGAGGCGAAGCCGAAAATTGTTAATAAAGACGCCACGAGTATTTTTTGACTCAGTTAAACAACGTTGCATACAATACTTTTTCTAGGACCAAGCACTTACTTTGAAATAAAACTGTAAATTTAACAAATATTTTTAATTTAAGAAGTAGCAAAAATGGAGGAAAAGAATGAATGAATGAATGAAATTAAAAAAAAACAAGTCTATGGTTCACTTATTTGTCAGAGATGACATTTAAAATAAGGTTGGCAACACTGTATTTCATTCAATATTTTTTAAGTGGTCATTACACGAAGTATCGTAAAATCGCCAAAAAGATACTGCGTGTATGCACAAATTCTTTTTTGGGGAAATAGACTAAAGATTTGTCTTGACAACTATAAGGTAGGGTTTTAAAGGTGTGTGCACGACCCTTTAAATGACAAATAAAAGTACGGGAGTAGAAAAAAATAATAACTTACCAAACATCAGCAAAAGCAGGTCACTGACTGCCAAACTGAACAGATAATAGTTAGTCGCCGTATGCAGCCCTGGATGCTTCACTATCACCACACAGACGCATACATTCCCCACCACGCCAGTCAAAAATATCACCACAAGCACTATGCTTATGGGAATTATTTCGTTCAAAGGCAACCGCCGGGAACCCATCATCCACCATAGCATTTCCTCTTCACTGCAGTCAAAATAAGTCAAATTGTTGCAACGATTGTAAAAATCGTCTATCGTTTCGTTTTCACGCAATTTGAATTCCAGTGCCATTTTCTTTCCGAAACTTTTAAGTATTTTCAACACGCATCCACACTAATATATGTAGGTATATATATTATATATATACACTAAAATTCCAGTAATCATCTAAACAACACTAACACAAAAGTTAATCTAAAACTGGAGTTGTAAATTATTGGCCATTATTGAATACTTATTCAAAATGAATTTTACATTTATCAACAAGTAAGTTCACAAGTTTTCCCATTTAAACATTCCAAAGTTTCAAACGACAATAGCTTAAAGTTATTTTCAGTTCAAAATCGCACTTCAATTAATGGCTAGGATATATATTTATAGACTCTGTTCGTTCAACGAAAGTACAGAATTCAAGATATTTCGCGATAGAAAACTTCGGCTTCACGGAGAAGCGGCGCGTGTGCCTCTCATTCGAACGACCGCCGACTGACGATGAATAGGAGACGCGATTTTCTGATTCAAGTTTCATCGTTCACTGTCAGCTGACAATTTTTATACCTTGTTGCGAAGACATAAGCTTCACTGGTGGTCAGTTCTGTTATAATGAAATAATTTGAAAACATTTTTCAGGCAAGGATAGGCCTTAAAAAGTGCCTTAAAACTTTTTAGGGTTTCAGTGGGCATATTTGTATCGTACCGGCATGCCTAATAGGCTATGCCTATATAATTAAGGGCTTATCAGCATGTTCAGTGGCGTAGCGTGAACCAGTCTAGCCGCAATTTTATTGACGCAATAAACAAATAAATCGAAACGTACCAAAACATAATCCCTCGAAGCTTACAGTGGGGGCGTGTCGTGTTGTACGTAGGTAGGTATGTACCTACATATCCTTTGGTCATGCCGGAACTTATTACGATCACTTTTTTATGAGATTTACAGGATAAAAAACGTACTAGTTGTTTTGTATACATATAGTAGACTCTATTTGTTTATTGCGCCAATAAAATTGCGGCTAGATTGGTTCACGCTACGCTGCTGGCCTAGCGGTAAGAGCGTGCGACTTGCAATCCGGAGGTCGCGGGTTCGAACCCCGGCTCGTACCAATGAGTTTTTCGGAACTTATGTACGAAATATCATTTGATATTTACCAGTCGCTTTTCGGTGAAGGAAAACATCGTGAGGAAACCGGACTAATCCCAATACGGGCCTAGTTTACCCTCTGGGTTGGAAGGTCAGATGGCGGTCGCTTTCGTAAAAACTAGTGCCCACGCCAATTACTGGGATTAGTTGCCAAGCGGACCCCATGCTCCTATGAGCCGTGGCAAAATGCCGGGACAACGCGAGGAAGATGATGATTGGTTCACGCTACGCCACTGAACATGCTGATAAGCCCTTAATTATATAGGTACATTACATATCTAAGTAGTAGACATTCCTAGAGACACATCACTACCCTTTTTATCTCAATCTCATTTAATTGATAAAAACTATCCTATGCCCGGGCCTCGAGTTATCTTCATGTTACCAAATTTGAACTAAATCGGTACAGCGGAATACCTAAGCGTGAAGAGGTAACAGACGGATAGACAGAGTTACTTTCGCATACATACATTAGTAAGTAAACTGTTATCAAACTAACTCGCTAGCCAACTAGCTTTCCGTTTACTTATGGCATTGTTTGTATGCATATTTTAGACAGTTCCCACATTTGTGATGAGTTCCTATGTTGATTCGGAGAAAAAAAAACTTTTGAGTAAAAAATACATAGTCTAACGAGAGAATAATAAAAAACCGGCTAAGTGCGAGTTGGACTCGCCCACCAAGGGTTCCGTACTTTTTAGTATTTGTGGTTATAGCGGCAACAGAAATACATCATCTGTGAAAATTTCAACTGCTAGACAGCAGCAACTAGCACGGTTCATGAGATACAGCCTGGTGACAGACAGACGGACAGACGGACAATGGAGTCTTGGTAATTGGGTCCCCTTTTTAGTTTGGGTACGGAACCCTAAAAATAAGTTAGTTCGACATGAATTAAGTACAGACCTACTGATTTATTGTAACGCACACAATAGGTACAATAGTTATTTTCGATACAAGTGCGAAAAAGAGGAAATTCGAAACGAGTGGCGATAAATTAAAACACGACCGAAGGGAGTGTTTTAAATCGATACGAGTTGCGAATTTCCTCTTTTTCGCACGTGTATCGAACAACGTTTTACAGTACATATGGCACTTTAAAGTTTCGACATACGCACAAAAAGTGCTATTTTACGCACTAGTGCGGAGGAAAAGTAAAAAAGTTTTCATCACACTTGCTCGAAAAATATCTTATTTCATGCAGGTGTACTATTTAAAGGACAATAGCCTGTATTGTTCCCGCGGGAGTTATGGATTATGAAAAAAAAGATATTTAACTCCCTAGGGTGTTAGGTATAGCTGTTTTCTTAATTATGTCACTTTCATACGAACTAAGTAGGTATAAATGAGTTTTACTTTTAAAATACTGACGTTTTTAAGTTAATAGTTTTGTTCATGTTTAAAAATATTTAATTTCAATAAGTGGATTTGATCGCTTTCTGCATTGATAAAAAAATTCAGTTGGTCGTTTTCTGCATAACTACGGTCCATTTTATTACGTTTAATTTTTAAAAACTTCAAATATTGCCGCCATAAAAGTAATTTTATAGCTGGTTAACCAAATGTTGTCAGTAAAAAAAGGCGCGAAATTCAAATTTTGAATATAAATAAAAAATAAAATTTGAATTTCGCGCCTTTTTTTACTGACAACATTTGGTTGACCAGCTATATTAGAAAACGTCAAAACTTTTTTTGCCTCTCAGCATATTTTCCTGCAACGAAAACATGCTGACCATAGATTATAGAGAAGCAAAATCAAACGTCAAGATCTGTCAAGTGTCAACGCTACGACGGACGCTAATTGTCAAACATTTCATTAAATCTGTTTGTTGAATGCAAAATTATCGAAGAATAGTTAACAATTGTGGCCGAAACGGCCTGAAATTACGAGTTTCGTAATACATAATTAAGTGTTTGTGCCGCCATAATGTCTCAGTTACCCGATGATATTGGAGATATCACCATGGCTACGGCGGAGGCAGATTCTTCACAAACTCACGGGCACGAAGGTAAATAATTCTAAAAGTAATGGTATTTTTAATACATCTTAGAGAAAGAACCTAAAATTCTGATTACTCTGTATATTTACCGCATTTATTTCGGAAGCTAGACAAATGAGCATTTGATTATCAAAAACCCGCCTGCAGCATTTCCTTGCAAAAGTTTAGAAGTTGTACTACACCATAAATAACTAATTTTAGAGTAAATAAAATAACGTAGGTCTTAAGCAATTTGTGTTTACTTAGGAATATCTTCTTATTTGTATATTCTTGACAGTAATCATAGTTCAGATATGTACCTGTGTTGTAATTTTTATAAACAAATTTTAGCAGCTACTAGCTAGTGTTACATACGAAAATGAACATGTTTTTATGAGTTCAGATACAATATACTGATGAGCAATTTAATTTGTTTAACATGTGCAAAGCAAGCTTTGTAAACCTCTGATTTTGTTGTAAATAATGAACTGTTGTTTTTACTGGAAATATCATTATAAGTAACACTTTTAAGCATGTTCTGCTGTGTAAAAACACCATATGGAATCAATGGAAGTTATTTATAAATTTTTCTGAGCATTTTAGCCATGCTTGATTTCCAATACTATCAAATAAATAATTTGTAAACATGCAGTGCACCCCAAATATTTGTCACCCAACCTAGGGCTGCCATCCGTCTGGGTTTCTCTGGATTTGTCCTAGTTTGGAGGCCGTCCGGGGAGGTTTTACACGTCCAGCGATTTACACCAAATGTTGGGTTGCGACCCAACAAGACCTAGGAGTCATTATGTCTGACGATCTCAAGTGGGAACCCCATATTTCACAAATGGTAAAAAAGGCTAATTCCATAATCTACATAATCAGAAAAGCTTTTCGTATTCTCACCACCGAAACAATGCTAAAGATATACAAGACCTACATAAGACCAATTCTGGAATATGGCTTTCAGATATGGAATCCATACTTCAAAAAAGTTATTGACATGATCGAGCGAGTACAGCGTAGATTTACTAAAATTCCCGCACAGCTAAAGTCACTTTCGTACGAGGAAAGATTAGTCAAGCTGGGCCTGACAACACTGCAAAAAAGGCAGGAACGTGGCGACTTGATCGAGACGTTCAAAATTATGCATGGATATTACGACTGTCCAGAGCTAAGCGACCTGTTCACTCGAAACCCAAACACGCGCACAAGAGGACACTACCTTAAACTAGTAACAACAAAGCATAAAACAAATATCGGGAAAAACTTTATTGCAAATCGTATAGTAAATGCTTGGAACAAATTACCCTCTGAAGTTGTGAACTCTACAAGTGTGAATCAATTTAAAAATAGACTCGACAAACTATCAAAACAGTGAAATCGTGCTAAGTGAACTATGATTTAGACGCACCAGCATCAGCTGCCTGTCTAAAACGAAATAATAATAATTTATCACTTATCTAGAGGTTAATAACTTGGCAATAATTTGATGGTTTCAGCAACATCAAGTGCCAATAGCGAGGACACAGCCACCGGTAGTGCCGCAACCCCCACCGGCAGCGAGGGCCAAGCGTCCCGCCAGTCCAACCTGCAGCGTATACAGCAGCGCAAGCAGCAAGTGTACAACTGGCCGCACAACAAAAAGTTGCTGAAGCTCGCTATTTACTCAGCATGTCAGGTGAGATCATTTCCACTATGAAATATGACTCATTTCTTGATTAATTTTGTATTAAGCAGAAACTGGTTCAGTGCATCAGCTTTCAGCTTCTAGTGTATCAAACAAAATGATGTTATTTTTAATTTTTAACAAGCAGAAACGTCTGCGATCAATGCTATTAAGCTTAGAATAAATTTAAAAGTGGAAAAATTACTGTCTTGGGTGAGACTCAAGAACGGCCTCTGGATCGATACTCCAGCGCTCTGCCATCTGAGCCACCAAGACCTCATCCATAGCCAGCAAATCTTTCCACCATATGGGTCAAGGGGACCCGAGCGACATCTACCGTAAGAGCGTTACACTTCTTGAACGGCTACCGGAGTTCCAAGTCATATTGGAAATTCACCAGTTACGATGAGATGATGTTTGTGTGTGATGTGAAAATGAACCTTAATGGTGTATGGATAAAGTAAGGACTCTAAGCCACGAATAATTTCGTACATCGCCACCCGCCATTTCCTATGTCTAACGCACGCGCATAATTATATAACTTTCCCGCTCGCACAGTGGCATTGACCGCGGGACCGCCGTCATCATGAGCGGGACAGCAATATAATTAGGAATACCGGGCCAATGTACTAAATTATTCGTGCTTATCGTCCTCAATCAATTTTTGTGTATTATGGCTCCATCAGGGCTTGATGATTCCGCCAGTGTCGAGGTTGGATAACACACGGCCAGTATGATAAAGATCGTCGGTGATGTATAGACGGTGTTCGGTAGAGTATCCATCCACCCTACAAACAAACACAAGCAATTCAACCTACGGACAACACAACTACTTCCAATTGTTAAAGACGTCACAAACCAGACAACGTTTATTGTATATATATATATTATTAAGGTTATTATAACGTTTACTAGACCCATCACCTGTCAGAATGCTCATAATTCACAGTTTGAACTCATTCTTAGTTAGGAATTTATTTAAAATACCACCAAATGTGGTATAAACTAGGGTTAGCAGGAAGTTAATATTTATAGGACGGCTTATCTCACGTGGGAGAAAATCATATATTGGATAACGTATTAAGGGGCATTCCAGAAGTATATGGTTAGTGGTACCTTCGTCCAGTCCACACTCACAGATAGAGCTATCCCTTATTCGGCTCTTGGCCAGGCGCACTGGCGAACAAATATGTCCAAGTCGTAATCTGATAATATTCGAGGTAACAACCTTAGAATAGCCTTTGTGCTTGAAGAACCAGGGTTTAGGAGGGATATTTGGCTGTATGTTACCGTAATGTTGACCCTTGGCTCTACGTGAGAGCTGCCATAATTTATTCCATTTTTCAATTATCGTCCTTACTTTGTTTATTGGTGTAACAGCAAAGGTGTAAACGAGATGGCGCTGTACAGCTCCATACATTTTGTGGTAACTCTGATGTTCAGTGTTACCGCAAAATGTATGGAGCAGTACAGCGGCATCTGTTTTGGATGTCAAACTAAGAGCCACGTTTTTTTTCTTAGACTTTACCTGTCTTATACAATCAATTTGCGCACTGCCAAGGAATGGAATTCCTTGCCGGCGTCTATATTTCCGAGCTCATATAACCCGGCAACCTTCAAATCAAGGGTGAACAGGCACCTTCTGGGCAGGCTCGCTCCATCGTAGGCCACGTCTTCGCCTCGGCTAGTCTGTGGCCATGAGTAAGCCCATTTATAATTTTTATAAAAATATCTTGGAATGGGTCAAACAGATTACTGTGTTATCGTCTTTCCTGTAGACATACACAAGAGTTTGAAGAGACTATTGCCCACAGGAGAGAAAACTGGTGTGTTAGCGCTAACTGTACATTTTTCTCTCCTGTGGGCAATAGTTAACAACTTGTGGGCATGTAAGTAATGATTTTATCATAGTTCTCTAAATAAAAGGAGGACCTTTTCACGTGGATAAGGGTTAAATAAGAAAATTAACCTTTATAGCCCTTAACTCTTGTGTATGTCTACAGGAAAGACGATAACACAGTAATCTGTTTGACCCGGATATTGTGTGATGAGGTGTTCCTGACAAACGTGTAATTAGGGTTTGCACGACGGATCCGAAATGTATGGGAAGATCCGCGGATCCGGATCCAGATCCGGATAATTTCATACATTTCGGATCCGGATTGCAAACCCTACGTGTAATCAATGACAACCAATTGACAGACCCCGGACTGCAACTGCACGGGGTGGAAGACGCCAATGCCGCAGCAGGCCATCAAGGCCAACGCGCGCGCCGACAACCAGCCTTTGGCAACCTTCAACGACCCGTGTCGGAACTGCAACCATATTTTAGGTAAGTCGAGAGCCTCGAGTCGAGTCGAGGCAGCTCGAGAGTAGGTACTCTTTCGTCGTAAAAGACCGGTCAAGTGCGAGTGTCTTTAATAATGTATTTTTTTATGTGGAACGTGAGTGAAATGTCTTTAAAAAACACGGGGTCCGATCAAAAACTAAGTAATTAAGTTCGACTCACGCTTGATTGCACATTTCTAACAGGAATGTCACCTACAGGTAAAGAACGATTTTGTGTAAATTTTTGTAAAATTTAGACGTGTAGTTTCGGAAAATAAAGGGGGGGGGGGGAATGGTCGGACAGACAGACGCACGAGTGATCCTATAAGGGTTCTGTTTTTTTTCCTTTTGAGGTACGGAATCACAAAATATATTCTCGAATTCCTTTCAGTTTGTTTTATCAAAATCTGTACATCACTTTAAAATTTTACATTATTTTCTGCAGATAATGTAAAATTTTTAAGTGATGATATAATAAAAGAAAGAGTGGCCCACAAAAGTTTAGATGGTCGAATGATTTAACAAGAATAGGAGGTAAATAGATGCAAACAGCAAAAGAAAGGAACAAATGGAAAGCTATGGAGGAGGCCTACGTCAAAGGACGAGTTGAAATTAAAGTTGATAAATCAAATTAAGATATGTTATGTACCAGCTTCAATAAAGGCTAATTATTATTATTTATAAAGCAGGCAGGCAGTTGAAATAACTGATAATGCCTGTATCCAGAGTCATCAACAGAGTTTTCCGTGTTGAGTAGAATTTGCGTTGTGCTTATCTAATTTGTTCTTGAACTCATTGACACTTTGGGCCGATACTACGTCTTCTGGGAGTTTGTTCCAAGCTTTGACCACTCTGTAATTACAATTACAATTTACAGAAAAGCATGTGACCCAACTGCAAGGTCTTCAGGTGTCGGAGGTGAACCGTCTCTTGGGCGCTGTGGTGGACGTGGAGAACATTTTCATGTCCATGCACCGTGAGGATGACCATGACACCAAGCGGGTTTACTATTATCTGTTCAAAGTGAGTTCAATTTTTGATAATAACTAGCGACCTAACTAGCGAGTAAAAGACCTGACTGACTGACTTAAATCAACGCACAGCCCAAACCGCTGGGACTAGAAAGTCCAAATTTGGCAAGTAGGTTTCTTATAAGGTCTAGGGGTCCACTAAGAAAGGATTTTTCAAAATTCATCCCCTAAAGGGGTGAAATGGGGGTCCAATTAAAAAAACTCCTGCGCGTGCGAAGCCGCGGGCAAAAGCTAGTTATGCATAGGGTGGATCAACTATTTCTTGTTGTTATTCTGTCCGGTCAGCCAAGAGACAATAGTAGCATAGTTTGTTAAAAGACATTGTCCACCACCTTCTTCCGACACGCTTAGTAGACGACGAAAGGTTTATAAGTTTCACAAAAAAGCGTGTTTGGAGAATTTAAATGCCTAAAAATGAGGTTTTAAATAGTGACCTAGGGGAACGTAACCATGACAACGCAACGAGTGACAAGAAAAAGTTGATTCACCCATAAACCTTCCTGTTGAATCACACTATTTATTAAAAAAAACCGCATCAAAACCCGTTGCGTAGTTTTAAAGATCTAAGCATACATAGGGACAGACAGACAGCGAGGAGCGACTTTGTTTTAGACTATGTAGTGATGATAGATGATAATGATTTACAATGCAATTTGAGACATTAGATAGATGGTCTATTGCTCTCACAGTAAATGTCGCTAGGCGGTCACCGAAGGGAGTCAGTTGCTGCGGCATATTGTAGATAATTAGATTAAACGTTTGCGTTTGTGCTAAAGCTAAAGAAAAATATTTTGAAGACAGTACGTTTTTTTAAGTCTGAGCGGATATAAATGAATGTAGTTTTAATTGCCCCGAATATACGAGTAAATGAATGTAGTTTTAATTGTTACTTAATGATTAATGATATTTTATAAAACGTGCAAGTTAATGGTTCTTTTCCCGGCGAATTCTAATCTCGCCCGAGCCGGTGAATATGTTCTTTATTTCAGAAATTGTGATTTGTATTTCCTTCGCAGCTCCTCCGAAAATGCATCCTCTCGCGTTCCAAGCCCACCATCGAGGGTCCACTCGGCCAGCCGCCCTTCGAACGACCCTCCATAGCCAAGGCCATCACCAACTTCGTACTGTACAAGTTCAACACGCTACCCCAGAGGGAGTGGCAGACTATGTACGACCTGGCCAAGATGTTTCTGCACTGCTTCAATCATTGGAACTTTGAGACACCCAGTGTCAGGAAATTGGTGAGTTGGTCATCTCTATACGTCTCAATTTTGGGCACAGACCTCTTATTATAGAAAAGGGCCCACGAGGGTCCACTGGGCCAGCCGCCCTTCGAGCGACCCTCCATAGCCAAGGCCATCACCAACTTCGTACTGTACAAGTTCAACACGCTGCCCCAGAGGGAGTGGCAGACTATGTACGATTTAGCCAAGATGTTTCTGCACTGCTTCAATCATTGGAACTTTGAAACCCCTAGCGTTAGGAAATTGGTGAGTTAGTCATCTCTATACGTCTCAATTTTGGGCACAGACCTCTTATTATAGAAAAGGGCCCATGAGGGTCCACTCGGCCAGCCGCCCTTCGAACGACCCTCCATAGCCAAGGCCATCACCAACTTCGTACTGTACAAGTTCAACACGCTGCCCCAGAGGGAGTGGCAGACTATGTACGATTTAGCCAAGATGTTTCTGCACTGCTTCAATCATTGGAACTTTGAAACCCCTAGCGTTAGGAAATTGGTGAGTTGGTCATCTCTATACGTCTCAATTTTGGGCACAGACCACTTATTATAGAAAAGGGCCCATGAGGGTCCACTCGGCCAGCCGCCCTTCGAACGACCCTCCATAGCCAAGGCCATCACCAACTTCGTACTGTACAAGTTCAACACGCTGCCCCAGAGTGAGTGGCAGACTATGTACGATTTAGCCAAGATGTTTCTGCACTGCTTCAATCATTGGAACTTTGAGACACCCAGTGTCAGGAAATTGGTGAGTTAGTCATCTCTATACGTCTCAATTTTGGGCACAGACCTCTTATTATAGAAAAGGGCCCACGAGGGTCCACTCGGCCAGCCGCCCTTCGAGCGACCCTCCATAGCCAAGGCCATCACCAACTTCGTACTGTACAAGTTCAACACGCTACCCCAGAGGGAGTGGCAGACTATGTACGATTTAGCCAAGATGTTTCTGCACTGCTTCAATCATTGGAACTTTGAAACCCCTAGCGTTAGGAAATTGGTGAGTTAGTCATCTCTATACGTCTCAATTTTGGGCACAGACCACTTATTATAGAAAAGGGCCCATGAGGGTCCACTCGGCCAGCCGCCCTTCGAGCGACCCTCCATAGCCAAGGCCATCACCAACTTCGTACTGTACAAGTTCAACACGCTACCCCAGAGGGAGTGGCAGACTATGTACGATTTAGCCAAGATGTTTCTGCACTGCTTCAATCATTGGAACTTTGAAACCCCTAGCGTTAGGAAATTGGTGAGTTAGTCATCTCTATACGTCTCAATTTTGGGCACAGACCACTTATTATAGAAAAGGGCCCATGAGGGTCCACTCGGCCAGCCGCCCTTCGAACGACCCTCCATAGCCAAGGCCATCACCAACTTCGTACTGTACAAGTTCAACACGCTACCCCAGAGGGAGTGGCAGACTATGTACGATTTAGCCAAGATGTTTCTGCACTGCTTCAATCATTGGAACTTTGAGACACCCAGTGTCAGGAAACTGGTGAGTTAGTCATCTATAAACATTCCATTTTCCTCTCATCATACCAAGGAAGGCTCGTCAGAAAACTTACACAGTCAGCAGCAGAATTTGCTAAGCGGGCCAGGTGTTCAAAATGATCTTGACGCGACTTTATTGTTAAGAGAATAAGAGCGTGTCAAGGTAATATTGAACACCTCGCCCGCTTAGCTACTTCTGCTGCTGACTGTACACATTTGCGAACAAATACAATACAGTAAACGCTCGTAAAGAAACATATGGAAATGTCTGTAATTCGTATTAAGAAAGCGTGGTCACTGGGGACTGTTACCAAAAACCATATTGGTCAGTTAATATCATAGATTAATGACTCACTTTTGTAACATTTACATACAGGAAATGAGATCATATCCGTTTTATACTGATAATGCCTTAATCGATTGTTATTCTATTTAATTTTCTTTTATTTTCAGCAAGTTTCCAACCCAGAAGATATATCTGCATATCAAATAAACTACACAAGGTAAATAAAGAAAAATTATAATCAGTATTTTTCTTTAGTAATCAGTAAAGCATATTTTACGGTGGTCTGCTTCTATAAATGATGTCACCAATCGCTAAGGGCCGGTACAGACGGACTGACATTGTATGATTTGAACGTATTTTTTTACTCATTATCAATAATAGAAAATGTAAGAGAGTGATAGAGCAAGATGCCTGTAAGTAGTATTATATAATGTTGTTATGTAAATACTTGTGTACCCTATGTATAAGTATTACTGTCTCCCAATTTGTGCCGCTGTGGCTTTAGCTGTTAAGGTACAATTGAAGGGATGTTTACAAAAACAACATAACTGACTACACTGGTTGACACCTGAAACGATTAACAATGTTCTTAAAAAAGTGTCAACCGCTCTAAGCAGTTATGTTGTTTTTGTAAACATCCCTTCAATTGTCAACTTAAATAATGAACAATCTGTAAAATGTTTTGACGTGTAATGTATACGTGCATATACGAAATATGACTGCAACCCGACTGCTACTTATATGGGAACTGCACGCGTGCAGTCGTGCAGTTGGCGTGCAGTTCCCATACAAATTGCTGTCCGTCTGTATCAGCCCTAAAATAACCCGTCTATACTTGGTCAACCAGATCTTGTCAGTAGAAAAAGGCGGCAAATTTGAAAAATGTAGGCGCGAAGGGATATCGTCCCATAGAATTTGAATATCGCGCCTTTTTTTACTGACAAGATTTGGTTGACCAGCTATATTTCTTTTAAAAGTAGAAAAATTACTGTCTTGGGTGAGACTTGAACTCACGGCCTCTGGATAGATACTCCAGCGCTCTGCCATCTGAGCCACCAAGACCTCATCCATAGCCAGCAAATCTTTCCACCATATTATGGGTCAAGGGGACCGTAGCGACATCTACCGTAAGAGTGTTACACTTCTTAAACGGCTACCGGAGTTCCAAGTCATATTGGAAATTCACCAGTTACGATGTGCTACCCATACTAATTTTAATTTTTAACAAGCAGAAACGTCTGCGAACGATGCTATTAAGCTTAGAATAAATTTTAAAAGTGGAAAAATTACTGTCTTGGGTGAGACTTGAACTCCAGAGGCCGTGAGTTCAAGTCTCACCCAAGACAGTAATTTTTCCACTTTTAAAATTTATTCTAAGCTTAATAGCATCGTTCGCAGACGTTTCTGCTTGTTAAAAATTAAAATCAGCTATATTTCGACGACCGGTCTGGCCTAGTGGGTAGTGACCCTGCCTGTGAAGCCGCGGTCCTGGGTTCGAATCCCAGTAAGGGCATTTATTTGTGCGATGTGCACAGATATTTGTTCCTGAGTCATGGTTGTTTTCTATGTATTTATGTATGTGTATATTATATATATCGTTGTCTGAGTACCTACAACACAAGCTTTCTTGAGCTTACCGTGGGGCTTAGTCAATTTGTGTAATAATGTCCTATAATATTTATTATTATTATTTATTATTTATTTCGCCCCCAGATGGCTAGTGTTCTGCCACGTGCCCGCCTTCTGCGACTCGCTGCCGCACTACGAGACCTCCCTCGTGTTCGGGCGCACGCTTCTGCGCGCCGTGTTCAAGTCCGTGTGCCGCCAGCTCATGGACAAGTGCCACTCCGAGCGCGACCGCATGCCACCTGAGAAACGGGTCAGTGCGACGCACAGACAAGACATCCTCTAGACTGAGTTTTATTAACGACTTTATATTAAAATGCACTGGTTCGGAGAAAACAAAAATGTATTCTGACAAATAAAAATAGACAAAAAAGTATCAAAACCATAAACATAATAAAAAAGGTAAATTTATACAAAAAGGTTGTGCTCTCTTGCACATTCTCCCCTTTTTTTAAGTAGAGACAAGGACTTTCGCGAGCTTCTTTAGGGGTCGACGTAAGATTCCAGCGGCGGTAGCAACATCCGCCACTCTAACGATCCCGTCTCTGCCGGGGTATACGGCGGTCACGCGACCCTTGGGCCACGAGCCTCTAGGAAGGTTGCAATCACAAATGATCACAACACTGAACATAGTAACTCTACCCCCTCTGCCGCTTATACGGTAGTTTTACTCCATCTTCGAGTTAATCCCGTGCCGTGATTGGTCCGTGTCTTTGAACGGACCAATCACGGCACGGGACTCGCTCATCTCGTCCCCCGCACCCCCGTATTGTTGGCAGCATCGGTTTCATGAAATAATTGCTCTAAACTCCGTCTAGAGGATTCCTAGTCTATGGTGCGACGCGTCTGGATCATTAATTTAACCTTTTGGACGCCAATGACGGATATATCAGCACCGCAGGTCCAACGCCAAAGACGGATTAATCGGTCACATACCACAGAGCAACATAGACCTACGTGCACATGCATAAAGTTGAATTTCAGCTTTGATACTTCGGTGACGTGGCGTCCGAGTGACAGCTTTTGTGTTTTACACGGCGTCTAAAAGGTTAAAGATAGAGCTTTGACAATTTCATTAACACATTCAGTGCCGAAAACCCGACTATATCGGGTATTTTATGATTTCGTTCCCAGGCCGGACGACCCGATAGTCGGGATCGTGGCACTACAGCTTTATATGAAGAAATATTTGTGGCCTGGCGCGGATATGTTTGGCTGGGTGGCAATGTATGTGTTAAATATAGAGGGGGGAGGGGACAATTTCTCAAACTTTCGTAGCGTTTATTTTCAAAAGTATTCACTTAGTCAAAACATATTTTGAAACCTAAAAGTAGTTTCGTAATACTTATCGAATGGAGTTTCCCCATTAAAAATACATTGTATTACAATTATAGCTTATAGTTTTTGAGTAAAATGGCTGTGACAGACGGACGAAAATACTGTCATGATGACGAAACTACGAGGATTTGGTTTTTGCCATTCTAGCCATGGAACCAAAATGGGGCATTGGGAAATCCCAAAATTTAACAAAATTTTTCGTTATGCCATTAATTGACCGTTGTGAAAACTTATTTTGTTTTCAGGTGCTGGTGTTGACCCACTTCCCCCGCTTCTTGGCCTTGCTAGAAGAAGAGATATTCAGCGCCAGCTCGCCCATCTGGGACCCTGAGTACAAGCAGGTCCCGCCCAACCACCTTCAGGCTATTCTGGACAATAAGACCAGTAAGTTTACCGTTACCACTTTCACTAGTCCGAAACCGCCATTTTGAAAAAAAAACACAACGGGTTGCACTCCGGGAGTGCCGACAGAAGTGAAAACTCAATGACATCATACGTCTTACGCTCTCGCGAGTTTAACATTTTTTCCCAAAATCACAAAAAGTGCACAGCGCCGCTAAAGAAGTTTTCACTTCAAAAAACAAAAACCGATTCGACAACACATGAAACCATATTATTGAACCTGCTAATTTCATGAGAATCTCAAGAGAAATAAGATCTGTAAAGGAGAACAAACGTACATACGAAAGAATTTATGTCCAATGAAAACGAATAGAAATACGAAAAATACTTGCGCTATAGTTCGTTTTTTTAGCATTAGAAAAAGACTACGCGATCTTGACGTATCTGTTTATTGAAAAACACTTGAAAAATTCGAAACACGACACTACTACGATACTTTACACCCGAAGAGTCAATAGTTATTTGTACAACAAGAGATCAAAGTTTGATATTTCCTCGAGTGCTTATTTTGAGTCCCGTGCAAGCGAAAGATTCTATACTAGATTCACGAGCGTAGCGAGTGAATCTAATTTAGAACCTTGAGCGTAGTAAGGGACTCAAAAGCGCACGAGATGTAAATAATCTTGATCTCGTGTAGTTCACAAAACTTTTCACCTCAGCAGTGAGAACATATTAGAGAACCCGAAAAATGTATTCCTTCTTCATCACTTACCTCTATTCACTCATGTTTTCTTAAGATATACCAACAATTAAGTTTTCACCTCAGCAGCTCGAACAAGGGTACTTTGCTACTTAAAAACAGTGAGCAAAATTTCATTTTGCTCACTGAGTGAGCAAAATCGCATTTTGATCATTTTGTCTCACTCAGTGAGCAAAATGCGATTTTACTCACTGTTTTTAAGTAGCAAAGTACCCTTGTTCGAGCTGCTGAGGTGAAAAGAATCTTTGACATTCAGTCTCAGGATCATTTGCCAGTCACGTTTTATTTGTACAGCATGGTTACCGCTCATTTTAGCATAAACTGGGTCAAATCTCGACCTACAGGTCCACACGATAACGTATCTCCGGTAGTGCGTGATTCAGATAAACTGATTTTATCTCTATTCTTACAAATGTAGTAGTGTAATAGTCACCTATTTAGATCAAAGTAAATATTGTTGTACAAGTGTGATTTCGTGTGCTTAGACTTTGGCTTTATATTTTTGGCGGACTATTAAGTTTAAAAGTATATTTTACCGACGGACGAGTTTGTAATAAAGTCTGAAATTATGTGATATTATTATATCAGTACGATTTATTTGTTAGCTTAGCTACATTTCCACTATTTCTACATGAGACATTTCAATAGTAAGTTTTCATCAGTCTTCTTCAAATAGTTTAATTTTCAGAGGATTTTAACACACGCGTATATCAAAAGACCATACACGCTACTATACAGGCTTTTAACCTATTTCCCTAGAAAACACTAGGTACTTAATTTAAAAACAACTACCGTAACAACTTAAACAACTAACTAAAAGTTTCCAAGAATATAGTTCGTTTTTTTTAGCATTACAAAAAAACTATAGTCCAGACTGGTCTGGACCTCTGGAGGTAAAACTTAAAAAAAATCTTAATATCGACACAAATGGTGTTCGCGGTTTACATTTCTAAAATAATTTTGATATCGGAATTTTCGATCATAGTCGGGAGTATTGCCTCGAGACAGATAAATTTCCCTCTTATTTCCCTAAAAACCCCTAAACCCTACCCAATTTTCGATCATAGTAGAGAGTATTGCCTCGAGACAGATAAATTTCCCTCTTATTTCCCTAAAAACCCCTAAACCCTACCCAATTTTCGATCATAGTCGAGAGTATTGCCTCGAGACAGATAAATTTCCCTCTTATTTCCCTTAAAACCCCTAAACCCTACCCCTAGACCCCTGTCTTCTATCATCATCATCATATTTGATAACTTGCAGCGCCGCGGCGGGGTGAGTTCGAGCGGGTGACGACTAGCGGCGACAGCAAGGATGGGTTCACCACCGTGACGCTTTCTGCTGGTATGTTGGCACTTCATCATAATCAATCATCTTCCTCCACTTAAGCTTTGGTTTCCTCCGAAAGCGGTGCCATCGTATAGTGGTGAATAACGTCACCAGAACGGTGTCTATGTAAACCAAATGGTGCGGTTTCCTAGAGGGCGGTGATTGACACCGTAACGTCAAAAAGCGGTGCCGCCATTTGCATGACGGTGTCGATAGTTTCGTGAACGTTTTATTAGATAGCGGTGAAGCCATTTTGTACTAAAATCTCAAATGCACCTTCTGTACCAAGAGATTTGAATAAGTGATCTTCCGTACTACGATTATTTTCCTCTTCTATGATATTTCATCCTCCAAGTAAATTATTAAAGCTAAATCAAGGTCGTCCATTTTCTCTCCTGGATACGTTTCGTTTGACCTTGGTGGCTGACGGTGTGTTATGACGCCGTGGTACTTTCCACATGTTGTCACCGTAAAGACGGCCGTCTTTTTGCGGCCGCTATATGACGGCACTGCTTTCGGAGGAATCCAAAGCTTTAACGATTCCCTATACCTCTCGCGTGGAATGATGATCCCTATCACAGTTCTTTTTAGGGTTCCGTACCCAAAGGGTAAAAATGGGAGCCTATCACTAAGACTCCACTGTCCGTCTGTCCATCGCGTCGGGACGCGAGAGTTACAGACGTTACAGTAGACATTCAATAAGGTATTTGACTACTAGTCAAATTAGTATCTTTTTTCGAACTGTCAAAACGATTTTGCTGTTATGGAATTTATATGAAACACTAGCATGCGACGTCACAATCAAATTACCTACTCTTCAGAGTTTGATACGGGTTTTAAAATATAAATTGTGTCTAAAAATAACTGCTGTGTACGTTTCTCTATTAAGGTGGTTCGACTAGGTTACTCAAAGCTTAACCCTCGCTAGATGGTGCCACTTTCGCAAAATTTCATGTTTAATATTTTTATGGAATGGTCTTGGTATTTGTATACTTAAAACTATGTTTAGCGAACTCTTTAAGTAAATATTGAACTATTAATATAAACATTGAATACTTCATTGTGCAAAAACCACCCTTTAAAGTCGACGGAGTGTTGCTGTCATGCTTTTTCCTACTATAACTCACACATGCAAGCAGTGTTTCCGTGATGCTTATAGTAGACAATTTCACACAACGTAAGTATACTGCAATAGCGTTACAGTATGTTCGTGGAAATACGTGCAAGAGGATTGGGGTTCAAGACTGGTGCGAGTAGGTAATTTCTTTTTGTTTATTTTTGTCCTTTTTGTGTTATCTTACCTTTAAACGAGCAATTATTATATATATATTTATTTATATATTATGATGATATCAGAAACGGCTCTAACGATTTCGATGAAATTTGCTATAAGGGGTTTGATCTCTTAGCTAGGTCTGATCTGTGAAAAAACGCGCATTTTTGGGTTTTTATATCTGAGTTGATATTTTCTGAGCTTTGGTCGGTCTCCCAGATATTCAATCTCTTCTTCCTCGCATGGGGTCCGCTTGGCAACTAATCCCAGAATTGGCATGGGCACTAGTTTTTACGAAAGCGACTGCCCTGACCTTCCAACCCAGAGAGTAAACTTATTGGGATTAGTCCGGTTTCCTCACATTGGTTTCTTTCACCGAAAAATAGGTATCGGTATATAAATAGGTTCCGGTAAATAGGTATCAAATGATATTTCGTACAAAAGTTCCGAAAAATCATTGGTACGACGGTACGAGCCGGGGTTAGAACCCGCGACCTCCGGATTGCAAGTCGCACGCTCTTTCCGCTAGGCCACCAGCGCTTCCCCCAGATATTCAGTATCATCATCATCACTATCACTACATAGTATAAAACAAAGTCGCTTTTCTGTCTGTCTGTCTGTATGCTTAGATCTTTAAAAGTACGCAACGGATATTGATGCGGTTTTTTTTAATAGATAGAGTGATTCAAGAGGAAGGTTTATGTATAATTGGTTAACCCGTGCGAAGCCGGGGCGGGTAGCTATTTTCAATAAATTACATTATCAACGTTTTCAAAAAAAAAATCAATACCTGATTTTCACAGATTATGATCTTTTTGGGTTCTTCCAACTCAGAATCACTAGCATATTCTTGTTGAATCCTGAAGCTAATATAAAAACTATGTCCCAAATATTTGTATAGAAGTTTTAGTTTCCGCTACGTCACGCAGGCTGGGAAACATTTTTGATACTAAAACCTGACGTGATGACCGACATTTTAGGATATCTTTTTATGCTAGGATGGAGAATACCTACTGACGATTCTTAGTAGAAAAGCCCAAGGAAGTCCAGTTTGTAAGTGTCAGGTATCAGTTTTTTTTAAAGCGCTAATAGTTTGTTCTACAAGTAAAGCAATCCCTTACTGCCCAGCCTCTAATAAAGTAGTAGGTAATTGTAAAATAAAATAAAAGGAAATAATTTTTTTTTTAATTCAAGTACCTACAGTACATTTTTTTATATTTGTTATCCGTAGTAGTCCCTGTACCTGAAAGAAATATAATATCATGAATCATGATAGAAAAAAATATTAGGAAGAAAGATGATGTAACAATATGGATTCTAATAAAGTTATAATCAAGTTATAATTTACATACCTGGTAGTAACTAGTAATAATTGTGTTTTTCATTCATAGACAAAATTCCATTATTTTCAACCACAGGAAATTTTATACATTTCTTTTTTATTGCTGTGAGGATGTCCTGATTGTAAAAATCAAAAAGATTAGGTAGAGTATAATTTCTAATTATCTTTGTAAAAATTAAACGAATACGCTTAGCCCATACTTAATCCATCGATTTTTGAAAATAAGAAAAATTAAATAAAAATAAAAAACACAACACGAAATTTAGGTGTAAAAAAAAATACAAAAAGTTATGTCCCAGCATACAATGACTGGGGTTTGAACCGGGAACCTTCCGTTTGTAAGCAAAAAAGCGACTGTTTACAAAAAGCGCCATGATAGTTCTTAGCTAAGCTGACGAACTTCGGGTACTTATTCAACAAAATCGGGTAGTGCAACAAAATTGCGCTAAACATGACGGCACTTCAAATTCGCGCCGTGGTCAGCCCGGCAACGTCGGAAATGGTATGGCAACGTCGCAAATGTATCCGTACACGACATTTGTGACGCACACATACGTAAAATTGATGAAAAGTTAACTATGATTTCTGCATGATTTCTGTATGAAACATTGTTTTCCTATTCATTTAGCGAAAATGAATATTCGAAAGAAGATAAATGCGGAAATATTTATGTAGTAATAGTGTGTAGTTACTTAATGAAAGTCGATTGAATTTTGTATGAAAATCGAACCACCTTAATCTTCTTGTGCTCTATTTCATGAATGGTGTAAAATAATTTAAATACATGAATACACAGAAATGCCAACTATAAAACAAGAGGTAAACAAATACAGCAAAAAGTACAAGGAAATACTTCAAAACCACTGCAACGAACTAGCCAGAAACCTGTTAAACGAACAAGACTACATACCGAGGCTAAAAAGATGGCACATTCTAGGGCTAGATCAGAGACAATAAGCCCCCACGCAAACTGGTGATGGTGCTCAGTGGAACACCACCCTAAATAATAATTTAAAAAAAACCATAAACCATCTGATTATGGCTAGAACAGCCGATTGCAGATTTATTAAAAAAAAATTTAAATACAGTCAAACACCCTATTATGTGCCTATTTTGTGTCTAAACAGGTTCAATAAAACAAGAGTCCCTCAAACGCGCCGCCGAAAGCCGAGGCGAGGCGGGCAGCGCCTTCGGCGGCAAGCGGCGGCGGGTCGTGGAGGACTGCGCCGATGACGTCAGCGAGCGCTGCGTGGCCGACATCGTGGCCACCATCACCGACCCCGCCTACATGTGCGGCCCCGACGTGAGTAGCCAACATGACACAACTATATCTTCTGTAAAGCCGAGGCGAGGCGGGCAGCGCCTTCGGCGGCAAGCGGCGGCGGGTCGTGGAGGACTGCGCCGATGACGTCAGCGAGCGCTGCGTGGCCGACATCGTGGCCACCATCACCGACCCCGCCTACATGTGCGGCCCCGACGTGAGTAGCCAACATGACACAACTATATCTTCTGTAAAGCCGAGGCGAGGCGGGCAGCGCCTTCGGCGGCAAGCGGCGGCGGGTCGTGGAGGACTGCGCCGATGACGTCAGCGAGCGCTGCGTGGCCGACATCGTGGCCACCATCACCGACCCCGCCTACATGTGCGGGCCCGATGTGAGTAGCCAACATGACACAAAACTACGCCTATATAAATAAATAAATAAATAAATATTAATGGACATTTTTACACAAATTGACTAAGCCCCACGGTAAGCTCAAGAAGGCTTGTGTTGTGGGTACTCGGACAACGATAGACATAATATACAAATACTTAAATACATAGAAAACAACCATGACTCAGGAACAAATATCTGTGCTCATCACAGAAATAAATGCCCTTACTGGGATTCGAACCCAGGACCACGGCTTCACAGGCAGAGTCACTACCCACTAGGCCAGACCGGTCGTCAAATATATCTAATCGTAGTCGTCTATATCTTCTGTAAACCTGAGTAGCCATCACTCACGAAATCTACAAGTGCGGGCGCTATTTTTTTTTATATTATAAATGGGCTTACTCATGGCCACAGACTAGCCGAGGCGAAGACGTGGCCTACGATGGCGCGAGCCTGCCCAGAAGGTGCCTGTCCACCCTTGATTTGAAGGTTGCCGGGTTATATGAGCTCGGAAATATAGACGCCGGCAAGGAATTCCATTCCTTGGCAGTGCGCATAAGAAACGAGGAAGCAAAGCGCTTCGTGCGAATTGGTGGAATATCTACCAAGTAAGGATGGAAACCGGCCGTGCGTCTAAAAGTCCGCACGCAAAGGCTATTTACGATTATTTTTAATATCACATTGTGGCAGGGTCGCCATGTGAAGTTTTACGCCGTCATCAAAATATAAACAATTTCAACCCTATTTCTACGATAAACTGAAATCAATTTATGTCATATACTCCTATGCCCGAGGAAACCAGTATCTTCAGCATTTGCGTCTTATAACCTCTTACGGCTCTGCCTCGACATTGCGCGACTGGCGACGGTGGCGGCGGCAACCATAGGTGGGCACGAAAGTTTCGCTGTGTCTCGCTCCAACCTATGGTTGCCGCCGTCGCCAGTCGCGCAATGTCGTGGCCGAGCCGTTAGGCGACCTAGATCACGGTTCCACGCGTTCAAATTTATCGAATAAGTATATGTAATCTTGAAAGGGCTTCACGTCTTAGTATCGGTTATTTGATTCAATATCTGGGAGACCGAGCTTTGCTTGAATAACATATAAAAATTCAATAATGCGCGTTTTCCCAGAGATAAAACCTACCTAGATCGATTTTTCGCCCCCGAAAACCCCCATACAGCAAATTTCATCGAAATCGTTAGAGCCGCTCCTGAGATCCCCGAAATATTACATATAAATAAATAAATATACAAGAATTGCTCGTTTAAAGTTATAAGATAGGATTAAAATGTTGCATCTTCTGCAATCTTATAAAATGTAATTTTTAGGGTTCCGTACCCAAAGGGTAAAAACGGGACCCTATTACTAAGACTCCACTGTCCGTCCGTCCGTCCGTCCGTCCGTCCGTCCGTCTGTCACCAGGCTGTATCTCACGAACCGTGATAGCTAGACAGTTGAAATTTTCACAGATGATGTATTTCTGTTGCCGCTATAACAACAAATACTAAAAACAGAATAAAATAAAGATTTAAGTTGGGCTCCCATACAACAAACGTGATTTTTGACCGAAGTTAAGCAACGTCGGGCGGGGTCAGTACTTGGATGGGTGACCGTTTTTCTGCTTGTTTTGCTCTATTTTTTGTTGATGGTGCGGAACCCTCCGTGCGCGAGTCCGACTCGCACTTGGCCGGTTTTTTACTTGCAGGCGTTGTTTCAAATGCAAGCGCCGCGCGACGAGGCCGCAAAAGTGGAGGAACAGAGAAAGATGATAGAGTTCCATGTCATCGGGAACTCTCTCACGGGACCCGTCAACAAGCAAACCATGCTGTGGCTCATAGGTAAGTTAGGTAACAGCACTGACAATCCAACCTCTAGACTGAGCTTAGGGCAATTCTTTCATGAAACCGATGCTGCCAAAAATACGGGGGTGCGGGGGGACGAGGTGAGCGAATCCCGTGCCGTGATTGGTCCGTTCAAAGACACGGACCAATCACGGCACGGGATTGACTCGAAGATGGAGTAACGTTACCGTATGTGTGGCAGAGGGGGTAGCGCGACTATGCTATGTCTAGAGGTTGGATTGTCTGTGGGTAACAGGGATATTGCGAATATCCGCATCCGCAACCGCGGAACTTCCGCATTATTTTCAACATCCGCATCCGCATAAAATCGATGCGGATTTAATGCGGATGCGGAACAGTTCGGTACAGGAACGTCTTAGCATCGGCGTAAGTGCTAGACTGCTAGGTAATTTAGTCATTAGCCAAAAAACCTATTAGAAATTAGCAGTCAAGCGTGAGTGGGACTTAATGTACGGAACCCTTGGAACGCGAGTCCGACTCGCACTTGGCCGGTTTTTTGAAATAAAAATGACTAAAATGTAATATTTGACGTTTTTTATGTACCTATCTTGACATCCGCATCCGCGGATGTGAGCCTTTAAAAATCCGCATCCGCGGATGTCAAAATATCGGCATCCGCAACATCCCTGTTAGGTAACACACGTTAAGTAGATTTAAGCTAGAATAGGGATGATGACACATGTTGAATTTTATAACAAGATCTAGTAAAATAGATAGCAAATGAGCAATTTATCACAATAATGTGGATAATAAAATAAAATATGTTACAAAAATACAGGACCAGAAAGTTTCAAAATTTAAGTTTTTTTTTAACTTCCAAAAACGATAAAAGTAAAGGATAGGTACCATTAGATTCCATACATTTTATCCAAAGAAATATTGTATAGCAACTATATACATAAACGCAATATTTCACGGACAAAAACGCAATTTTCTTGTTTTGTTTATACTACAAGATGGAATATCAGTGACCTTGACGTCACGTTCACTTATCCTTTTGTGAGGGGCGTTTCGCGAGTGAAGTGCGACTGTCGGAATTTGACTATAATTTCTAACTTTTGTTTTGCTTTAATGCAATGGGTCCCATATAGACATTTGATCCTAAAAACAAACCCGATCGATTGACACCATAAATATGAGCCAAATAGCTTGAAATAAATTAATTTTAATTTTTAATTTTTTTTAATAAATGAAAATTAGTCATGTAGCCTATTAGCTGGGCGAGAGTGCAGTCAAGGCAATAACAGTTTTGTATGATTCACGGTTAGTTTCACTAGACTTATATCGACCGTGAACAATACAAAAGATTACCTTTTGTATGTACCTTCGAGCAACACCGGCCTCCGACATGTCGGGAGGAACCCAAGTGATATCTTACCGTACAAATCGTTCTGCCATTTTTTACGGGAGGAGACGTGCACATACGCACTTCTCACTCACTACATACAAACTGCAATCTCAAATACATAGAAAATAACACATGTCAAAGACAAATCTTGCACACCTCTTTTTGTGTACGGACGAGTCACAACACGCACCGCCATGGGTACAGTTGTACCATAGAGAAATATAGTAAGACAAGAGTGCTCACTCCATACATCAGTTAGACTATTAATTTCAGTGTCTACATCTAGCATCGAGTAGCGGAACTATCAGTACTGCTACTTGACAATAGATGTAGCACCGACCGGAAAGTCTTATCTCAACAGCATAAGACTTTCCGGTCGGTGCTACATCTATTGTCAAGTAGCAGTACTGATAGTTCCGCTACTCGATGCTAGATGCTAATAGTCTTTTTGGTACTAAAACTGATGTATGGAGTGAGCACTCTATGTATTTTTTTCTCTATGGTTGTACCTATGCTTCGGCAGAGGGGAAATAGTATGAATGCCGTCTCCCTTCCCGGTGTTGCTCGAAGTCACGGTCTATGTCCCGTTAGATATAAGTCCATTCAAAGCAAGTCAACCGAGGACATATTTTTCATGATAAAATATAACTTACATAGAAGTACTTATAAGAAGTGTTTTTTTTTGTAGGTCTTCATAACGTCTTTTCCCATCAGTTACCAGAAATGACCAAAGAATACATCTCACAGCTAGTTTTTGACCCGTAAGTATTTTTCCAAAGATCGCATTTCAGGTAACAGGCAGGCGTGGCTCACTCCGCGATTTCGTCGCTTTGCTACAGGTAGCTAAAAGTACATCCGTTCGGCCCCAATTTTGGGGAAAGCCATAAGCCGCGCGTGGCGCTGTCGCAACCTAGCGGCCATATCTGTGCTGATCGTAACAGACGCGTTTTGTTAGAGAGTGAGTCTTCTGTACTTAGTACTATTATTTATTCTGTGGTAACAGGATATTTACTTTGATTTGATTTCCAAATAAGTATTATTTTTAATATATGTTTATGTTTCAGAAAACACAAGACACTTGCTTTGATCAAGGAGGGGAGACCAATCGGAGGAATATGCTTCAGGACTTTCCATTCACAGGTATCTTGTCTCTTCAACTTTCGACTCTTGTCTGGTATCTAATTCACGGTTATGTCATACTTTCTCCTCTTCAAAATTTTCTTAAATCTATTCGGGTCTGCTTATATTGGCTCAGAAACTAGAACCAACCATGAAAGGGGTATTGGATTAGGTATTTAATGAATATGTAATTGTTTTAGAAAGTAACGAAGCAACAACCTAGTTCAAAACTTGACACAACGATAGGGTAACAATCATCAATAGGGTTTCTTTATATAAAGTGGGTCTTCCGATATTTAATTCAGGTGCCATATGTAACATTATCTAATTCAATATTTAAAACTTTCGCGTTTTAAACATATGTTAACTCACATTTATAGACGGGTCTAACGCGACCCATCTGGGTCTGTATTTGGGTCTTTTTCATACATTTTTCGTCGGGTAGTTGTACAAATCTCTGTTTTGACATTTTGCTGGGACATCTTAGCCGCGACCACGACCAGTGAAACCTGTGTCGAAACGTCGGTAAACAAAGGTAATTGAATAAATTTCGCGTTAGATAGACCCGTCTATAAATGTGAGTTAATATTATCTAATTAGTCAAAACTGTTTTAAAATGTCGGCGCTGATTTTAAATCTGTATTCCATTTAGGGTTTCAGCGAGGTGGTGTTCTGCGCGGTGACCTCCAACGAGCAGGTGAAAGGCTACGGGACACATCTGATGAACCATCTCAAGGACTACCACATCCGGAACAACATCCTGCACTTCCTGTCGTTCGCTGACGAGTTCGCCATCGGTAAGGATGCTGGCAGGTTAACACGATGTAAATCCCTACTAATATTATAAACCTCACGATAAAAGATTAAACCGCTGAACCGATTTAGATCAAGGGTTTAAATTCAGCTAATTTCACGGTTTAACCCATGTATTTTTATTCACTCGTGCCACATTTCGAGCAGTTTAGGTCTTCATTCTCAAGCACTAACAGTGCGTGAGTAGCGGACACGAGAGCCGCTCGCCGCTTACACTGAAAATACGTGACATTAATCCTAATACTAGCTTAACGTTATTATGACTCACGACAGTTTAAAACTCGCTTTAGGGCTCATTTAGACGGCGCGCGAACTAGTATACGATTTTAGTTACATTGCGGACCATTGAGGTTACATCAATTCAGCCGACCGATCAAACGACGCAATGTAATGAAACTCGCATGCGAGTTCTCGCCCCGTCTAAATGAGCCCTTAAATGCCTTATTCTCCAGGTTACTTCAAGAAGCAGGGCTTCAGCAAGGACATCCGGCTGCCGCGGGCCATGTACCAGGGCTACATAAAAGACTACGAGGGAGCCACGCTCATGCACTGCGAGCTCAACCCTAGGATAGTGTACACGCAGTTCACCTCGGTCATACGCCGGCAGAAAGAGGTACACACATAGAAAGTTACCTACAGGTTACTTCAAGAAGCAGGGCTTCAGCAAGGACATAAGGCTACAGCAAGCAAGGTACTAGGGCTACATAAAAGACTACGAGGGAGCCACGCTCATGCACTGCGAGCTCAACCCCAGGATAGTGTACACGCAGTTCACCTCGGTCATACGCCGGCAGAAAGAGGTACACACATAGAAAGTTACCTACGGGTTACTTCAAGAAGCAGGGCTTCAGTAAGGACATAAGGCTACAGCAAGCAAGGTACCAGGGCTACATAAAGACTACGAGGGAGCCACGCTCATGCACTGCGAGCTCAACCCCAGGATAGTGTACACACAGTTCACCTCGGTCATACGGCGGCAGAAAGAGGTACACACATAGAAAGTTACCTACAGGTTACTTCAAGAAGCAGGGCTTCAGCAAGGACATAAGGCTACAGCAAGCAAGGCACTAGGGCTACTTAAAGGATAGGGAGCCACGCTCATGCACTGCGAGCTCAACCCCAGGATAGTGTACACGCAGTTCACCTCGGTCATACGCCGGCAGAAAGAGGTACACACATAGAAAGTTACCTACAGGTTACTTCAAGAAGCAGGGCTTCAGCAAGGACATAAGGCTACAGCAAGCAAGGTACCAGGGCTACTTAAAGGATAGGGAGCCACGCTCATGCACTGCGAGCTCAACCCCAGGATAGTGTACACGCAGTTCACGTCGGTCATACGCCGGCAGAAAGAGGTACACACATCTATGTGTGTACCTCTTATTATTTAGGTAACTTTCTAAAGTTACCTACAGGTTACTTCAAGAAGCAGGGCTTCAGCAAGGACATAAGGCTACAGCATGCAAGGTACTAGGGCTACATAAAGACTACGAGGGAGCCACGCTCATGCACTGCGAGCTCAACCCTAGGATAGTGTACACGCAGTTCACCTCGGTCATACGCCGGCAAAAAGAGGTACACACATAGAAAGTTACCTACAGGTTACTTCAAGAAGCAGGGCTTCAGTAAGGACATAAGGCTACAGCAAGCAAGGTACCAGGGCTACTTAAAGGATAGGGAGCCACGCTCATGCACTGCGAGCTCAACCCCAGGATAGTGTACACGCAGTTCACCTCGGTCATACGCCGGCAGAAAGAGGTACACACAGAAACATCTACAGTCAGCAGCAGAAGTTGCTAAGCGGGCGAGGTGTTCAAAATGATCTTGACGCGACTTTATTGTTAAGAGAATAAGGGCGTGTCAAGGTAATTTTGAACACCTCGACCGCTTAGCAACTTCTGCTACTGACTGTGTAAGTTTTGCATGCCAAGTGAGGCAGAACATGCATTCATGTAACCCATTTACTGACATGACAAATTGTACCATCTGTGTAATGTTCTAGCAAAATAAATGATTCTGATTCTGATTCTACTGTACCTACCTGCAAATTCACTTATTTATTTGCACTTAATTTTTTTTTTCAATGTTTATACTTTCTGACGGGTGAGACCATGTTTTTTTTGTTAAGGAACCGCAGTTAATTGTTTGTTTTTTTATTTACAAACAAGATATATACAGTGGTATTACTAAAATAAATTATATTATGTTATGTATCAACACTACCAACTAGCAGATTTTGTGACCTAAAAGGCATACAATATTTTTTTGGAGATTCCAAAGTACTGGGAATCAGAGGTCCTAGTACTTTCGAATACGGGCACAGAGTGACAGTATAGGAGATGCGTGGCGATAGGCGGAGAAAGTGAAAGTGGACATTTACCACGTTGCAAGATATTTATACTTGGTCAACCAGATCTTGACAGTAGAAAAAGGCGGCAAATTTGAAAATTGTAGGCGCGAAGGGATATTGTCCCATAGAAAATTTGAATTTCGCGCCTTTTTTTACTGACAAGATTCGGTTGACCATCTATATTGTATTTTCTTTTTCAGATCGTTAAGAAGTTGATAGATATGAGGCAGAAAGAAGTTAGGAAAATTCATCCCGGACTTACGTGTTTTAAAGAGGGTGTAAGTATTTATTTTACATACAAATGAGTCATATTAGATTGAAATAACACAAGTAGTTAACACATTGATGTCTGTTTGTTTAGTCCTCAAAATTTCAATCGTTTTCATCGTATTAGTCTCAGTAAGTAATGTTACAATGATGTTCAGAGTTAGTCAGAGTTGAGATGATGATCCGGGTTGCGGCGCGGTTCATGCAGCCCGCCTGCATACATCGCCATTGTTAGAAGCTCGGTACTACTTACTGTCTTATTAATTGTCACATATTAGTTTGGGCAGTTGTGTAATAGTACATTATTGTTGAGGCACGGAAGTAGCTACTTGCTGGCTGAGGATTCGTTTTAAACGGACGACCTTGGGAGTCTGTTTAATTGAATCCGAACCCAGCAAGTAGCCTTCCAACCGAGTCATATATAGTGCTTTTCTCAAAAATGGTGCAAGAAATAGAAATATTTTAAAAAAGCAAAGTTCTAATTTTCACAGAAAAAAGTAAATCCATTAAAAAGATTGTATTTTTCTGTGAAGAAGTGTATTTTTCTGCTGAAAATACGCCAACCTATTTGAGACACCTAAATAGTCGCGGTACCAACATTATAATAATAAGTACTGGTCATCTGTTTGGCTGTTTAATGGACCTATGCCTTCATTTGATATGGCCATCTCAATTTTTAAAAAGTTTGGAACTCGACAAATAATGGAATTTGTATGCAACATTGCAGTCCCGAAATCGAGACTGCAACGTTTTTAACTTTCTAATTTTTTGACTGATCATAAACTACGCACTTCGCGACCCATTTTTTACCGGCGACGTCGACTTAGCCGTCCATTTTTGAGAAAAAGTTGTAGTAGTAGTAGTAGTAAAATACTTTATTGTACAAAAAGAAATATAAAACATGAAAGAACACATATTATTAGTACAAAGGCGAACTTATCCCTTTCAGGGATTTCTTCCAGTTAACCCTTGAGCAATTGAGCAAAAACCTGTGACAACCCTACTGTGTTGTGCGGTGTCGGCATTTATGCAAACTTTAAAGGCGTCGGCCCACTGTTACTTACACTGTGCCCTCAGGCACAGAATAAATAATAGTACTAAGTACAGAAGACTCACTCTCTAACAAAACGCGTCTGTTACGATCAGCACAGATATGGCCGCTAGGTGGCGACAGCGCCACGTGCGGCTTATGGCTTTCCCCAAAATTGGTGTGGAACGGATGTACTTTTAGCTACCTGTAGCAAAGCGACGAAATCGCGGAGTGAGACACGCCTTTTTTTTTTTTTTTTTTTTTTTTTTTTTCGGAGTGGGAATGCATTTACGCACGGTGTGTGGGACTCGCCGCTCCTTGTCCCTCTCTTGGCGAGAGGGGGGGAGAATTTGGCCCTACCCACTAAACCCACTCCGGCGTTTCATCCTCTTTGCCGTTCGTGAGGGCACACTGGGATCGATATCATTCCACCACGGCGCCCTGCAGCCCCGGCTTTGAGACACGCCTGCCTCAGGCTCAGTTGTTTATTTGTTTATTTTATTTACAATTAGTACTAACAGTTAAACCTTACGTACTAATCGGTGTTGAGTTACTTAAGTCTAACATGCAGACAGGTACTCAATTAAGATGGATTAAATTACAATACATATTATTGGATTACATGGGGGATAAAACTAATTACAATTGCAATAAAAATTAATTACCATAAATTACTATAAATTAAATAAAAAACAGGTCCAGGAGCAAAATGTCAGAAATTAATGTTAATTCTATTAGACTATGGAGCTTTTCGCCACTATTGACTCAAGGTAGCGGTTGGATACTGTCAGAAATTGGTTTTCAGAGGTGTAAAATTATGTCAAGTTGGCTATCGCTGTTCAAGATGCAATTTAATTGCGTCATCGCTTGATGTAGTGGGGAGAAAGAGAGAGTACGCGTCCTGGCCGGCGGGACGGCAAAGAAGCCGCGGCTGCGAGCGCGTAATTCAAATTCAAATTCAAATAATTTATTTCAGAATAAAATTCCATAAAACATACACAAACAAAATTAAAATTAACTACAATATAATTTAATAAGTTAGTAACATTAAAAATACTTAAAACTATAGGTTGTAATAGGTTGTGTTGTTTGCGCAGGTGCGCAGTATCCCGGTGGAGTGTATCCCGGGGCTGCGCGAGACGGGCTGGCGGGCGGCGCGCGCGCAGCCCGCCGACGCGGCCGCCGACGACGTCACCGCGCTGCGCACCGTACTACACGCTGTATGTGTATACTATACTTTTTATTACTCAGAGTCGAAATTAATTTTTCGTGAGACATATTTTAAACTGTTTAGGCCCACTTGCACCATCCCACAAACCCGGGGTTAAGCGATTAAACCGTTAATCAAGTGTCAAATTGTATTGGTAACCATTGTAACTCCAGGCTTAACCAGTTAACCCCGGGTTAGTGAAATGGTGCAAGTGGGCCTTAGACGACAACAGTTTCACTCGCTGAGGTTTTTAGTCGCTGTTGGCGACATGTTTCGGGCCCGTCGGGGGTCCTTCCTCAGGCTCGAGTGCTCGCGGCGGCTGCAATTCGTGCGCTGAAACGGCTCGTCGGTTCGTGAAACGTGTCGCCAATAGCGACTAAAAATCTAAGCGAGTGAAAACGTTAACTTTTCAGGGTCGTAATAGTAAATGTATGGAAAAAGTTTTTATTAATTTGTAGCTTTTTAGTAAATTACCGTAAGTTGACCCCGATGAAACTATTGATACTGGATAGGAATGAAATCGATTGGCATACAAAAATAGAAGGTGAAAAATAAAAAAAATCATTTTCATACAAATATCCTCGATTTGTGGCTTTTCTAGCCGGATTTTTTTTGGTTCCATACAAGCTTTTGATCCTCAATAGGAATGGGATCGATTGGCATTAAAAAAAAGTTTGTCAAAAATGACCTTTTTCTCGCACCCTGTATGTTTTTTCCAAAATCTGTAAAAGCCAATCTTCATTAATTTGAAATCGAGGGAAGGTCTTCTAAGACCGTTTTCTCGTAGCAGCACGGGATCTGGTAGCTGCCCTCACTGACCCAAAAAGAAAATCCACCCTGTATACTAGGACTAATCATATATGTATACATTTATGTATATGTATACAGGGTGCTTCCTGTAACAGGAGCAATAAAAACTAAAGGCGATGTTAGTGCAGTCCTTAGTGTTACCAATAATAGATTACGGGGATGTGTGCACCACTAATGTCACTCAGGAATTGCTTAATAAACTAGACCGTCTTCTCAATAACTGCATTAGATTTATATTTGGTCTTCGTAAATACGATCATGTCTCCTTTTACCGCCGGCAGCTCAACTGGCTTTCCATCCGTCGTCGTAGGTCCTTCCGGATCCTTTGTGTCCTATTTTCGATCCTGTTTGAGCCTTCTGCTCCGGGATATCTCAAAAGTAAATTCGTGTTCGACACTCCGCGCCCAGGATGTGAGCTGCGTACCTCCCGCATTCTCAAACTGACCATACCTTCTCACCGTACTGGTTTCATGACTCATTCTTTCGCCGTCCAGGCTAGCCGTCTTTGGAATTCACTCCCTCTAAATATTAGACAAGCTACTAGTAAGTTTTCTTTCAAGCGGATGTTACGTAAGCATTTGCTAAAGCAAGAGTTCGAATAATATCCATCATTATTATATTTATAGTATGTATTTTATAAATATGTGGTAGTTTATATATATTTTATTTATTTATGTAATTTATAAGTATAGTTTGCTTTTTTTAACTCACTCAATATATTTTCTCTCTCTGCACCAATTGAAGGTATCTCTGTTTGGCCCTATGGTTGACTGGTAGAGAATGCCATTTGGCATTAAGTCCGCCATTTGTACATTGTTGTATATATTTCGTGCAATAAAGTTTAAATAAAATAAATAAATAAATAAAGGCTGTACTCGGTGCCGCCTCCGCGCCGCTGCCGCGCCGCCGCCGCGGGTTTTTTGCGTCTCGTGTACATAGTGCGAAGGTGCGGCGGCGGCGCGGAGGCGGCACCGTGTACACGCGCCCTAAAGGATTCATAATTTTTAAAAGTTGCTGAACAAATGTTGGTCAGTTTGAGGAGTACAGCCTTTAGTTTAATTTATTGCTCCTGTTACAGGAAGCACCCTGTATATACGTATACTTCAATTTAAATATGTATTGCAGGTAAAAAACCACGCGGCCGCCTGGCCGTTCCTGAAGCCGGTGGACAAGGCGGAGGTGCCTGACTACTACGACCACATCAAATATCCTATGGGTAAGATACATTTTCAGAATTGAGAATTGAAACTTTCAACGTGAAAAAAAAAACGTAAATTTCTACAATTACTGTGCGGTTCTATTTTTTATAATATTATTTCCCGATTTTTGGCAAATTTCTGCAACTTACACATCTGTAGTTACATAAAAATATAGCTTGTACCACAGTACTACATGAAATCTCAATATCATTATAAACCGTCATAGAAACTTTTTCGACGAAACATAATATTCAAAAACGGGGCTACTATGACCGTTGGGGTAACTTTGATAAGAACCTTACGTTATGGCGTAATTTATTAACCCTTTGACCGCCAAAGACGTCAATTGACCCGCTTTGCTACAGCCCAATATCAACCTTATTTCCTGTATTCCGATAAGGTTCACGATGAAGCGCCGCACACGATAGGCGTGACGTTTAAAGAGTTAAATTAAATGTCAATTAAGTCATAATTTCTTGCCAAGTTAAAATCTTATAAAAGTATTAACCAGGGATGTTGCGAACATCCGCATCCGCATCCGCAACCGCGGAACTTCCGCATTATTTTCAACATCCGCATCTGCATCCGCATCCGCATCAAATCGATGCGGAGCTTATGCGGATGCGGATGTCGAACAAGCCGGTACAGGAACGTCTTAGCGGCGGCGTAAGTGCTAGGTAATTTCATCATTACCTATAATGAAATCGTCTAGATCCAGAAAAGTCGGCGAAGTTACTGTTTATTAAATATAACCATAGAGAAAAAAATACATAGAGTGCTCACTCCATACATCACTTCAGACTATTAATTTCAGTGTCAACATCTAGCATCGAGTAGCGGAACTATCAGTATTGCTACTTGACAATAGATGTAGCACCGACCGGAAAGTCTTATCTCAACAGCATAAGACTTTCCGGTCGGTGGCGACATCTATTGTCAAGTAGCAGTACTGATAGTTCCGCTACTCGATGCTAGATGCTAATAGTCTTTTTGGTACTAAAACTGATGTATGGAGTGAGCACTCTATGTATTTTTTTTCTCTATGATATAACGCACCTATATTCTTGCTTAAATACTAAACGTTTCGTTTTTTTTAAATAAAAAAAAGTACTAAAAATGTAATATTTGACGTTTTCCAAGTACTTAATCTTGACATCCGCATCCGCATCCGCATCCGCGGATGTGAGGCTTTAAATATCCGCATCCGCATCAGCATCCGCGGATGTCAAAAAATCTGCATCCGCAACATCCCTGGTATTAACCCCAACAAAATGTATTTTTTAGATTTACGCTCGATGGGCGAGCGTCTGAAAGCTCGCTACTACGTATCGAAGAGGCTTTTCATCGCCGACATGACGCGGATCTTCACTAACTGCCGCACCTACAACTCGCCCGAGACTGACTACTACAAGTAAGTCTGATAACCATTCATACCTGGTGTGGCCTGTATAGGTAATACGAGCAAAAAATTAAACTGTAGGCTATACTCTTCAACCTGACTACTTAAAAAAAAAACAACGGGTTGCACTCAGAGAGTGCCGGCAGAAATGAAAACTCAATCACTATTGCAAAATGTCTGCAGCACTATGTATAATTGAGGTTAACGCCATCTAGCGTTATTTCGTCGCATTACTTGAAACCCCTAAGCACATCACGGTTAGTACTCGAGTTATATTAATACCAGTTAGAGCGAAACTCACTAGATGGCATTTAAATCAATAAAGAAAAACTCAATGACATTGAAGTAACAGTTCTTCGATCAGGTCACGTGTCCGTCTTACGTCTTACGGTCTCGTGACACCTGTTACGAGTTTAACATTTTTTCCCCATCACAAAAATTGCACAGCGCCGCTAAAGAAGTTTTCACTTCAAAAAGTCGCTGAACAAATATTGGGCAGTATGAGGAGTACAGCCTACCAGTTTAATTTTTTGCTCTTATTACAGGCCACACCCGGCATATGTGTGTGCCGCATATAAAAATGTACACATGCATGCTAAAGCTTTGGATTCCTCCGAAAACGGTGCCGTCATATTACGGCCGCTATATAGCGTTGACTGACGTCACTAGAACGTTGCCTATGTAAACAAGATGGCGCGGTTTCCTAGACGGCGCTACGTTACGTTGATTGTCAACCTAACGTAAGATGACGGCCGTCATGACGGTGTCGATAGTTTCGTGAACGTTTTATTAGATAGCGGTGACGCCATTTTGAATAAATGACACGAGATTTGAATAAATGATTCCGTACTACGATTATTTTCCTCTTCTGATGATATTTCATCCTCCAAGTAAATTATAGATGATCAAGCAAATCTTGTCAGTAGGAAAAGGCGCGAAATTCAAATTTTCTATGGGACGTTATCCCATCGCGCCTACATTTTTCAAATTTGCCGCTTTGACCTTGGCGGATGACGGTGTGTTATGACGCCGTGGTACTTTCCACATGTCGCCACCGTAAAGACGGCCGTCTTTTGCTGCCGCTATATGACGGCCGTCATATGACGGCACCGTTTTCGGAGGAATCCAAAGCTTAAGCTAAAAGTTTTGCTATTCAAAATATTCCTTGTTAACAGGTGCGCAAACACGCTTGAGAAGTACTTCCAAACGAAGATGAAGGAGGCTGGGCTGTGGGACAAATGATCGGAGTTCAGTTTCGACGTGTTTTTCCTGCGAGAACTGCACAACATCCCCGCCGCCCCTGCGGACACCGCCGAGACTTGAATGTTTAATGTTCGAATACATTAGTGCACTTTTACCCCATCGTCCACTTTAGCCCCTTCTTTCACATTAACCCCGGCCACCCCTATGTGAACTTAGGGTGTTACTACCAATCGATCGATTTGTCTAGGTAGAAACGATCGACCCTTACTTTGAGATGTAAAATATTTTAACGTTTGTAGTTTTATTAGTACATAAGCAATTGAATAATCGATTTTACCTATTGTTAAGACTGATGTTATTTTCAAATTATGGTGTAGTATTCAGTATTTTTTAATATGTACTTTAATAGGTCTTCTTAAACTATTTCTTTTACTTCTCATGCCAAGGATAGCCAACATTTTTGATGTCTAATTACTCTTTATTTTTCTGGCTAATAATATTTCTAGTAATCTTTACATACTTCATTTTTATTTACAGTACTAGTTTCAATTTACTAGTGTAAATTAAAATATAGAAATGAAGTCTTAAGTATATCGATACTTATTCCTACCTATATAATACTATGTAATATTGTTCTGTAAGATAAAGTCCTATTAATGTGAGCAGAATATTAAATTGGTAGTTGTAGGTATAGATTTCGTGATTTAAGATATGCATGATATACAGCGGGCGCAGCATGGTTCCATTTTTATCACCTATCACTATGCCCGTCACTTTCGCACTTACATACTTGTTAGAACGTGACAGGCATGGTGACAAGCGATAAAAATGCGACCGTGCTACCGCCGCAGGTATACGTAAATACACGTAAGGAAGCGCTGTTGGCCTAGCGGTAAGAAGCACGCTCTTAACTACAGGGTGGCCAAATAAGAGGTATACACTTTATTTTTGAAATTGTATTCTATAAAACATAAAAAAAATATAATATGTAGGGTCAGCAATTACACATGGAAAATAATGTCAGACAAATGTCCACCTCTACCAGCATGGCAGATGCGAACCCTTTTCATCGCGTTTTTCATCACTTTTTCACACATTTCTGGCGTTATCTCAGCGACAGTGTTTCGAATATTTTGTTTTAATTGCTGAAGGTTCGTTGGCCTATTACCATAGACACGTCCCTTTAGATAGCCCCACAGAAAAAAGTCAGGAGCTGTTAAATCAGGCGATCTTGGGGGCCAGTCAATGTCACCGTTTCTCGAAATTAATCGACCGGGAAACGTTATTTTTAATGTTTCTATTGTTTTTAATGATTAAAACACGTTGTTCCGTCGTAAAACGCTCCATAATAAATTTGCCGTATCTACACAAACTAATTTTCATGCAATAACTGTCATATTTACCGCCAAAATAAAATGGCGGCAAAAAAAAGTTGTATACCTCTAAGTTGGCCACCCTGTACTTTCAATCCGGAGGTCGCGGGTTCAAACCTCGGCTCGTACCAATGAGGCATCTCCTGATGGTACATTACATATGCCTACTATTTTTACTATCACTGATTAGTCATAATTATTTTAATTGTAATAAATCAAATTACTAAATACGTGTTTGACACATGTTACAGTAGGTAGTTGAATAATGATATTTTGCTTAGAATTCCTTTAATTTTAGTAAGTAAGTAAGGATAAATATGTAAATAATTTATTGACAACATGATAATGTGATAATACTGAAATGTTAGGTAATTTCTTGTAATGTTTAATATCGTGTCAACTTTGTACAAGTCACACCAAGTTTCTACTAGGATTGTATTTCTATAGAATGAAACAAGTACGAAGTACTGTTTTTTTTTGGCAGAACACCTTTAAATATGTACTATTATGTATACATAATTATGTGTACGTTGGGACTGGTCACAATTAATATATTTAACCTTTTGGACGCCAATGACCGATATATACGCACCGCAGGTCCAACGCTAAAGACGTATTAATCGGTCATAGACCACAGAGCAACATAGACCTAGGTGCATATGCATAAAGTTCAATTTCAGTTTTGACACTTCGGTGACGTGGCGTCTGAGAGACAGCTTTTGTGTTTGCCACGGCGTCGAAAAGGTTAAATTGTCATTCTGAAATAGAATTAAGGTTTTTGCTCAATATGTAACACGCTATTATGCGTTAAAAAAAAAGATCTTTTTGGGTGTAATAAATGATTTTACATATTTTTGGTTTTACTCGATACACACACACGCACATAAATACATGGCACAGGTCAAAGAAAACACAAATATCAATACTGTATTGGTTTTTATTGTTTTTATCTTAACTCTTCGCGTACACGTGGCATCCACGCACAGATGGGAATGTATCATTAACTTTAACATCATTAACTGAATTACAAGTACATACCAGTCTCCTTTGTTATAAAAATCGGTTAGATTTTCGTATAAGTACCTAAATGTACTAAGTTATAACTTAAATGCTTACTTACAGCTAAACGTAAATATTGTTTCTTATAATATAAACATTTGAACAAATATCGCTTTTGAATGCAATTATTTTATTGTGTTAGTAAGATAAATTCATTAAAGTCCATCAGTGTAAAAATGTTAAAAGTTAGGATAATTCTTTAAAATATTTTCGTATTTACAAGCCTGCAGCTTTCCATTAACCTTTTGGACGCCAATGACCGATATATCCGCACCGTGGGTTCAACGCCAAAGACCGAGTAATCGGTCGCAGACCACAGAGCAACATAGACCTACGTGCACATGCATAAAGTTCAGTTTCAGTTTTGACACTTCGATGACGTGGCGTCAGCGTGACAGCTTTTGTGTTTGACACGGCGTCGAAAAGGTTAACCAATGAACCACTAGGGTCTCGTTTTATAAAAGGCTTGTGGTTCTGAACGCAACTACTCCCTAGGTTCAGATTGCACTGTGTAATAATTTTAATATAAAATGAAAATACTTAGTTTTCATTGATAAAAAGTGATTTCTGTTCATCCACAAACAGCTTGTAAACTGTAATTGCGTAAAGGCAAATCTCTGTTTCTAACAAATACGCTCGGTTGAAAGAGGTCGCTAGCCTTTTATAAAACGCAAACCTGTTTAAAAATTGTAGTCACAATCACAACCAAATAAATCATATTTTGACGAATACCTTACGTCATAACGAAAGTTAAATATATATAAAATAGTATTTTGGGGCATGTTCCATTTTAGCGTAAGCCCACATAAAATAATTGCATTAAAAAGCGTAACTTGAAGTTAATTTCCGACTAGATTTTATTAACTACCACAGAGCCACGTCGGGTACCCTATAACCGCTACCTAGCGCGACTACAGATTGATAACTATACTGTGGGCAACCCTTAACGAAAATATTAGGACTTTTAACCCTTAAACAAAACGCCCCATTATTAAGCCCCGGTCACACTCTCGCCAAAAACCATACGAAACAATACGCGCCTTGTCTTATCTCTCGTATGTTTAACAAAGGAAAGCCCACACGTCTTAAGCAGGGATGTCGCGAACATCCGCATCCGCAACCGCGGAACTTCCGCATTATTTTCAACATCCGCATCCGCATAAAATCGATGCGGAGCTTATGCGGATGCGGATGTCGAACAAGTCGGTACAGAAACGTCTTAGCGGCGGCGTAAGTGCTAATAGGTAATTTCGTCATTACCTATAACGAAATCGTCTAGATCCAGAAAAGTCGGCCAAGTTACTGTTTATTAAATATAACGCACCTATATTCTTGCTCAAATACTAAACGTTACGTTTTTTTTAATAAAAAAATACTAAAAATGTAATATTTGACGTTTTCTAAGTACCTAATCTTGACATCCGCATCCGCGGATGTGAGCCTTTAAATATCCGCATCCGCGGATTTCAAAAAATCTGCATCCGCAACATCCCTGGTCTTAAGTTCTCAGTGTGAGTGTAGCCGGGGTAATTAATACCCGGCGAAAAAGTAGGTATAGTCAGCAGCAATAGTTGCTAAGCGGGCGAGGTGTTCAAAATGATCTTGACTTGACTTTATTGTTAAGAGAATAAGAGCGCGTCAAGGTAATTTTGAACACTTCGCCCGCTTAGCAACTTCTGTTACTGATTGTATGTAACGCAAACATACACGTCCGTAGTACTCATTAATATATGCCTTAGATAGACGAGCAAAGAGTTAAAGCCGCCACACACGCATTGAATTAAATGACTGAATAGTTTATTATCATGCCGCGATCAGAAAGGGATTAGAAATAACAGATTTCCATACACTTACGTCAAAATCAATATGGATTGACAGCTATCTCAATCCCTTTCTAATCGCGATTCAGTAATACAAATATGGTTGTCACTTAAATTCTTTTTATTTTATTTATAAGATTTAAATTTATTGTTTCCGATTTATCTGATGGCGTCTGTAAAAATAAATCTGATACCATTCAATTCCGAACCTTACTGCGTACATAATAAAATACAATTTAGTGAAACATGTGTGGCGGTTACATCCTCCTAAATATAAAATGAAATAGCGTATATGGACGGAGACACTTTACACAATGTATGGCCCCAGATCCACAACCGGTGGTGAGGTTCACAGAATCTGGGGCCTATTGCATAACATTTTACAACTCATAATACAAGCGGAAGTCTCTTTCTAATAAAAGGGAATGAAAAGAGGCGTCCGCTTGTATTGAGTTGTAAAATGTTACGCAATAGGCCCCTGGCAATAATCATTAATATTAGTAGTCATATATATGCACATACAAACAGATACAATCAATAACATAATTGGATAAGCTGACAAGCTACTGCGTCGCGCGTCACCTATATGAGCGTCAGGAAAAATATTCGCTAATCAGGAATTTTGTCAGGTCATTCAAAATGTGTAGGGTTATTCGCCAGTAACTGGCCACCCTAAACTAAAAATGAATTCTATTCACCTACAAACAGAATTCATTTTAGTATAAGGTGACTATACTGGGTCAACCAAATCTTGTCAGTAAATAGGAACAAAGAAACTATACTCATGCTTTTCTTTTGGGTGCTAGTACTAGTGTTAGACAAAGATAGTATGATTCTCTCTGTCTATGTTTGTTATCAAACAGACCTTCGACACACTATAGTTATTGAAGGCTGGCCAGTTATTGAAACCTTATACTAAAATTAATTCTGTTTATAGGTGCATAGAATTCATTTTTAGTTTAGGGTGGCCAGTTAGCATGTCCCGGGTACATTCGTTGACTTTTGATGTTTTGTCCACAGAAGTGACCTTTTTCTGAAATGTGTTTGACCCAAGGTTGCAAGAACGCCAAACTGCGCTAAACAACGTTGTATTAATTTGTACATGAATATGTCTCACTATTGTTATATTAAAGTGAATATCGCAATATTCAAAACTATATAATATAGCAGTGAAGTTTTAACTCGCATATTTATATGAGATCAACAGCCAATCCTTGTTTTAAGTACAAATACTTGCAAATGGTATTCAAACATAACTAAACGATTTGGCAACTAAAACTTCATTGGTTAAAATATAAAGAAATCAGGTTTCTAATTATTCTAAGCATATTTAAAATTTAAATAGTAAAATCGTTTTATATTGGTACAAAATTGATTAGGTAAGTAAGTGCAAAAGGCCGATTATATCTCATTAGAAATCAAAAATATCTGAACTCGCACTGACATATAAATCGTGTTGATTCTTAGTACTGTATTTTTTTCGATATTTCTGATAGCATCTGTACAAAAAAAGAACCATCAAACATATCAAATAAAAAGCTATAAATTTATTTACATACAATACACCTTATTCCATCTCCGTAAGGTTCAAATCTCAAAGTTAAAACGTATACTAAATACAAGTATGTACTAATCGGCCTTTTGCAATTTAACCACTATATTACTAAAGTGTCATTCAATAGAACTTGCTAAGTATGTAAACAAAACTTACTAGTAAATTGACATTTAGTGTCAATTTTAGTATGGCGGTTTGTTTACATACTTAGCAAGTTCTATTGAATGACACTTTAGCTAGAACATAGTTGTAAAAGCATTTGTCCCACTCTAAATAACTTTGTAGGAAAGAGATGCTAACTGCGACATATCTAAGCTAATTCAGGTAGGGGTGTATGGGGTAAACATAGTTTATGCTACATCGCAAAGGAAGTAGGTTACAGGACCCAGAAGATTGCATAGAGATGCCTCGTTAGGGGACAGGCGGGGTAACTTTGAACAATATTTTTGTATAACTAGTTGACCCTAAGACAGGTAAATCCTGATTCACAGATAGTCAAAAGTGTACTGATGTCAGCCACGTTAATACAATTGGGGAATATTTCCTGTCCATTTTAACCCCTCCTGTCACCAGTTACCCCACTTTACGGTACATTATAAACTGACTAGGCATCTCAACGCAAGTCTTATGTGAGATTAGGGCTCAATATAGGAAACCTAGATCGAGCCCGTCGACTAGGCGGCGTGGTATAACTAGCTTACGATAAAATATCACTTGTCCACTGAACGTCACGTCACTGGAAGTACCATGAGTATTTTATTCTAAGTTTATTTTATGAACACATCACTGACTCACTTCACTCATACAAATGTCTTTCCGATGGGGCGCTGTGATTACTCTGTCTCTTTTATTTTATATAGACGGAGGAAGACAGCTATAGTACGCTCTTCTACTGGCTTTTATAGTCCAATTCTTTTGTATATCATTACATTTTACGTCCGGGTATTCGGGAATCTTAATTTTCAACGTCTTTTTTCGCATTTTTGTATACATAGTTTTGAGGGATCATTTGGCTTTAATTAAGCTGTTATGTGGTAGCCCGTTGATAAACGTATTCATTTCTCATGTTGCCATTTCGTTTTAACCCTACTACACCGGAAGTCAGTTTTCAACGAACGGACTATAAAGCCTCACAGACAGCGCAACACTGAAGGTAACGCACGGAGGGCTCAAGCTGTCCCTGTCACACCTGCGTGACGCGGCCGTACAGCCGTGTCCCGTCTCAGTCTTGCGCGGCCGACGTGTCGGCGCGCGGCGCGGTGCAGTCGGGCGACGATGTGTGAGATCTGAAAATGGCAGTTGGTTTTACCATAGAGAAAAAAAATACATAGAGTGCTCACTCCATACATCAGTTTTAGTACCAAAAAGACTATTAGCATCGAGTAGCGGAACTATCAGTACTGTTACATCTATTGTCAAGTAGCAGTACTGATAGTTCCTCTACTCGATGCTAGATGTAGACACTGAAATTAATAGTCTGAACTGATGTATGGAGTGAGCACTCTTGTCTTACTTATTTCTCTATGGTTTTACTAAAAATCTGTTACATATCTCATGACAGCATTCTACGTTGTTAAATTTTTTTAAGCCTCCGAATTTTTAAAGAATAACAGAGTAAATTAAACAAAGATGTTTCTACAAAGTTCAAACATGCAAGGAAAACGAAAGAAAAGTTATGGTTAAACAGCTACGTAATACGGCCGATTTTTCCAAGGCCCCAACGTTATCATTTCTCAGTACAAAATTTATCCGTCAAACCGTAGCCATTTTGGTGGTGGGCAAGCTTTGTATGTGTGCGTAAAAATGTGTATGTGTGGGTTTATTGCACGTTTTTAGGGATGTGGACTTGTCGATTTTAATCATGTTATATATCGATACTCTCTACACAGCGGAACGGAATAGCGATTAATGAAGCTTCGATATCTTCACTAAAATAAACACCCGGGAAATGCTAATGGATAATTAATATTTTATAAAATAATAATAAACTCAATTATTGTGAAAAACCTATTTTATTTGGTTATAATGTAACTTTTATATATGTGGCGTTCCATGCCTCCTTTAGACAATAATCCAAATAATTATAACGGGGTCATAATAAAGAAATACTTTAAAAAAATCTAAATTAATGTTTACAAGGATAAATTATATATCCGGTTTAATTTATCGCCCGTTTTGGATTTACACACTGTATATAGAGTTATGTTATAATGGTTATCTGTTAATTTTAGGTACTTTAAATCCTTTCAAGTAAAATTTAAATTTTAAAAAGGCCGTATAGTTTATCGATATGACTTTATCGACATGACTACATGCCTTTGGTTCCTGATTGTAAATCGTATATAAAATGCGTCTGTGTGTGTGAGGCTACGGTGACAGATGGCTTGGGCATCATCTTTAAAAATAATATATCTATGGATTTTTCGATCCGCTGACTGATTTTTTAAACTCCAACATTTAGGAAGTGTCAGATTGTTTTTTTTTCATTCACTCATTTTTTTTCCACGATAATTAGGTGTGTGCCTCACAGTAGAACTTAGCCGAAGGAAAATTCTAGATAATGTAGCAAACTGAGCACGTACACGTCGTACATTTAACTTTAAAATTATCCGTGAAGCATTCTCTACTAAAGTAGGTTCGCCATGCCCTGAATGCTTCACGGATATCTCAGGTATCATAATTATGGTATACTAATTCCTTCACATGTTATAATAATGAGGTCATAGAGAAATATAATAAGACAAGAGTGCTCATTCCATACATCAGTTCAGACTATTAATTTCAGTGTCTACATCTAGCATCGAGTAGCGGAACTATCAGTACTGCTACTTGACAATAGATGTAGCACCGACCGGAAAGTCTTATCTCAACAGCATAAGACTTTCCGGTCGGTGCTACATCTATTGTCAAGTAGCAGTACTGATAGTTCCGCTACTCGATGCTAGATGCTAATAGTCTTTTTGGTACTAAAACTGATGTATGGAGTGAGCACTCTATGTATTTTTGAGGTGTATAAGAGACATGTTACCTGTCGGCGGTGTCGCGGCGCGGCAGCGACGGCGCCAGCTCGTCGGGCGACGACGCGCGCGACGAGCGCGAGCTGCCCGCCTCCGAGTACGAGTTGTCGCTCGTTAGCTGAAACAACAACGTAGGTTTTACCATAGAGAAAAAAATACATAGAGTGCTCACTCCATACATCAGTTTTAGTACCAAAAAGACTATTAGCATCTAGCATCGAGTAGCGGAACTATCAGTACTGCTACTTGACAATAGATGTAGCACCGACCGGAAAGTCTTATGCTGTTGAGATAAGACTTTCCGGTCGGTGCTACATCTATTGTCAAGTAGCAGAACTGATAGTTCCGCTACTCGATGCTAGATGTAGACACTGAAATTAATAGTCTGAACTGATGTATGGAGTGAGCACTCTATGTATTTTTTTCTCTATGGTTTTACACACTGCCAGACGTGTCTCTCTCCGCGATTTCGTCGCTTTGCTACAGGTAGCTAAAAGTACATCCGTTCGGCCCCAATTTTGGGGAAAGCCATAAGCCGCGCGTGGCGCTGTCGCCACTTAGCGGCCATATCTGTGCTGATCGTAACAGACGCCTTTTGTTAGAGAGTGAGTCTTCTGTACTTAGTACTATTATTTATTCTGTGACACTGCTATTCATTCAGTTGTATGCGACCAACTTGAATAACTATGGGGACCGCGTTGGAGGTTCTGCCATCTTGTGGCCTGAATCGAAAACATACACATGTACATTGCCCAAGAAAGTGCTGCCATCTACCGTTCTCGTACGTTTTCTTGTGCATAGCATCTGCCATCTTCTGGGCTACATCGGAAGCATAAACTTCACATTCACGCCTCGCGCCAAAAATCTGACGGCTCCAATGCTGCCCCCTATAGTTCATGCACGCTCCCTATAGAAGTCTAAGTGTAGCTCAAAAATGACCCCACGGGAATTGTGCCGCTAGCGACGCAACTGTACTGTGCGCATGTTGACAAAGTCAAATATTGTTATGCCACGCAAGAGGTTTTTAACCAATCAATTTTATTTTAATAGCAGGAAATGGTATATTTGGTAATATTCAAAGCTGCGGACAAGTTCTTTTTATAAAGAAGGGATAACGTCTCAAATATTGCAAGAACCCATCTGCGCCAGCAATAATCTTGCCTAACGATGCACACAAACATAAAATCATGACTACAAAGATGCGCAATAAGTACGCGATAACTATCCAAATAAAGATTGGATGCGTATTTTTATTAGGCGTACTCACCAGTTTAAACCAAACCATGTAGAAAGCAAACCGGGACTGGAACCTTAGGTGGCATGAGCTTTCTATGCCAGAAATGTGGGAGGTCGTGCCGCTCACGTATCGGCCTCCACAGTCACCAAACCCGTTGCCTAAACAATGCATAAATCGTCTGCAATAGACGGAAAGGCCTGTGATGATGATGACTGACCAGTGTGAGCGGATGGCGGTTCCGCGCGGGGCTGATGGCGCGGCTGCGAGCCTCCTCCACATCCAGCTGAAGAATGCTCTCCTGGCTTCCAGTGAACTACGGGAAAAAGGCTAAAGGTTATTTCCTTAGATACTGACAGCCAACGGACAGGTTAAACCAGGGGTCGGCAACCCGCGGCTCTTTAGAGGCACACGTGCGGCTCTTCATGTCACCCAAAAAATTTATAGTTGAGAGTTCTTAAACCCCTGAAATCAACATTTGCCGCTCATTGAGCTTCCGAATACTGGCGGTTTCTTCTGCTTTTCTTAAAAGTTTGTCGACCCCTGGCCCGTTGTATGATCTTGAAATAACGAACACATATTGTTCCAATAATGTAGAATTCCACTAACAAATAAATTTTAAAATCAACCCCTAAGAGGGTGAAAATGGGGATCCTGTAATACTTCAGTCGGAACATGTTTTGTTAAAAATCCGTATGAATTGATCAGTTTTACTGAGGGGGGTTTTGAAAAACAAAATGGAAAAAGCCACCGCCTAGAGCGATATTAAAAATGTTAAGTGCCGCAAAGTGTTTTATTCTAGATATTTCCTTGATTCCTAAACTAAGCCTGGTGCAACCTAATATAACGCAGAGACTGATTAACAAGTGTGACCAACAGACAAAAATAAACTCATACACATATCTCATTACCTTATTTTTGGCAATATCCGACCTACACGATGTAATCTTGTTTTAACAAGTAAACAAGCAATTAGTTAATGTTTTGTGTTTCGAGCGTGTATCTCCGATTGCACTTTAGTCTTTAATTTCATTGTGCTAGTGTCACGATGGATTATCGTCCGTTAACCTCCGCTATCGGTCGTCATGGTCATTGGTTTTAAAGTAATTGGTTTCGATTTTCATATTTTCGCATGAATTACTTTAGTTTGTAATATTTGCGTACCTTACTTATTTATATACTTACTCAACCTACCTTACTTATATACTCTGGCGATCACTAGATTCTACGAGAAATAATATGTGGCCAAGACCAAACATTTTTGTAAAATTCTGTCGTTAATTTCCTGTTACTCGGAAAACCAAAGGAACTGATTTGGAATCCGAATCAGGTAAAACCAAGTGTGATTTGGCCAGATCCAACGACAATGACGTTTGAATTGAACTGAGCGGTTAAAAAGCTCGAACATTCATCCAAATGGCTGTTTGGGTAGTATATTAGTTAGATGCCCCAAACTAAGCAAAGTTACTATGGCTACTAGGCGACGATATACATCCGTATGTAGATGAATACATAGTTACATACATAACATCCAAAACTCAGAAAAAATAATTCATGATAAACACACATAATAATGCCCTTAACAACCAGACCTTGGGTCTTCAACAGAAAGACACGATGTCACGATCCTCAGTATTGAGGGAGAGACGGAAGATAAGTGCCCTTACTGGGATTCAAACCCTGGACCCTGCTTCTACCCACTACAGGCTAGGAAGCCGTCAAAGAAAAAACTTACCACAAAGCCATAATACTTGAGTATGTCCATCTTGCACATCGGGCACGTTCTGTGCTCTAGGAGCCAAGGATCGATGCAGTTCTTGTGGAAATCGTGTCTGGAAACACACAAGATAATTAGTAACTCGGGTAAATCAAACAATATGTAGCTGTTTGGTTAGGCAGTGTAACACAAATAGTTTATTTTCTTGTTGAAAATCATCGACGGTTAATAGTTCTGTTATGTATTTTACTTATCATGTAACTTTACTAAGAAAATGTATTAGTTTTTTCTTCGGAAATATCAAAACTGACATGTTCCCCCTAATAACATGGAATTCATAAGTATCTTTGACGATGACAGAGTACACAACTCCAAAAATCAAATTAATTATTATTTCATAATACGAATTACTACCTATCTAAATCTGGGCAACTATGGCTAGACTACCTCTCCTCCATGCCATCCGTAGTAGTAATCCTATCTATAGTTTTATAATTTGTATTGACTCACCTACAAGGCAGAGATCTGAGCGTCTCGGACACTTTATAAGGCTCTATACAGATGGCGCAACACTCGCCGTCGCCTTGGACTTCCTGAAAACATCAAACATAATATGACATGTTTTTTTCATGTAGTAGGTACATCCTTATTTGGGTCGACCGACTGGAAGCAATCCTGGGGCCCATTTCTCGAACCGTATTAGTCTAATATTATTAGTGTGTTGCCATGGTAACCCATACGACTTGACAGTTCGTGGGCTAATAATATTAGTCTAATACCGTTCAAGAAATGGGCCCCTGTAGGTTATCCTAAGTATCGGTGGACGGGTAGATTGGGGAGACCAAGACTCATTTTGGGTCATCGCGCCAACCAAGTAAATACTTCCAAACAATTGGTGGTCCAAGAAGTCCAATATTAAATCTTAAGACTACTGAACTTAAGGCAGAAATAATTAAATAAAGAAGTACGATTGATAACTTTAACTTACTCTGTCTTCAGTCTTCAAACTCTTAACAGGTATTTTGGATAACGCTTTCTTCGCTGCACAGCAAAGTCGTTTCTGAAAACAGGTAAACAGTCATAAAATATTTACTACACATTAAAATCTTCAACTTACTATGATTATAAACTAAAAATAAAACACAATAGGTACTTATGCAACTTATTTGAGGAAACTGTATGCTTGAAAAATTGTTGCACGGAACTATTATCTTTTAAAATTGACTGTTATATTTAGACATGTGTCGAATTCGCATTAGACACAACAAGTGTCGTCGTTTAAACTAGTCATACCGGTTCAAATTATATAATATCATTAAGTATATTGCACCATCTATGACGTAAGTATGTTTGATGATATGTACGAGTAGAAATGCCGAGAACAGGCATCAGTCCTTGAGGTGTATTTTGATTTTAATAACAGGTCATGAACTTGATCTGGATTTATTATGGATACGGTCATCAAAATCGTTGTATAGGTACTGAATATTTCGTTTCATAGTCTCTTAAATATTAAACTTCAAAGTAGTACCTATGTCGTCATTATAGTTTGATCTACTATAAAAGCTAATAATTAAACAAAATTAGATAAGTATATCAGTAGACAAAAATATAGTACAAAAGACATCAACGCACTTCTTAATCATTAAATAGTAGCGCGTTGATGTCTTTTTTTGTTCTTTGGCGACACGTCATTAAGATTACAATTTGGTATCTTCTTCTTCTTCCAGTACAATCTCCTACCAGAGGTCGGCTATCATGAGGGCTATACGAACTTTAGACACAGCTGCGCGGAATAATGAGCGTATGCTCTGTTTGAACCATGTTCGGAGATTTTTGAGCCATGAGATACGTCTTCGTCCGGATGATCTTATACCTTGGATCCTTCCTTGGATAATTTGGTACAGTTTGGTATACGAAGTCTTAATTCAACCTTTAAAGTCGACGAGTAGAAAAAATAATTATGAATACATTGTACACATGCTCACCGAAAGTCTGTCCTTCGCATGTATGTAGCGGAAGCGCTGGATGTAGTAGAAGACGAGCCACGCGAGGCTGATCACCATCAGCACGATGAACGATATTGACACGAACAGCACCGATGTTCTGAAATGGAAGAATCCCATTTTACAGTACATTCATTGCCACCCAGCCAAACAAGACATCCGCGGCAGGCCACAAAAATTTCGTCATATAAAGCTGTAGTACCACGATCCCGACTATCGGGTCGTCCGGTCTGGGAACGAAATCATAAAATACCCGATAGTCGGGTTTTCGGCATTGAATGTGTTAATTTCAATTGGACGCGGATTCTGATGCTGGACGTGCAAACGGGACACATACGTGCATCGCTGGCTCGGCCACACGTTTCTCACACCGGAGCGGCGTGTGGAGTGGACCCGCATCGTCGCTCTTCTGTCTAAAGCAGCGGTCGGCAACCCGCGGCCCGCGGGCCGCATGTGGCCCGTGAAACTGTCACTTGCGGCCCGCGAGCCTCCCTGGCTATTTTGTATGTAATATTGACAAACGACAATGTCTGATAAAGTCATAAATATTAACAACGTGCGGCCCGCGTCAACTTCGTTAACTACTATGTGGCCCTTGGCTGCTAAAAGGTTGCCGACCGCTGGTCTAAAGGATGACACGCTAGACCGGGCTGGGGCCAGGCCGGAGCTTCTGGTGCTTCGTTTTCTATGGAAAGCACCACGTGATCACCGATCAGCCGTCATAGAAAATGGCTTGACGGACGCGCCTCGGCCCGGTGTAGCGTGTGTCATCTTTAACGTGACTATCATTCTAAACAAAATTATCGGTCGCGGTGTTGAGCATCAGACAGATTACCGTAATCATTGTCACATTAGTTGGACGCTTGTCCAGGATCTCGTTACTAAACCACAAATGGAAAGAATATTAGTATCAGCATTGCGGAAATTGGAAATGTGAGGAAATTTCCTTGTTATGGACCGTGGACACGCTAGGCATCGTAATGGCCCCTGAGTAACGTACGCATTTAATTTCATAAGCCTACAATAAAGTAAGAAAAAACTTAATTTTTCGTAATTGTAGTTACTTATAATTTTCCCGGAAGTTTGTGCAGCATCTTACAATGGTTTATTTGTTGCTAATGGGGTTTTCTCATGCAATGGTAGCTGAATGGTTCAAGCGTGCCATTTTCAAGGCAAAAGCCCGATGGGTGTAAGGTGGAATCCGGGTCTTATTAAACCCTTGACTGTCAAATACGTCAACTGGCGACTACACTCTACAGCCCAATATCAGCCTTCGCGCATTCCGACAAGGTTCAAAATGACGCGCCGTATCCGCGTGTGGTAGGTATTCAAATGGTTAAGGAGTCTGCCGGTTTTTTTAGCTGTTCGTATTAAAAAGCTGGAAGCTAAGCGTTTTGTACGGCTCAACACCAAACTATTCTATGTAAGTGCTAAGTGCTCGTTTGCGTTGTGTTGGGACTTGGGGACTAGCCGCAAGGTGGCGGAACAGAAACGGAATATTATTATATTATAACACGGAAACAACGTCGCGGTTTTTCGCGTGACAACGTCGCGTGACCATTTGACCAACTTACGCCAGGTCTTCATTCAAAGATGATGATCACTACGTTCTGAAAGGCTTTTTTACAACCAAGATAGATAAAGGCGTCGCGCGTCGCTATCAAGATATGCAAAGATTAACATTGCATTTTCTTTTGTTATCTTATAGACGATGGTGTGTCATAGACGAGGAAGGTCTACATGAATTTTCATACATCAAATACATATCTAAGATCGCTGCAGTGGACCCGGCTTATCCCATACGGCTTATGCCATACGTAATAAAATATAATACATATGTCTCCCATTTATTTCATCAGGTTCATCGCTGTATCCTAATAAGTTTTGTATGTAATTTTACGTATTTTTAAACTGTGTTGTGAACATAAAATAAGTATGTTTTAAGCAGCAATTTAATATTCGGTACATCAGGTACATGGTAACCCCAGAACTTGACGGACAAGACGAGTCGTAAAACTTACGTTACTTACGAGAGTTATGAGGAGGTAAGTCAGAGACAAATTGGCCTCCTTTTCCTTCAGAATCGGTAGAAAATACAATACATATAGTGGGAATATACTTATATATGAACGCTAAACGACTCTCCCTTAAGATATTCATCAACAGTAAATTTGTCAAAGCAACGTACGAAAAGCTGACGCTCTGACGAATGACGACCCCCATCAATAGACGTATCGCATCGAACTGGAGGATGAAGGGATATTGTATGAACAAGCATACTTACTTATTGATGTTGTTGTTGATGTGTGTGAAGGTGCGGCCCTTGATGATGCCGATGGTCACGTTGGTGTTGTTGTCGATGAGACGGGCTATTTCCTCGCCCTTCCATTTGTATGTGAACACCGCGCTTATGTTTCCTGAAAAAACGAACAAATCCTTTGAGCATGGCTGTGAATTTGTTAAATTCTCTTTCTGCTTCCTGTAACAGGAGCAATAAATTAAACTAAAGGCTGTACTCCTCAAACTGACCAATATTTGTTCAGCAACTTTTAAAAATTATGAATCCTTTAGACTTCCTGTTTTTCATACAAAATAAATAATGCCTTCAATGTACGCTGACATCAGTGTGTTTGACGTTGCTTGTCACGCTTTAAACACAACAAAATTTGCAATACATTGCGTCTTAGAATAAACATAAAAGTGTAATAAAAATCAAAATATGAGTTATTTTCTAAAGTTGCTGAACAAATGTTGGTCAGTTTGAGGAGTACAGCCTACAGTTTAATTTATTGCTCCTGTTACAGGAAGCACCATATATAGTGTAAGAGAGACGAATGATGCGGATTCGCGACAGACGTAATATTATTTAGGTTTATCATGTGTAATAACTTTCTGAAACAAAATCTAGATGAGGATGTTGACGAGTATAGAGGAATCCATTGCCTTTTGCTGTGCAGTAAAAACGGTTAAATAAGTTAATCGTTAACTGATAAAACGCTGACACTATGTCGTCATAATCATAAGATTATACCTATTCTACATAAGACACAACAGGATTAATTTTTAAAGATAGATATTTATATTTATTGAAATCAAATTTTACAGCATTACAGCTAACACCAATGCACTGTAAAATTACGAGTAAGTAGTAAAATTAAGTAAGTAATAATAAAGCTATTAATAAGCTACCTATTGCATGTTTGATCCGCAAAAACGTAAAAAATCTTTAAAAAGTTTATGACTTTGGTCAGCAAACAAGTCACAGTCAGGTGCAAAAGATAAAAAAATATTATAGATAGAAATCTCTATAGAATGCGCTCAAACAGACTTAATAAAGAACAAGAGGTTTCAAGAGGTTGAAAATAGCAAGAAGCTAGGGCTTCTTGTAATTTAAAGCACCATAACTTCGGTAACTTCGTTAGAACCCAAGACCCCTGAATACCTAGGAAGTCTAGCATGACCTATTTATCACGAGACGCTGCAAACAAGATCAGGCTCGCGTGCATAAGTAATTCAATTTGCCTACGACACGAGTCGCTAATGTCTTTAAGAAATACATTTATGTAATAACGTCAACTATGACGTCAAAGAAATGTTTACGAGTTACGAGCAGAGAAGAGAAATGTACAGTGGCGTTCAAAAGTGCATGGATAGATGTCGACCGTTATGCCTTAATGGCTCCTCTACACGATGGGCCAACGCCGGCCACTCCAAGGGACGCATTTATGCGTTAGAGGGAGCAAGTGATATTGCTATCTCATTCTACCGCATGGCTGCGTCCCTTGGAGTGGCCGGCGTTGGCCCATCGTGTAGAAGAGCCATAATATTACGGTTGAAACATGCACATCATCGCATCGCATCATTGCATCGTGCGGCATGCACTTTTGAACGCCAGTGTACCTAAGGCAGTCATAAAATTTTCTTAAATAAATAAATAAATAAAAGTAAAAATCAATTATTTCAGACCTTGGTCCGTACACTGTTAGTGTTAGTAGGTACTTAAAGTAATGTTTGAAGTCTTCTCTCTCGCTTAGTAAATAAGGTAATTCACTTACAATGTACCTAACATTGAATGAATTTTAACTAAAACTTAATATGTCAGAAGTATAGGTATAACAAGTACACACGTATCTATTTACATAGTAATTATGTGTCGTGTTGTTTATTAATGATATTAACTGAGCAATAACTGATTACGTACCTATCTAGCGATAGGTGATAAAGATAAAAAGATAGAATGTATTTTAATAAAAACAAATGAAATCGAGAATGTTCTGAATTTCATACTTTTGGACAAACACTCGGTATCTACTAAAGCAGTGGTTCCTAACCTGGGGGTAAAACTGGTATTTCACGGGGGTTATAAGCTAACCTAATTTAACAATACAACAAACGTACACGTTTTATTTTTTATTACCATTGGGAGGAGGGGTAAAATCAGGTTCCCTAATTAGTCATAGGGGTGACCGGACTGAAAAGGTTAGGAGCCACTGTACTAAAGTAAAGATGTCACTGTCAATATTTTTATATAATACGCCTTATTTTTTTAGAACAAGAATGACTCTGAATATTTTTTATGATCCTTCGGATCATGTTGTTGCACCATATTGAGTTTAATTACAGCGTTTTAGCGTGACTTCAGCAGTTTAGCAATGTGCCTAATGTTTTTATATCCCAGATTACGTAATAAAAATACAGTTCAATTTCCCCAAACATATTTTTTGTACTAAAATGTCAGATCAATTGCACAAATCGGGGCAATCGAACTGAAACTTTATCTAAAAACAAGATTTAGAACGTGCAATTAGGTCCCCACAAGCAGCGGTTAAACCATGGAGAATAGCGTGACAAATTATTTAACAATATTTTCAAACGTCAATATTTATCCTACCATACACTAAGGCCTAACCCCAGGGGCCACACCACACACCGAGGGTTTCGTGTCCCAGGCATAAACATTTGCCTACATTCTCTGGCTTCAGTCACCTATACTTCACCTTTCAAAACCACATGTGTACCCTCGTGTCCTTAACAAGGCGATAATCCAATAACGATAAGACTCGAAGTTCACCGATGACGCGGCCATGCTAACCATGCCGCTTTATCACATTAGAAACGTCGGAGTTTCAATTTTATTCCGATGGAGTAAAGTCGACTTTAATGGTTAGTTGGTGGTTAGGAGGCACGTGTGCTAGGGTTTCATTGTCAAGGTAACCTGATCCAGTGTATGCCGACACACGTGCGGGCCCCTAGTTATAAAAGGACGTAATTTCAATGGCATCTGTATAGAAGTTGGACGTTTAGTACCAGGGTTTGGTACGCTAGGTTAAATTAGTAATTCGTGCTTGTTTACGCATAGCAAAGTCTGGGTTTGTACTATAGAGGCGTCCGTGGAACTATACGGTAAACATACATGTTAATAAGTCAAAGGTTTAAAAATGTCGTTTGAATGTCAAGTTAATCTCCAAAATAGTTTTCTAAATAAATTGACAAAATTCAGTCATAAATACAAATATTCTGCTACCTACCATTTTTTTATGTGATAGTCAGCAAACGAGCAGACGAGCCGCCTGGTGGGAAGCGGTTATCGTCGCCCATGGACATAAGCCACATCACAGGAGCCACTTAAGCGTTGCCGACCCTTGAGAACCCTAAATACCCGCTTCTTGACAGTCTTGAAGAATCCCATGTCAATCATTCCACATTCTGCACGTTCTGGGAAGAAACGAGCGAGATGGCGGCTTATTCTTGGTGTGCCATGTATCTAAGAAGTGAGGAGGAACTTTGCTCCTTTGGCGGGAGGTGCGGTGATAAAAACGAGACGATTTTAGGCTGATTTGAGAAATTTTGATAAAACATCTATCTAACAGCAATTGTACAAACCTTTACACAATTTCTCTATTCAGGATCACTCAAAAATTGGCGTAGGTACCTAAGCGTTGCCTTTATTAGGAAATCTGACTTTCCTACCCAGAAGTATCCGGTCCGGTATCCTCACGATTTTCCTTCGCCGAATTCGCCGACTGGTAAATATCAAATACCTAAAGTTTCATAGATAAGTCGAGCTGGGGTTTAAACTGGGGTTGCGGTTTAAAAGCCGCACAAGTCTCGGCTAATAGAGCTCTAGGTAGTAGGTACCTACTCGTATCTATATTTGGTCAACTCCAAGAGTAATCGTCTGGGCCACTCACTCTGGACTAGCCTGGTTGCAGCAACGATTTCTGTTTCACTTCGTACCTTGTCACAGCGACAATAACATGAGATCCCTATTGATTGTCACTGTGACATACGAAGTAGCACAGAAATTAAAATGCTTTAAGGCTTCTTCACACAGGCGCGTATTCCGGGCGGGGCGCGAGCGTTTTATATGTAAAAGCGGCGCGCCCCACTCACGCCCTGCCCGGAAAACGCGCTTGTGTGACGAAGACTTTACTGTTTAATTCAGCTGAAAACTAGATGCAATAAAAGCTACAACGGGCCATTAACTGGCTCACTGGTAGCCTGTTACTGCCTGTTGCCAACTTTTTCTGTTCTGTGCGCTCCGTGATTTGCCCAAGAAACACTACTATTATACATATACGCTGCACTGAAAGAAATAATTAACTGAACTAATTGAGTACTTTAAGAAATAGTTCAACTTAAGTTACAGCGAAACAAATTTTAGTTATATTTACAAAACTAATTTTGTGGTGTACACAATACTAGTCATGTTATTTTGTATTTGATGTGCAGTAATTTAATATTGGGCTGTTATTTACTTAATCAACTTAAACAAAATGGTAGGGCTGCGGCAACGAAACCGTTTTTTTAAATTAACTTAAATGTATCCTTATTTATTATCAGTATGTTGGACTATTTATTAACAAACTGTGTAATGTTGTTATAACTAAACTGTATATAATTACTAACTGTTAATGTGTTTAATTGATTTTAACCAAATCTAATCGCATACTTATAATTTTACCTAAATAACAATCAGGAAACAATATCATTCAGATATTTGACAAACAATTATGTTATCTTCAATTTACTACTTTATTTATTAACAAAAAATAGTTTTGTAACAATTAAGTGGCTTTTCAACTGTTTATGAGCTTAAGCAAATGTACGAAATTAACAAAACTATAGTTATAAAGTACGCAATGTTTAGTAAGATAGCTACCAAACTTTTGTTATCTGTAGCACGAGTGATTGTTTATAAATATGTGAAACGGAACGACGCGCACGTTATAAAACGGACCGAAGCAAACCTGTTTGTTCCTGTTTCCTCTGTCAGTTGTGAGTCCGGAACGTTAGTAAAGTTGTTCACTAAATTTTGTTTGTACAAAGATACTAAATATATTGATGGTTTTTGTTAAAAAACCTTTCAGGCAAGCCCTTGTTGTTAATATGGACGAATTTGTGGAGGCGGCGGCGGCGGAGTCCGCCGGAACTCCGCCTGAGCGTGATGCCTCATGTACAAGTTGTACTACTACGACCATGGAGGAGTATTTGAAATCATGGGGACTCCCTATGTATATTGATAAATTTAAAGGTAAGTAACAATATTATTTAATAACATTAATTAATTACATGATATTTGCGAGTTGTAGCGTTACTATTAGACATCTACCTAATGTGTTCAATGCCCAGAAGGGTTGAATGCGCAATTAGGTAGGTGAAAGGACTGGCTATATTGACATTCGTTGGAATTGTTGGAAAGTTCTATTGTACCTATCTCCTTTATCAGTGAACAATTGAACATAGGTATGCTGATATGTGCATGTTTTAATTTCAGAACACAGCATCGATTTCGATACTCTTGGCGGCCGTCTAAGCAGGAGGTGCTGGAGGGATTCATTATCCATGTGAAAAGTGCGGCGCAAATAGAAGACACCATCGCACGCAGAGCGGAAAAACTTCGCGGAATGGACTTAACGTTGCAGCCGGCTATAGTAATTGTGGGACCTCGTATCAAAGAAATATCAGCCAGGTACATAATTGTAAATAATGTTCGTTACGAAGTAACGTCTATTGTAAATGCAGTTGATGCGTGTTTTAAAATGGCTACCAAAATTACCCCCGCCCCCTGTACCCGTCCTGTTGGGTAAATATCCAGCTGCTGCCCATATATTTTTTATATTAATGTTTGTAACGTCAGTGCGGCCAACTCCGTCATAGGGACTATTCCGTATACAAGCGTATATTTAATTTTTATCAACCATAGGAAAAAAGCCCCTCTACTTTTGATAGCTGAAACTAAAAGCAATCACTACTGCTTTATCAATGTAATTATTACCTAAATCTGTACTGGTGTGTAAAAACCCCTCCTGGGGGGGAATAGCCCCTATGACGGAATTGGCCACATTGACCTTATGTATTAGAATGTCTCTAGTGGCCACAAATGGGAATGATAATGATTACCTAGTTACCTTTAATACGTACTCTTGTGCACTCGAGCATTTTCCTTTAAGTAGCTGATAATGATAATATTTGTTGTATACAAATTTGTTACCACTAGTGACAGCTGAGATTTTTTTACCTGTTGCCACTGATAAGTACTTACTGGAAATATAAATTCTCAGCTTAGCAACTGGGAATTTGTATTCCCAGTACTTATTACTGGGAACAGTATTAGAAATATGTAGAACTATAATTATTTTTACTGAGGACGCTTGGGAAGAGATGGTACTTTTTGATTAGACCTAAATAAACTAAAAACGATTATATTGTAATATTGTTTAAGACTTCATAAATACAGTAATTATTAGAATAAACATATACTTATCATTTAAAGGAAGAGTTTTACTATGCTACCTATACCTACCTAAAAACCATACAATTCAAATATTCATATCAAGTTGCATTATGTTAATTTTCTGAAAACTTTCAAAACTGATTTGCTAAGGGACGGAGTTATGCGACTGTAGTTCCGTCCTGTAGCAATTCTGTTTAGGTGCTAAACAGAATTGCAATAAGACATCATGGTAAGGCTACTAAAAGGTATACTTACAATTCATTTTGATTATAAATTACTAAATCGGTCAAGCTACTTGTAGCTAAACAGTTTAGTTACTAGTTACCAGACTAAACAGTCTTATTTACAACTTAACCTACTGTAACACATCAGCAAAATAAATAAGTTACCAGTTGACGAACAATGTGGCTGCTAATAAACAAATCAATTCAGAAAATAATTCAACAGTTAAACTACTAAGTAAATGTGGGATTATTTAATTATGACAAAGTATTTTTGTGTTTGCAACCAACTAGAAGATATTAGATTCATGAACAATTTGGTTATTAAATAATTAAATTGTTTCCTCAATAGTAATAAAATGATGCTGGTACTTTTGTTGTAAATTACAAAATATTATAATTCTTTCTAGACTAATACTTTTGTTATAAGTAGAACATACAATTTAATATAGTAACATAAATAGTTAAGTTGTTCATATCTCAACACAAATAGCAAAACACGGTTTGGTAATGGATAACACCTAGTTCGCAAGTCCCAATTTTTTAGTAAGCTGTAATCAAATATTTGGTTACAGTTATGCAAATATTTCTTTCAGTGTGTACGTACTCTAAGACCGGCAGTACTTGCACTCAAGTACTAAGTTAGTTAGCAAAGGGCCGTCGACTTTCTCTCGCGTGGGCTGGTACAAGGTCGACCGCTATCAGATGCAGCCAGATGTGCCATCGAGAATATTGTTAACTGCTCGTATACCTTATTGTAGAGACATAAGGTCCATCTATGGTAAGTTAACCCTTTGAACGCCAAGCCTAACGAGCGGGGAACATCGTCGTGACATTGTGAACCTTGTCGGAATGTACAAAGGTTGATATTGGGCTGTATCCGCGCGCGTCAGTTGACGTCTTTGGCGGTCAAAGGGTTAATAGTGTTGTTGTGTAGTAATGTGTACCATCGACCTCAATATAGAGAATTATGGACTAGACGCATAGTTATTAATATATTTGACAATATCTTCTTGTGACTTGAGTGTGATATTTCGGTTGAGAGAGTCATAAGCGCGAACGCAAAGTTACAATTAGATTTTTCTAGTCTTAACAACAGTATAAAGGTCGATTTTTAATCGAACTTGTGTTAGAAAAGATTAAAAATTAGGTATACCTATGTAATTATACTTTTTACTAGTACTGATTCCGATTACGAAAACATTTAATCTTATATCAAAGCAAAAGTAGTAGTATTTTTAACTACCTATAGGGATATACACTACTCATAATTCTTGTTTTACCTTACATAGAAAAAATTAAATACCTATATGCACATACAGGTATGGTAACTACAAGTCATAAAAATACCATGCACTTTAATGGCGCTGCTAGTTATGTACATAATTTACCTACATTGAATGTACATATTATAGAAACAATTCTATTGTGCCCACAATCAACGTTTTACTACAACTAATACATAATAGCAGCACCCCGAGCACGTGATTGGCGCGACAGTATCTCGCGGCGAGATAGACTACCCGTCTTTTTCAAACAACATTAATAAAAGAGGGACGGGTAGTCTATCACGCAGCGAGATACTGTCGCGCCAATCATGTGCTAGCCCGGCAGCTACATATTATAATAGTTGTTAATAGTCATCATCATTTTATTAAGTACATATTTAATTATATATGCGTTAATCAAGTACAGTCATTTGTAAAAAGCGTTTTCTTATGCCCTAGGCACTTATGTGACTTTCCACGGCTAAAGGTACTTATAGATATGACGGTTGGCGTTTACGCTATTGCATGTTGACGACGCTCCAATACATTAGTACTGTGTTACGCAACGTAAGTGCCGACTAGTGATGTGCCGCTACCGTAAATTACGAGAACAGAGAGAATCGTCGGGTAACTTTCGCGGTAACGTTCTCCGTACGGGTAATTATCGAGAAAGTGGTCTAAGTTTAATTTTTTTTTAACTTTTTTTTACAGAATTGATTCTTATTTAGGTAATACAATCTGTATAGAAATTTTCAAAATAATCTGTCAAGAGGAACCAGTTTATTACCAAAATTACCGTAAATTACCGCCGTAAATTACGGGCAATCTTCCCCGCGAATGTTCTCGGGTAATTTTTCTAAGAGAAATTTTAACTTTTATCAATGAATTCAATGATGTATGTAATTAGATGTTAGAGATTAAATACACAATAATATTACATTATTTTACTAATGTTTAATAAGTTTCGTTTGATGTGCGATTTAAGTGTTTTTAATGAAAGTAGGTTGAATCAAACTTGCCTAACGAAAAATAAAGTGAGTTCTTTATTATTTTAGCTTAAATGTATAAAATTTATCTCATAGTTATGACAGTGATTTTAAATACCTAATTCAAAATGTTGTGTAATCTAAAAAAAAACATATCTTATACCTTTAAATGAGCAATTGTTATATATTTATTTATATATATTTTGGGGATCTCGGAAACGGTTCTAACGATTTTGATGAAATTTGCTATATGGGGGTTTTCAGGGGCGAAAAATCGATCTAGCTAGGTCTTATTTCTGGGAAAACGCTGATTTTTGAGCGTTTATATGTTTTCCGAGCAAAGCTGCTCGGTCTCCCAGATATTATATTTCAATGTCATATGTAAGCAAGCATTGATGTGTAAGGTAAAGTTTGGTTTGTAATGACTTCCATTACAACAAGTGTGTTTTAAGATACAATTTTATTACGTCGCGTGTTTATTTTAAGTTAAGTAGGCTGTTATATTGTAAACAGGTAAACGCTTATCAGCTGGGTTTGCAATGTACCCAGTTACCGCAGTAGAAATAAAACACGTGGAAAGTGCATTTTTGTACTGTGTGTACCCACACAGATTAAAATAGTTCCTGATGGCCCTCAAGATCCTGCATTTATAGCGTTCGACTTTTCTATGTCCTGTTACTTGTCTCGATAGCACAATGAGCACGTGAGAGGATCTTTCAGAGTGGTCCTTTATTTATGACAAACTAAAAGAAGGCTTAGGATGGTCCGGTCCGGCCACATGAAACGTTTGATAGTTTGCCAGTTAAATCTCTTAAACATCCCCACAAAACACGAAGTCCACACAGTCTGCAGCCATTCATGCCCTTCAGGGCATGCTAAACCTTCCATCGCTTCACCTACACATACAGCAAGAGGCCATCCCCCTCAGCGGACATCCCCAAACAGACAGTGAGTCGGACTCTGGAACCTTCTCAGAAGACCTGAACGTGTCCATTACCACTCCGCTAGGAGCCCATAACTCATATTCCAAGCTGAGTGCATGGGCATCATCAATGCGGCGGCTGCCATCACTGCAAGGAGGGTAGTAGGATCCTCCATCCACATGCTATCCGACAGTAGAGCACTCTTAATCGCCCTGAGCCATATAATTACATCAAAACGCATCAGGTGCGGAGGCGATTGGCCCGGAAACGATTCTCCCGATCCACTTTAGCAAGGTACGCTCACTGCTGCTAGAACGTACAAAGAAACAGCACACTGGCTAAACCAGGGTGGAGGCCGAAAGGCCATGCCTGGTATCAATGAAAGACTCACGAAGTCGCTCTTTCAGGATCCAGCAGGAGGAAGGGTGACCCTTCCTTTTGAGGGGTTGGGTTGGCTGGACTAGCCCCCACCCCCCGTCATGAGAAAAAGGCGCCCGTCGTCGAGTTACGGAAATCTGCCCGTGCTACAATACAGTACAATATCCTCACAACATTCCTGGGAAGACGAAGACCTCCCGGCACATGGTAGTTCAATATCAAGAGGGAGATGAAAGCCCAGAACCTAAACCCTATGGTAACATTGGTAACCCAGAATAAACCGGTTTGGCTCCGCCGCCGTACACAGAAGCCCAGATAGAGCTGGGACTAATATAAGGAGAAATAAGACTAGAAATTATTATACCAATCAACCACGTGTCAGATAACATAAAAATAATAATAACACAGAATAATAATATTGTAAAAAACATTTAAATACTTTAAAACCACAAAACTTGTAAGCAAAATTCAATCCTAATTTAATATACTTCATGGGTAAGTTACCGTAAATTCTCGGTAATTTACGGTAATTTTCACTAATGAGAATTACGGTAAGTGCGTAATTTCTCGGCGGCACATCACTAGTGCCGACCGCCATAAGGTACAGTGAGCTGCGAAACTGCATGGAGAAATTATGAATGATTTTATCCATAAAGTCGCCATGCACTTTTACGGCTGATGGTAAATTAACCCGTAGAACGTTACTTAACTTATGTACCTACAGTCGTTTGTAAAATCTAAGTCTTATGCTCTAAGCACTTTTTTCAATACCAGCAGCAAATCTCATCTCCTGCAACTGTTCGCCGTATATCCCTAAGGAATGCTTTGCAGGATAACATGTGTCCCGTATTCGTTTTTACGATACTGCCTACATTATACGCATATACTTTCCCTCGCTTGTCGTTATAATGTTGTTGTGATAATGTCACATTAAATTTAGAAGGCTAGGAAATAGCTTAGTCTGTACGTAATTAGTGCACTTTCTATTTACTTTTGCTTAATTGTAACTACTCATTTGTAAAACACACCTAATATCTACTTCAAATTTATACCTTATCTATATTTACGAACAATATATTAATGTTTTCGAATATTAATACCGCTCAGTCCTTGGTGCGATTTAAACAAGCATAATCTACTCTCTATTCGATTCTATCAGATCTAAACTTAGACCTAAGTATAGTAAGGTAGCGTTCATTGCGTGATAAAACATAATTTTAACACATTCCTCATTGTTATACAACTCGATCGAAAGGGAAGTTTGCAACAATTATCACTTCATTGTCACAACAGTGATCAATTATCGATGGTGTTTAAAATTATTCTTCTAAGGTACACTAATTTTAACCACCATCAACATTTCTCGCCATACGGAAGCGACGACCAAATCCCGGAACCACCCGGTAACTACAGTACTATGCAAATCGATCAGTATTTCCTTATTCGGTGACGTGGAAGTCAGCTGACTGATAAAAACCGGCCAAGTGCGAGTCGGACTCGCGCACGGAGGGTTCCGCACCATCAACAAAAAATAGAGCAAAACAAGCAAAAAAACGGTCACCCATCCAAGTACTGACCCCGCCCGACGTTGCTTAACTTCGGTCAAAAATCACGTTTGTTGTATGGGAGCCCCACTTAAATCTTTATTTTATTCTGTTTTTAGTATTTGTTGTTATAGCGGCAACAGAAATACATCATCTGTGAAAATTTCAACTGTCTAGCTATCACGGTTCGTGAGATACAGCCTGGTGACAGACGGACGGACGGACGGACGGACGGACGGACGGACGGACGGACGGACGGACAGCGGATGATGATGATGATGATGAATGAAAAGTATACAAATGTCTGAAATTTTGCGGTGATTCATCAGACAGTCTTACAGATGTTGATAAGCGGATGAGGTGTTTAAAATGTCATACAATTATTCTTTTAAAGTTATTCGAAAACGGTATAATTATAGTACTTATAGGATCAAATTAAGCTCACTTTGCACCGACTTTGACATGACAAAGCGAAGTGCACTAATAAATATCATATTTTCATAGAAATTTGGCGTTTATGGTGACATTTCCAAACGTTGTATTGCAAAATCCGTGCAGTTAGCTTGGACCGACTCTACTCATCATATTTCCGCTATAATCGTACTACAGCATATGGCACACTTCCCGACAATATTAGATTATATCCCGACCCAATAAGAGTCGTATGAAGTCCCATTAACTCAGCGAGGCATTCAGCCGGGAAGTAATCGCTAACTCAATGAATACGTTACAGTGCGCATTTACACCAGGAAAGTGAATAATCGCTTTAAAATAGAATAAAACATACATTGCGATTTATCCTTATTGATATTATGAATGCGAAAATAACTCTGTTACCTTAACACATTCATTGCCACCCAGCCAAACAAGACATCCGCGCCAGGCCACAACAATTTCGTCATATAAAGCTGTAGTACCACGATCCCGACTATCGGGTCGTCCGGCCTGGGAACGAAATCATAAAATACCCGATAGTCGGGTTTTCGGCACTGAATGTGTTAAACCGCTGAACCGATTTAGAATTTTGTATGGAGATAGTTTGAGGCAAGAGAAAGGACATAATGAATATGGTAGCGTTTATCAATCATCACCATTCCACGCAGACGAAGTCGCGGGCAGAAGCTAGTATATTGATAAATATTATACAGTAGGTAATAACAAATCATACTATGTAAATAATATTAGAGGTGGAAATCTCCAATCGACATTTTTCCCAGACACTTTATTTTATCATAAATAAATCTATCAGATAAGTTTTAGAAAATACCTGTACATTTTAAAAACCCCGATTAAGTCAAACTAGGGAAATTCCGGACCGATGGTAAACTTGACCAGTGATTGCCGGAGTATTTTAGAATCAAGACAAACTAACAAACCCAAAGACAACTAGGTTGCGTTGTTTTATCACAGAGTTCATATGGCCACCTCCTGTGTCCATCATCAGATCAGCTCGACGGTACCATAATATTGCATGTCACCCAACTTATAAAGTGTCATTCAATAGAACTTGCTAACTATGTAAACAAAAGTTGCTAGTAAATTGACATTCAGTGTCAATTTTAGTATGGCGGTTTGTTTACATAGTTAGCAAGTTCTATTGAATGACACTTTAAGTATGCAAATTTTCAGCTCAATCAGAATCCGGGAATTATTGCAGTTTTGAATATAGAATCTTGTTTAATTACGATAAATGTCATTATTCTTTTTAATTTTGTCGATTTAAAGGGACACCCAAACAGGATAGGAGGCTTTCATATTATATTTAACCAGTGGAGTTACATCTGTATAAAAAGCACAACCTTTACATCTCGTTTTTAGGGTTCCGTACCCAAAGGGTAAAAACGGGACCCTATTACTAAGACTCCGCTGTCCGTCCGTCCGTCTGTCACCAGGCTGTATCTCACGAACCGTGATACCTAGACAGTTGAAATTTTCACAGATGATGTATTTCTGTTGCCGCTATAACAACAAATACTAAAAACAGAATAAAATAAAGATTTAAGTGGGGCTCCCATACAACAAACGTGATTTTTGACCGAAGTTAAGCAACGTCGGGCGGGGTCAGTACTTGGATGGGTGACCGTTTTTTTGCTTGTTTTGCTCTATTTTTTGTTGATGGTGCGGAACCCTCCGTGCGCGAGTCCGACTCGAATTGGCCGGTTTTTTCATTTATTATGTGTCACTTGTCAGACACAGGAAGGCCATTACTCAACCTATCATTTCGGCCGCTTTTCCGTCTGAGCCGGAATAGAATTCGTATTAACTTGTCAAATAAGTAAGTGGGATATGATATGAGATGACGAATAGCATTCTCCCCGTTTATATCTACGAGGGGCGTTCAAAATATTCTCGGTATTGATATCTTACGACCTCTTCTAAAATTTCTTTCGTTACTGGCCGCTAAGGTTTATTCATTGACATTAAAAAAAAGTATAATTCGAACCGAGATAGTCTTTTGTTTTTCTGCAATTGCTGAACAAACATGAACATCCTGTGCGAATTGACAATGTTAACTAAATTAGAACATCGATGCGTGATAAAATTCTTGACAAAACAGGGTAAAAATCAAAAAACCATAAAAGAGGAAATGGATTGTGTTTACCGTGAGTCTGCTCCTTCTTTATCTACCATTCAAAAGTGGTCAAGCGAGTTTAAACGCGGAAGGGAGAGTATTGAAGATGACCCTAGACCTGGCCGGCCTGTAGTAGCTACTTCACAAGAAAATATTAATAAAGTGGAAAAACTTATATTGGAAGATGGTCGAGTGAAGGTAAAATCTATAGCACAAGTAACCAATCTCTCTATTGGTACCGTACATGATATTATACATGACCATCTTAATATGTCAAAAGTAAGTGCAAGATGGGTTCCGCGAATGCTGACTCGGCTTCAAAAAGACATGCGTGTAGCTTGTTGTTCCGATTTTATTGACCTGTGCGGTGAAAATCCTGATGAGGTGCTGCAAAGAATAGTTACTGGAGATGAAACCTGGGTTCATCATTATGACCCAGAGAGTAAACAAGAGTCCATGCAGTGGCACATTAAGGGTTCAGCTCATCCCAAGAAGTTGAAGGTCATCCCTTCAGCTGGCAAGGTCATGGCCACGATATTTTGGGATTGTGAAGGAGTATTACTAATCGATTATAAAGAAAAAGGTGTAAATATCACAGGACAGTACTACGCTAACATTCTACGTCAATTAAAGGATGTAATTAAAGAAAAGAGGCGAGGAAAGTTAACCAAAGGTATTCTGCTTCTGCATGACAACGCCCCCGTCCATACTGCTCATATTGCCAAGGCAGCTATTGTTGAACGTGGGTTTAAAACTGTTACTCACCCACCGTATAGTCCGGACTTAGCCCCCAGCGACTTCTTTTTGCTCCCCAATCTTAAAAAGGATCTGCGTGGAAATAAATTTTCTGACGATGAAGCATTGAAGGCGGCAGTGGAGGAGCATTTTTACACGAAAGATAAAAAATATTTTTACGAGGGATTAAAAAAAATAATTGATCGATCTTTTAAGTGTATGAACATAGGGGGGGAGTATATTGAAAAATAAAAATATCAAACTTTTCGTACTTGTTTGTTTTCATTCTCATACCGAGAATATTTTGAATACCCCTCGTATCTAATACCTTTAAACGAGCAATTCTTGTTTATTTATATATTTATTATATATATATATATATATATATATATATATATATATATATATATATATATATATATATATATATATATATTTCGGGGATCTCGGAAACGGCTCTAACGATTTCGATGAAATGTGCTATGGGTTTTCGGGGGCGAAAAATCGATCTAGCTAGGTCTTATCTCTGGGAAAACGCGCACTTTCGAGTTTTTATATGTTTTCCGAGCGAAGCTCGGTCACCCAGATATTGTTGTTTTATACTACCATAGTAGAGCAAGACAAAAAGATGTTTTCATAGAATGCTTACTGTTACCAGTACGGCTACCATCAGTTTGTCACTGACATAAACGCCGTCGACAACGTAATTTACTTTCTATACATCTCGCTCGTACTCGCATATTAGTGCAAACGAGATGTATAGAAAGTAAATTACGTTCTCGATAGCGTAAATGTCCGTTTTGACACTACCAGTGACTCATAGTACGGGCTCTGTTACCATATCTATTCATTAAATCTATTTTTGCGCAAATTACATACATTAAAACTAGGTATTATGTACCCATTTTCTTTCTTATTTTATTTGATTGTTAAGTACTGGAGTTAAATTAAAGTACATGGCTTAGTATGGGTGATAAAATATAGGACAAAATGCACAATAGTTATATGGGTGTAATCTATTGTAATTTCAGAACTTGTGAACAATCGACCATACTTGTAAGTACTTCTAGTTATAATAGGTACCATAATCACGGTCATATTGAACCATATCTCGATGGCGAGCCCTTAAACAATGAAGGTGGGCGGCCTTCGTCGCCCGCCATACACATACAGAGATATAACCTCTAGCCGCCAATACGTCAAACCTTGCCAAGCAAAATTAAATTTTATTTTGTAAACACAAAGTTCAAATTAGAATGGAACAGGCGACCTTTTTATAGGTCTCTGGGCGGCCAGGGCATAATATAAACGTAATTATAGGTGTATGTTACTTTATATCTTGTAGGTACTGTCAGCATCAAAAGTTATGGATTAAATACCTACGCGTCAAAAGTGGGGTCCTGTTGTTTCTCATAAAGTTTTAAGTCATAATGTATCATATTATCATTAGCCATAAAACTGAAACCGTTAACATTTCAGGATTTTCGTTAGGTTATCCTATAGATAGGTTAGGCTAGGTTAGGTTTGTTTTATGGCAATCCTGAAAAGTGACGCGTTTCTGAACCCAATGAATTATGACTAACAAAAATGCGGCCAAACAATACAATATGGCTTAAAACTATTTGGGAAACAATAGAGACCCGTCAAAAGTATCTTCCATTCTCAAATAGCTTATCAAAAAGAGATATATCTTTCTGTGTAGAACAAATAGACTGTAACAGATACTTTTAACTGCGAAATGTGGAGATTTATCTCTATTTGGAAAAGTTTTGACGCGTTGTTACATCCACTACTATTGATGCCGACTGTACTATATTACATGGTCTAGGAATAAGGCAACCAGGATGAAATATTATGGTTTTTGTCACCTATGAGTATGGTATAATCCTTCATTATCACTACATAGTATAAAACAAAGTCGCTTCCCGCTGTCTGTCTGGCCCTATGCCTATGGCCTGTGTGTGTGTGTATGCTTAGATCTTTAAAACTACGCAACTGAGTTTGATGCAGATTTTTAATAGATAGAGTGATTGAAAAGGAAGGTTTATGTATAATTTGTTAACCCGTGCGAAGCCGGGGCGGGTCGCTAGTAATTATAATAACATCCATAAAGTAATAATTTATACTTTATGGTTGTTATTTTCTTTTTAAGCCGCTCGTACGCTAACTGATGTTTGTCAATTCTCTACAGGATTATATGATACATGCGTGACATTAAACAGTTCGTGAAAGGCGGTCGGATGAACCCGCCCTTAATAACTGTTTGGGGGTCACGCCGCCTCGTCTGGGACACATCGTTAAAAGGCTAGATGACAAATTTTCATTTATGGTATCAATCAATCAGGTTTGTTTTTAGGATCAAATGTCTATATGGGACCCATTGCATTAAAGCAATACAAAAGTCAGAAATGATAATCAAAGTCCGACAGTCGTACTTAACTCGCGAAACGCCCCTCACAAATCGCTATGTGAACGTGACGTCAAGGTCACTGAGATCGCATCTTGAAGTATGAACAAAACAAGAAAATTGCATTTTTGCCGGTGAAATATGCGTTTATGAATATAGTTGCTATACAATCTTTTTTTGGATAAAATGTGAGGAATCGAATGGTATCCTTACTTATTTCGTTTTTGAAAGTTAATGATGGTCCATGACAGTTTATTTTTTTATGGAGCAGCTGTCACGTAAAATGTATGCAGCATTTTTTTTGGATTGGCACATTTGCCACATTTAGAAATGTAACATTTGAGTAACACAATTACGATAAAAACACATTTCTTCTACATACATTCGCGCACTCTTGTATGGCGGTTGTCAGTCAATGTTTTATTTGGGAAAAATTACTAGAATAGACCGCATGACCCCCCCTGTGACCATACTGCTGGATCCGCCCATGGGCGGGACTGCAATATATTTACGCGCGTGCGATAGAGATAGCAACAGGTGGGTCAATGTACGATATTCTTCTTGCTTACCGTCCTTATTTATTCAATGTTAGTATGTCTCACAACAGTTTAAATTCGAGAAACAGCTATGAATACTTACGTCCATTGTCAGTAGACAGCTTCATCTTCTCCAAAACGGTGGTGTCCCGGTCATTGTATATGAGCACCGCGCTCGCGTTCGCGCGCCACGCGTTCTGTACCTGAAACAATATTATGTACAAGGGTTAGGGAGAGTTTGGGAGCCTTGAAATATTGAATAGAAATTTTCATTATTTCAGTCTACGCCTGGATGATCCAATCGCTATCTTCCGTACATAAATATCAATGCGAATGCGATATTACTCACGCTCCCTATAAAGCCCCGGAATTGTGCCCGGAATGCTATATTGAGCTTTATCAGCCGATCCATCTTCGATATCGCAAAACAAATGAGACCTATGAGTCCCAATAATATTACATCGATAACACTTATCTGGCAGACTGATGGAAAACACGATATTGTTCCTTTATTGTCTACTTATTTAATGTAATCTTTTTATTATTTTTATCTATATCTAGGAGATAATCTACATATTTCAGTTCTAACTATATGATTATGAGGATGGGAAACCATAAATGTGGCATTATCTATGAAAAGGGACCTTATTGTCGACGGCGCTTACGCCGCACTGCATCGCGCAGCGTTGTATTTGTATCGGAACATCGTTTATAAAGGCGAAAGCGCCATCGACAAAAAGGTCCCTTATCATAGACGTCACAATTAACTACAAACTTATTGTACAGTCGCCATCAGATATATCGGATCGGCCAGTGTTCACAAATATCTGGACAAAGCCTCTATGAGCACCCTGGCCGCTCCGATATATCTGATGGTGACTGTACTCCTGTTTTAAGGTTCCGTCACACAGGCGCGTTTTCCGGGCGGCGCGTGAGCGGGGCGTGAGCGTTTTATATGTAAAAGCGGCGCGCCCCGCTAACGCCCCGCCCGCCCGGAAAATGCGCCTGTGTGACGAAGCCTTTAGATAGAAATTATAAAAGCTTTGTTTAAAATCAATCTGCTAAATATTGTTAATGTTATTTTTATCATCAATATTATGAACTTATGGATGGACTGGCTGAAATCAATTATTTACTGAAACGTCATTACAATCTGTTGAACCTACATTTTATCAAAAATAAAGCAGTTAATTAAAACTCATGACGTTAATTAATTAACATAAACTAGTAGATATTTCGTAGATACCAGCAGACCCTAAAGACCTATGACTTTCCTTATCAGCTTGTGTGTATTGATTGTATATACTTATTTACACTCTACAAACAGATACATATATACCTCATTATTTAATGCAGGACGGGTCTCTATTGTTTCCCAAAAAGTTTTAAGTCATAAATGTATTAATTGAAACCAAAATATTACTTTTTTACTTTGCTAATCCGCGAAAAGATAACGTGCTAGTCAATCAGTGCTAACCCGTATTTTTTTCCCGCTTTTTCGATAGTCATAATTTATTTGGTGTAGAAACGCGTAACTTTTCAAAATTACGCGTAACTTACTTTTCAAAAACCTAACCTAACCTATCTATAGTCCTTACGAAAATCCTGAAAAGTTAACGGTTTCAGTTTTAGGGCTAATGATAATATGACAAACAATACATTATGACTTAACGCTTTATGTGAAACAAAGGGACCCCATTTAAGGTTCCGTCACACAGGGCGGGGCGTGAGCGTTTTATATGTAAAAGCGGCGCGCCCCGCTCACGCCCCACCTGGAAAACGCGCCTGTGTGACGAAGCCTTTACTTTGGCGCAATCGACCCTAAAATGCGTCTGCGTGGTCTAAGTAGACTTAGTAGACATATGTCCATGTGCATAAAAGGTCATACAATTGTTAGGGTCAGTGATAGTTGGCTTGAGTGTGTGACTAATTGTATCATTGTGTTATCGCTATCGATGAGGGAAGTTCAGCGACACTTGTTGTAGTGTGCGTAGGTAGGTATAAAATTATACATACCGCATGCGTCACTATACATAGTTAGGTATGCATAAGCATATGCATGCAACTATATAAATAGTTGAATGCTTATTGCTTAGTCTAGTTTTGGTAAAACTAAGTTTAATGTGTAGCGTATTAATAATGTAACCTATCACTTAAATGTTAGGTAGTTATTCCTGTTAGTGTAAGTTGGTTACTACCTAAATAAACAATGTGTAGCGGTATGGCCGGTATGACAGGCAGTAGTGGTGTGAGTGGCTAACTATAAAGGTTCCGTCACACAGGCGCGCTTTCCGGGCGGGGCGTGAGCGTTTTATATGTAAAGCGGCGCGCCCCGCTCACGCCCCGCCCGGAAAGCGCGCCTGTGTGATGAAGCCTTAATGCAGCTGCAGTTGACATCTGAATGTCACCTTTAGTAAAATCATTATCTAATTATTTACTGTGGACCAATAATCACCCATAGTCTTATCGCCTGATGTATCGATAGTTATCACAGTGTGATACGGGCACGATCACATATTTACTGATTGTGAAATGATAACCATAAGACAATAAAACTGGATATACATAGCTATGGAGGAGTCACTACACTCACAATGACGGTATACGTCAAGTTGCGAGGAATTGGTGCATTATTCAGTGTAAAACAAACATATATTTATTTAAACAGTTGCATTTACTGGTGGAAAAAATTATTGTCCTGGGTGAGATGGCAGGGCGCTGGAGTATCGATCCAGAGGCCGGGAGTTCAAGTCTTACTTAAGACACGAATTTTTCCACTTTTAAATTTATTCTAAGCTTAATAGCATCGTTCGCAGACGTTTCTGCTTGTTAAAAATTAAAATTAGTTACATTTACGATATAAGAACAAAAAAACTTGGAGACGTGAGTCATAGATTGGTTACGAAAACCTTTTAAACAGAAGTGAGTTGCCTCATTATTTAATATTAAAAGATGAGACATGGTATTTGTTTGTGTTGTGTCATAGTTTGAATAGCCTGATAATTTTAATCAGCCCGTGATTCAAATTGCACTTTCGCCTCATATTCCGGTGACGCACACATTGTACTGTACTGTACCGGACATAAAGCTTTATAAAGAAGTCTCATATTTTTGGATACTTTTTTTGTAGAGAGTAACAGCAAATAAAAAATATTAAGGCGTGAGGAGTCGCGGTACACGGCTTCTTCTTGAACAAATTTACGTGTAATTTAATGCAATTATTAAACATTAAATTTTTAACATTAAACATTTATTGTGTCGCGGTACACGGCTTCTTCTTGAACAAATTTACGTGTAATTTAATGCAATTATTAAACACTAAATTTTTAACATTAAACATTTATTGAAAAAATGTGAATAAAAAATATTAAGGCGTGAGGAGTCGCGGTACACGGCTTCTTCTTGAACAAATTTACGTGTAATTTAATGCAATTATTAAACATTTATTGAACAAATTGTTTGCACAAAGTGAGGTCTAAATCGGAAACATCATATACCGTCCCCTTAACTTAAAGGAAGAAGTCTGTTGATTTGTTGAATTTAATCTGAGATTTGATGACAGCTTCATAAGCCATTTGTATATTACGTTTATCGATCTTGGCCTTTGCCTGTCTGTAGGCAGTTGGCAAAAATCAGGAACGAGATTGGTTGGATCAGAAATGTTTTTTTAACTAAAACTTGTATTAATCTGAACATTAGGCCTGTTAGCTACAAGTCTACAAGTAATCCGGAGTTGTTCCTGTTGAGCGCTGGCGTAAACCTTTAAGAATATTTCCGTATCACAAAAGTGACGAAAACATGCTGCCATATACTTACCCTGTTTTTGGCCAGAATGTACGTGGATTGCCGTATTTCACGGCAATATTTTACGGCAATTATCAAATGAGGGTGCGTAGCCCAGATGCCAATCGTTTACGCTCCGTAGCGAACGAAACGCTACCGTTTTTGTCGCACTAATATGGAAGAGTGATCCAAAGAGAGATAACTACGCTACACTACGGAGCGTTAACGATTGGAATCTTGGCTAAGCACCCAGAAGCGACACTATAGTAATCTCTTATGCACCATCACGGACCTCATCACTCCAACGTTACAAGCGTTGAGTTTATCTAGTGATGTTGCATAAAGATAAGTTAGATAAGTGATAAAAGAGCGTTGCAAGTTGCAAACACGATTTTTATATCGTTCAGTTGACGCAACATCCGACAGTTGTATAGGTTGCGTGTTTATTTTAATACTTAGTTTTCTACGCTGGCATATTTATCTCCGCAATAAGGGCTTCTATACAACAGATAGTAGAATATTGTAGCAAGGAAGCAAGAAGAAGGAAATAATTGTAGGGAGGAAGAAAGTAATGTGACAGGACACAGGTGTCAAACATAGGCTACGTCATAACGTGACGTCTGTCACGAGTCACCTAAATACAGTCAAGTGTAAAAATATGAGTGCACAACTCTACTCAAAAATATGTCTCATAGTTCTTATGTCAGCGAATTGAACTATGGGACATATTTTTGAGTAAGTTGTCTACACCCATATTTTTACACTTGACTGTTACACGTCAGAAAACTAATTTTATAGGACGACTAAAAAAGAGATCTACTGTAATGTTGACAGTAATAAATTGACCCTTATATTTTCGAAGCTAATACCTACCGTTTAACTGATCGTCTTAGTATCATACACTTTATATACTCCTATGTCGACTGTGACCTTGTTAGCGCCTCTTAAGGCTTCGTCACACAGGCGCGTTTTCCGGGCGCGGCGTGAGCGGGGCGTGAACATTTTATATGTAAAAGCGGCGCGCCCCGCTCACGCCGCGCCCGGAAAACGCGCCTGTGTGACGAAGCCTTTATGTGGTATTGATCATAATCATACACGAATAGATACACGAAGCACAGTGGCCCTACTAATCTCACTCTACTTGGCATACCTATGCCTAGTGTGCCTCTGCCTAAAGGTTAAACCACTGCCATAGTAGGTACCACTCCACGGCTCCTCGGGCAGTGGTCTCAATGGTGCAGCGACGGACAGCAGGGGCCAGGTGCACCCCGTGTGGTCGTGGGCCCCGTCCTCGCCCTTAGCCCGGACATGGACGGCTTAGCTCTAAAGACCTTACTGCCTACACTCACCTTAATCTCAAAGTTACAGCTGCCCCTCCTCATAACCGCGATCCACGGCTCCTCGGGCAGTGGTCTCAATGGCGCAGCGACGGACAGCAGGGGCCAGGTGCACCCCGTGTGGTCGTGGGCCCCGTCCTCGCCCTTAGCCCGGACATGGACGGCGAGGCCGCGAGCCGAGCCGATGAAACCTTCTCCGTACTTGCCGGACTGTGGAAGAAAGAGAATTTGTTAGTGGGACAGATTATACACTACAATGGTTTTTAAAGGACCGTTAGGGTTAGGTTAGCAGCCAGAGACATTAAACATGCAGAGATAACATCAGCTATCAACCAAACAAATATGTAGTATGCTATTAACAAAATGGTATGTGTCTGTCACCCTAATAAAAATACTAGTCCACTACACATTGAGCTCTTTCGATAGGAGATAAACCACAGAGAAAAACTATTACAAGAAAATAATGGAAATTTTGAGATACATACTTTGTCTTCTTTAGAATCGAAAAAATAAGTGCTTTTGAATATGCGTAAAAAACACATAATTTCCCGAATTTAACAAGAATAGGGAAGGTGTGTTAAAAAATATGTTTATTTGTTTTGTTTGTCTTGCAAATAAAATCATTATGAAATCCTTACATCGTATCGTATGTTCGACGGGAAACACCCGGTTAAATGAGGACACGCAATGATGATTTAACACACATTGTTTCATAAATTCATAATAACAAAGTTTACAAATTGTCACGTAGGTGTGTTTCTATAGCTGTCGAGAATATGGTAGGTAGGTACTTATAGTAGTTTATGCAACAGTGATATAATAAGGGTTCTTAAAATTCAAGGGTCGAAGTTACAAAACGAGACGTAGTCGAGTTTTGTAAAAAAAGACCCGAGAATTTTAAGAACCAATTATGAGCTGTTGCATACATTACTTTTTCTATGACAGCTGCAGCAAAAAAAAAAAAAAAAAAAAAAAAAAAAAAAAAAAAAAAAAAAAAGAGTTATTATGAAAAAAAAAAGAGTTATTATTAAAAAAAAGAGTTATTATTAAAAAAAAAAGAGTTATTATTAAAAAAAAAGAGTTATTATTTAAAAAAAAAGAGTTATTATTTAAAAAAAAATGAGTTATTATTTAAAAAAAAAAAGAGTTATTATTGTAAATGAAAACATACCTCTTTCAATCAAGATGATCGGAACTTGTATCTTTAAAAAAAATAAAGCAGTTGTATTATACTCATAAGATGACTGCTAGCAGTCATCTTATGAGCCTATAGACAAAGCATTCAAATGACATTGCTTTAGATATCACTGTCAGTCATTTAATTGACACATTTAAGTGCTGGAGTAGAAAAAGAAATAAACAGTCGGTATTTTAAAAATAATGAAATAGCTTATATAATATGCCTTAAAGGAATAATTTTGCCTTTGGACGTTAAAGTTATTTTTCTAAATTATTTTTTATACTAAGCAGACACGTCTGCAAGGGATATTAAATACAACTTTTTAAATTAGGTAAACAACTTCGTATCTTGCCCAGAGCGGTGAAGTTTACTATTTTTTCTTTAATTAAAATAATAATAATATTCCTGTAACAAACAATATTTTATATATCTGCTTGTTTTTGCTAATTTTCGTATACTCGTACATCCCATTCCTTGGCAGTTGAATCACATAGTTTTGCAGTAAACCTACGTAGTATAATTATGTAGCTGGCTTCTTGTCAAAAGTCTATAGATTAGATTAGATTAGATTAATTTATTTCTTATTGAAAATGTACATTAAATTTTACATGTCAAAATAAAATGCATTCACAAAAAGATCGTCACAACACAATATCAATAATAATAATTAGAATAATAATCTAAAAAATAAAACAGTAATATAATATAAAACGACCACTTTCTATAAAATAGAAATGAGTAAACAGTAAAGTAAAAATCCTAAATATATACGTTCGTGTCTGCATTTTGTATATGGCAAGTCGATGAGTATCGAGTTCTGTTAATGGTAAGACGTTAAGGCCGGCCATGCAATTAAGAGCATAAGATCTCGTCACATAAAAATACTCTACGCAGAATTTCTGGCCCTAATTGCACTCAAGGGCCATCAATAGGAACGTTTAGAAATACTAAGCCTTACGGGTTATATTATCGACGATAACCGAAACTAAATGACAACCTTGTCAAATGTCTTATTAGGAGAGAACTTAACGATTACGATAACCTATTATTATGTATAATAGACAAAACAGAAACGCCGGAAGAGGAATTTTTGGCAAAATTTTGATATTTGACGCCAATGGCTCCGAAAAGTACTGTCACTTTTCAGGATTATTGTTATTACGTTAATGTTTTGGCAAACTGCATTTGACATCCAAAGAAGTTCGTGTAAGGTGGATGTACCATTAGTAACCTTGTTATTTTACCGTCTTTGCAATAATAAAAGTAACCGTTCTAAGTGTTTATATAGCGTTATTCCTATATAAGTTGCCAGTCCGTTGGTAAGATAAGATAAAGTTTATTAAGCTCAAAAACTCTTATAATTTCTTAAATTATATTACACATTAGGATTCACAGTCCAAGAGTCTTTCTCTGATACATAAATTAGGTATAAACCTGTGCTATAAGTACCAGCTACCTTCCATTTGTCTCTATGTATTTATATAGTTGACATCGTTGTCCTTGCGGATACACTTGACCCATCGGGATCTTTTGTGCAATCACCCTCTTATCTTAACATCATACTTTTGCCTACTCAAGAGCTTTTTCGACCGTCTCCATGTTTCAGATAATGGAGCTCATGGGTAGTGCTTTGAATTCATTTGGTTCCAGATAGGCTGCTCCAAAGTCTTTCATTCTCTGTCTGGCGAGGTATACACCAGTGTAGACTACGTTCAATTATCCGTAATTTACAAGTATGTAAATCGAGTTATTTATTTTGCATAACAATAGTTTGTCTAGACTCGACGTAAGACGGGTGCTAAGTTAAAAAAAAAACAAGGAAATCACCTGATGTAATCACTACAAGTTATTAAGTTTATTATCTATGTTAAATGTTATAATATCGAGTAAAACAGCCTACTAAGAACACGCAAGGTGCCTATAGAAAGGTCCACAATAAGATAGGCATCTCGTTAAGATTGTAGGAAGCTGATGCGAACAGCGCACTCATGGATGTAACTTCACAACCTACCAAACCTACCGAAACATACAACATTGGTTACATTTTATTTGGGACAGCCTTGCCGATATCAATGTCGATTAGACAATTGAGTCGCTTAACTTCAAACCCTGATAGTAAAATCCATGTGTCAGATTATGCGATTTTGGTATAGTTTGTAGCTTTCTAATAGACCCCGAAGGCTAATCCTATTGTCTATTGTTAAGAAAAACCGCTCGTGCCACGTGCCACAACCACCTGCATAAAAAATCGGTACTTCGGTTACTGAGTGCCGGCGAGTCGGACGCTACAGAACCAGTCTAAAATGTGTCATCGAGATGCGTAACAAAGGCGCGTTATCGGAGAGCGCACCTACACTGGTTTTTTGAGCGTTGGACTAGCCCGCGCTCAGATGCCAAATAGAATAATTAGGACCCTTTTTTGCAGGTAAGTAGCACGTGCGGTTTTACTGAACAATAGACAATAGGATAAGCCTTCGGGGTCTACTAGAATTTAGAAAGCTACAAACTATACATACTCGTATTTGCTGAGAGAGTCGAATGATTTTGGAGGAGAGATTTTTGTCATCAAAAGGAATTTTTTAGTAATTAGTGCTTTCAAGGTTTCTGTTCTGGGTTTATTCAATTGAGTACCCTACTTGTCCTACTTATGGAATCGCCTCGATGTCTGACTAGCACAGGATTATTTGTCGATTCCGTAGATTTTTTTTTAAATCGAACAAGGTTCGTTTAAAAATAAACTGTCATATGAAAAACTAAAAAGTTATTCGATAACAGCTACTCGCAACAGTGAAGGTTATCCAAGCACTAAAACGCATGATAACAGTTTCTAGAACGTTTTATTTACAATCACAACGGAGTGGATACATGAGTGATAATTAAGTAAATTCATTATTCTTTGACAAACAAGGATAGGAATCCATATGCAGAGCCGGTTTCAATATATAAAGTTGGTTATATCCGTGTTGCAGGCACATATGTGTTTTAATTAACTTATTATGTAGATTATGCGTGTCCGATATCTGATATGATGAGTAAAACTAGATTTTTATAATATGTATAGTGAATAAAAGTATCATTATATCACACCGTGCTATAATAAACAGATTGCCGTCTGCTTCTTCTTCTTCTCTTCGTTAGGGGCTATATCAGGCGCCTAAAGGTGACAGTCCATTTCCAACCGCAGCTGCATTACTGTTCATTTTCCTATGGAAATTGACAGTAACAGCGACGCGTTCAGTACCAGTAGTGCAACTGCGGTCAGAAATGGAATGTTACCCTAAGCCTCAGTATCACTGCGACCCTTCCTAATATTTGTTAAGAAGACCTTTCTCGTAGAATCAATCGTCAATTGAATAAAATGGAATTATGTTTTTAATGCGTAAATGAATAACATAAAAAAAAATCAATTTAATATATCCTACACTTACAATAATTTTATAACTTAAATAAATCTAAATCTTTACCTTTGTACCTACGTACATAGTCAATTTGTAATATGTATACAAATTCGTAGGATATTTGCTTTGCACGAAAAACAAACAAATAAATGTTTTAAAGTGTTTGTTGGTATTTTGAAGTTATTTCTGTATTATTTATCTGCACAACTATATAATTCTACTAATATAGGTCAAAGGTAACCTATACTTGTATCCTTTGACCTTATCAAAATTATTCATAATTATATTTATAGTGTACAGCAAATGATTGCTTCCATATTAGACTTCTAATCACAAATATTTACTTTGACGTTTGTGTATCTTTGATACACACACCTACCAAATCAGCTTAACCTGATTGGACGTGCATTCGATTGTATGCTAATAAACATGAACGGGTATCCAGTGGAAATATTCTAATTGACATCATAAAATATCTGTCGCGTTGGGCAACTCGTGCATTTTGAAATCGGAAAAAGAGAATGGTTAAAGTTAGTACAGACAGTCAAATGTAAAAATATGGGTGCATACAACTTTCAAAAATATGTCGCGCATAGTTCTTTATTTACCGACATTAAGAGTTAAGGCACATATTTTTGATAATTAAACGTGATAGATAGTTTTTTTTTAGTAAGATGTGCGTACCCATATTTTTACACACTGTACCAGGTACGCATTGATATATGATATGGGTTCTGCCGGCTGATGCATTTGATAGTTAACCGAACTGGAAATAAATGCATCCTAAATGTTAATACATACATATACCTAACTCATACCTGGTTTCTCTCACGGTTTGGCTAGAATGTATAACTACCGTGCATATATGTTTAATGTATGTATGTATGTTTTTGTGTAGGTAAGTAGGTACTTGCTAGTGGAAGATCTCTTAAGCTATAGTGGAAGCTTAAGAGATCTTCCACTAGGAAGTACCTACTTAAGAGCGCTCCAACAAGAAAAGTCGAAATAATGCAAAATTTATAATATTCCTCGATGACATTCAGTACTTTAGGGTCGTTATTAGAAACAATGAGTACTTGTTACGGTAAAAGCGTCTTCTTATCTTTAGGAATTACTTTTTAAATATTGGAAAAAGGGCGTATTAAATTAGTAATGATTTTTTTTCTGATGGTTGTTTCCGAAAAACCACGTGAAGCACTAAATTGTGAGCACGTATTTGTAAATGTTGAGAAGTTTACTCTGGTAAAGCTGGCTATTTTGTATTACTAATACCCTGTACATTAGGAATTACTTTTGACATTTTTCCTAAATACCTTTGAGAAAGAGAAAATCGAAGAAAAACAAACTCAATTTTCTCTCCGAAACAAGTGTCAATTCCTACGAAATTGTACTTAATATCGAAGTCATTTTCATACTCAAGCAATCTGCAGCGTTTGCTTATACTGATGGTATACATTAGTGTTTATGAAATTCTACTATAATTTTTTGGCAATTTTTTGAAAACGACTCTAATATTACCGATGACGCGCGGTCGTGAGCTCAGTGCCGCGGCAGAGCTTGTAGAGGTAGGACGTGTGTCGGTCGGCTCCGCACGTTTTCAACGGTGACGACGAGGTTTTTTATCATTGTGTGCGGCAGGCGCCGTGTAAAATGCTATACTGTGTGCGTGACAGTTCGTGTAAACGGCGACTGAGAAACTTTGATCCTAGTAATGTGTATTTGGTTTTATAGAGTATGTAACTACCGGACAGCATTAAAGATATTTGAAATGGTCTGATATTTTATAGGTACTAAATTAAAAAATGGCTGAATACAAATGCTTTTGATGACATGTCAGAATCAGAATATATAGGTCTGATGATGGAGCTGGGAGGTGGTCACCGGTACCAATCAACCATGCAACTAAACCACTTCGTGTTTCGGCTCGTTTGATTCGTCTCAACAAGATCTTTGACACAAGATAGGACTCAGGGTCTGATGATGGAGCTGGAAGGTGGTCACCGGTACCAGTCAACCACGCAACTAAACCACTTCGTGTTTGGACTCGTTTGATTCCTCTCAACGAGATCTTTGACACAAGATAGAACTCAGGGTCTGATGATGAAGCTGGAAGGTGGTCAACGGTACCAGTCAACCATGCAACTAAACCACTTCGTGTTTCGGCTCGTTTGATTCGTCTCAACAAGATCTTTGACACAAGATAGTACTGAGGGTCTGATGATGGAGCTGGAAGGTTGGCATCGGTACCAGTCAACCACGCAACTAAACCACTTCGTGTTTGGGCTCGTTTTATTCCTCTCAACGAGATCTTTGACACAAGATAGAACTCAGGGTCTGACGATGAAGCTGGAACGTGGTCAACGGTACCAGTCAACCATGCACCTAAACCACTTCGTGTTTGGGCTCGTTTGATTCGTCTTAACAAGATCTTTGACACAAGATAGTACTGAGGGTCTGATGATGGAGCTGGAAGGTGGTCACCAGTACCAGTCAACCATGCAACTAAACCACTTCGTGTTTGGACTCGTTTGATTCCTCTCAACGAGATCTTTGACACAAGATAGAACTCAGGGTCTGATGATGAAGCTGGAAGGTGGTCACCAGTACCAGTCAACCATGCAAGTAAACCACTTCGTGTTTGGGCTCGTTTGATTCCTCTCAACGAGATCTTTGACACAAGATAGAACTCAGGGTCTGATGATGAAGCTTGAAAGTGGTCAACGGTACCAGTCAACCATGCAACTAAACCACTTCGAGTTTCGGCTCGTTTGATTCGTCTCAACAAGATCTTTGACACAAGATAGTACTGAGGGTCTGATGATGGAGCTGGAAGGTTGGCACCAGTACCAGTCAACCACGCAACTAAACCACTTCGTGTTTGGGCTCGTTTGATTCGTCTCAACAAGATCTTTGACACAAGATAGTACTGAGGGTCTGATGATGGAGCTGGAAGGTGGTCACCAGTACCAGTCAACCATGCAACTAAACCACTTCGTGTTTGGGCTCGTTTGATTTGTCTCAACAAGATATTTGACACAAGATAGGACTCAGGGTCTGATGATGGAGCTGGAAGGTGGTCACCGGTACCAGTCAACCACGCAACTAAACCACTTCGTGTTTGGGCTCGTTTAATTCCTCTCAACGAGATCTTTGACACAAGACAGAGTTCAGGGTCTGATGATGAAGCTGGAAGGTGGTCAACGGTACCAGTCAACCATGCAACTAAACCACTTCGTGTTTCGGCTCGTTTGATTCGTCTCAACAAGATCTTAGGCACTAGGTGACACTCAGGGTCTGATAATGGAGCTGGAAGGTGGCCACTGGTACCAGTCAACTATGAAATTAAACCACTTCGTGTTTGAGCTCGTTTGATTCGTCTCAACAAGATCTTTGACACTAGGTGATACTCAGGGTCTGATGATGGAGCTGGAAGGTGGTCACCGGTTGGTGGTGACCACCTTCCAGCTACTGGTACTGGTGACCACCGTCCAGCTCCATCATCAGACCCTCAGTACTATCTTGTGTCAAAGATCTTGTTGAGACGAATCAAACGAGCTCAAACACGAAGTGGTTTAGTTGCATGGTTGACTGGTACCGGTGACCACCTTCCAGCTTCATCATCAGACCCTGAGTCCTATCTTGTGTCAAAGATCTTGTTGAAATGAATAAAACGAGCCCAAACACGAAGTGGTTTAGTTGCATGGTTGACTGGTACCGGTGACCACCTTCCAGCTCCATCATCAGACCTTGAGTCATATCTTGTGTCAAAGATCTTGTTGAAATGAATCAAACGAGCCCAAACACGAAGTGGTTTAGTTGCATGGTTGAATGGTACCGGTGACCACCTTCCAGCTCCATCATCAGACCCTGAGTATCACCTAGTGCCAAAGATCTTGTTGAGACGAATCAAACGAGCTCAAACACGAAGTGGTTTAATTGCATAGTTGACTGGTACCAGTGGCCACCTTCCAGCTCCATTATCAGACCCTGAGTGTCACCTAGTGCCTAAGATCTTGTTGAGACGAATCAAACGAGCCTAATCATGTTACTACATGGTTGATTGGTATCCGTGACCACCTTCATCATCATCATCAGGCTTCATCATCAGATGCTTAGTATCAGCTCGTTTCTAAACTTAAGATACAAATTAAAGGTTTTATTATATAACTAAAATAGTTTCACTATACAATGCAATGCAATATGCAATGACGAAAAATGAAAATAAGCGAGTACCTAAGTAAGTACGTATAATTTCTTTCTAGTAATAATGACCTACATAAGTATGTATATTTGCACTGGATTTAGTATTTTCGTACCAAATAACATTTTTAGGACTTTGATATTAAAGTACAGTTAGTGTTGTTATGATTGATTTCAATGTGCTTCACGATCGGATCAAGAATGTTTAATCCATCATTGTAGTGCGACCGAGGGAAAATGCGGTGGAAGGGTTCGGCGACCTGAGCTCGCGGAGCCTGCCGCAGCGCGTAAAATACCTAAACTCGCTCATCCTCGAAATGTAATAGCACTCTTAAGTACGTCTCAGATTTATGCGAATTGTCTAAATACGAATAGGTATTCGTATCTTAACGTCACGTCTACATTGGAGATTGACCCGGACATAGCATTTGTAAAATAAAAAATAAATAAAACTTCGATTAATATAATCAATGCAAATCTTCTAAAGAACTTTTAGTATCTGCGGAGTAGCCAATAAGACTCGACAATCATGTCGGTAAAAAGGGGGCCTGGCTGTAGTCACGCGATACAGATAAATAATATTTACTCCGTGAGGAGATTCGCGGCTTGTACTGCCCTTCTCCGGAGACACGATAGGAAAAAGAATAATACGAGAAAATAATTGCCACATTGTTAGCAGCCGATGCGACGAAGGCTGCTGCAGAACGCCGCATCATTGTCTTTGTAATGTGGGCTGTGGGTACCACGCGACCAGATGCAAGGATTATAAACTACTACTTACTAGGCTTATATCGACCGGGATATGAGCCGTGATTACCTTTTGTATTGTTTTCGAGCTCCCGATATTTCGACGCAGTTACATGTATCTTGTTCACGGGCAACCCATAGTCTAGTCTAGTGAAACTAACCGTGAATCATTCAAAATTGTTATTATTACTTACTTACTCCGTTGATTTAGCGATCCAAAATGAGAATTGGCCACAAGACAGCGCAAAAATAAACTAAAAGAATAAACTAAAATAATTGTTATATGCTAAAGAAAAAGTGACGAAGCCCTCCGGTGGCCGAGGCGAGAAACGAACAGGCTTTTCAGCTTACGCAGCTAACGTCTTGCTTGACCACTCGACCATCCATAGATCAGAGGATCTCAAGGCCTAACTCAGCATACCATGCTGAAACCCTGTTTATTTTAAGCCCTAAACCTAAATCACCATATCAAAGTACAAAAACTTATTTGTTCGCCAGGAAGACGGCCTTGGTCCGTATGTTTATTCATCAGCCGTCCACAGCTGTCGGACACTTCATAAATAACGCAACAGCCTGCTTAAACGGTATGCAAAGAAATACTTTGAAATCTTGGATCGAATCCGTAAAACGGCATCTTGACCTTTTTAAGAGTCTTTGTTCTTCGTTGAGGACTCTTTTGCACAGGACAAAGAAAAGTGTGTTTAAAAAATCCATTTTTTTGCGTCGTAAATGTAGCGGTTTAATCTTTTAAAATAAACATTTGGCAACAAGAGACGAATTCGACTAACTTCCTTGTTTTAACTGATGAACTTTTCACTAACTTTCACGATTCTTTGATATTATTAAATTGTACAACGTAATTGTAATTGTTGTTCCTTGTTTTCGTTCCCATAAACTCTGAACTTTGATTGCTTTCGCTTCAGTATTAGTTTTGACGGTAATAACTTTCTCTCTTATCAATTAATAACCATGCTTTAAACTTACATCTGTGTCTTGTCAATTTACTTAGTACCTAATGGGCTTTATTTACCTATTTGATCTATATATGCTCGTAACTATGTACGTCTTTATGGTAACAACCAGTCTTAATTAGGTAATGACGTTTCGGCAGCTCAATATCAGACGCTAATCGTGGTAGCAATTATACGTTGACGTTTCTAGGCTCTAATATGCTTATACAGTATATTCCAATGAAGGCAACGAGGCATAATATATAAGTAAGTACCTGATTAGTCTAACTACCTACACAATTTGTTTGAAGGGACTACTGAAACACTAACAGCATTGGTCCTTTTGGTAGGGTGTCTTAAGGTTGACATTTCCATCAGCGATGCAGTCAGCAGTATGCACTGTAATGTTATTGAAATTAATTGAATAATGTGAAATGTAATCATGCAGTTGGTGGTTCCTGTTGATTTTATGATCAAGTCCCTTTTCGTTGCACCTGTTACCCTAATACACTTTTTCTTTACGATTGGCGTTTGTCGATATACGATCGACATCTTGGCAGCGGTCCTAGATTTTAGTCAAAAGTAAACTACATTGTTAAATATTAAATCAGCCAGGCGCCTATTTTACCAACTTGACAATTGACCCCTGACACTGACAATTTCCTGTACATTTCTGGGTGGGTAAGTAACGACGGTACATATCGTCATGTTAACTTGTTGGAGCAGCAATCTACGGTGAATTGTCAATGTCAATTACATTGTCAGTGTCGTGAAACGGGGGCCTGATAACTCAATAAGTCATGATTCTTACTAAATCAGAATTATGTATAACTGTATCCTGTGACTTGCTCCAAACGAGGCTATAGCAGTGCACTAAAAGGGGACAGACCATTTGGAACGGCATTAGCTCCATGTTTGGAGCGCACGGTTGTTGCACGTGCGGTACAGTTGGTGTATACCGGTATATTTGAAGGTTCTTACAGTTTTAGATACTGTCTGTCTACTGTAGTAAATTACCGGGTGCCGGCCTAAACGGCTTCATAGTTTTAACGTGTAAAAATGTCGTTTATTTAACCCTTTGAACGCCACGTGTATCGTGCGCGGCGCGTCACCGTAAGCGTAAGGGTTCAGGAAATTTATATTGAGCAGAAATAGTTTTAGCTGAGTCATGGGGGTTCGCGAGGTCTATAGCTCACAGAGCCACTAGATATAAACGTTCTATGTACATGTTGGTCTTTACCTTTTAAATAACTCCTTTTCCATTTTATGTACTTAATTAATCGATTTTTGTTTAAAGTTCAGATCTCATAGCGACTTCCGATGCTAAGTAAAACAATGAAGAGATACAAAATAATAATAATTGTAATTTGTAATCTGAATTGGAATGTGTAGAAAGCTGCACTAAACATTACGTTACTCAAGCCATTAAATATGGATGAAACAATTGCCATGTCTCGTTCGAATATTAACTTACCACAATGAATGGCAAATGTTTATTATGACAGACTCGTCTGCGCTCGTTTCCGTTTCCTCGATACGCAGACGTCATAAATATAGCTGGTCAACCAAATCTTGTCAGTAAAAAAGGCGCGAAATTCAAATTTTCTATGGGACGATATCGCTTCGCGCCTACATTTTTCAAATTTGCCGCCTTTTTCTACTGTCAAGATCTGGTTGACCAAGTATATATTAAAACCATTAAAAGGAATATGTCTTAAGGTTCTATTCTGATTGCAAATATGCAGATTTACGATTGCAACGGGAAATAGGCGATGATACTATCAACATAGTTAATAAAATAAGTGATAGATTGAAAGTTTCAATGCGGTAACAACATCAAACAACAACAACAACGAAGAAAGCAGCAACCAGGTAGACGAGCCCAACAGACAAGGAAATTGACGATGACGGTGACATCGCCTGTTTCTCAGAAATATCAGAATGTACCATATACCAAGCATCAAATAATGCACTAAGGATCATTTCCTAAGTAACAACACAGTCGTCAGTAAGTCCTTATCAAATATGGCAACAGACGGAGTTGACGTAAAACCTGCGAATTGGTTTTATGATTTACCGCGCAGTCGTCAGATTTTGATGTGTTTGACTAATCTGCTAATGAGGCAACTAGGGCTACCTATAATGAGAATGAGAAGTAAGAGGCAAGTTGTTCTGAAAGATTATTATTACTCTTGAACCAAAACTGAAATCATGTTTCTGTTTCATAACTTCCGGTTTATTTTTCTGATAGGTAAGCTCTCGAAATTTGATACCTAGATGTTCAGCTCGAATACCAGCTAGTGTGGGCAGCCACATACTAAAATCTAAATGCATCCCAATGCCTGCCACGTAATGTTTCGCATACTAATCGTGGGACATATTTCCGCGTATGCTTGAGAAGACTATGAATTTTTCAATTTTCTTTTGAAATAAATCATCAGTTGTGCAATTATCTAAAGGAAGCCAGAGAAATCACTAATGGAGTAATTATTAACTGGAGCCACTAGTTAGAGCAGTTAGCTGTTAGTGATATCTGTGAGTCAAACATGATAAGCAGGTAGGTAAAACTATAAATAGATTCAAACCTTGCTCATAAATCTCATAAATGAGGTTATTTAATAGTAACCGCAAATAATATAATACACTGAAGAAACCGCAACGACATCCGTTTGTCAAGGCACAGATAACAAAGTTAACTGACCATTGGTGACGTTCCACGGGTGGAGCTACGGGAATAATCGGGAAGTCCCGGTAAAATCCGGCCAAATTCCGGTCAAATCTATATCTATCCTACAAGATTCGATTACAAAGCGGGATTACGAATCGGGTGAATTTTATTTTAGAATGTAAACAAAAGCTTTCAATTAAGCTCTTAACTCTCAACATAGCGACGTTATCAAATCTGTCAAATTTCTAATTTGAAGTGCATTAAACAACTGTACCGATATTCGGAACCTAAAGTAATATATTGAGAGTGGCAACACTGTAGTTAGTCGTATTGTCCTTTTCTAGCATATACGTCCATCTCTCTCCCACACCCCCACCACTTCAGGCAGTTGCGTTTGACAATTTTGACAGTTAGAAACAAACGCAAATTACCTCATTGGCTTGCTGTTTTTCCATCTGGAAGGTCGTGAAGCTAAACTGCTGGTGAGTTTTTGAATTTGTACCCCAGTTTAGCTGACTATATTGAAAAACAGTTTCTAACGGCTTTTGCCGTTCGAAATAAATATTTAAATTTAGTTGTCCGTTAAACTATCTAGCAAATAAAAATGATCCGGAATAGTGATGTGCAAGTGTTTTCAAAGGCTGCCTGCGCGCACCGTGGCTATGCCAATGAAAATACTAAAACACATGGTAGAAAACACATCGAGCTGGTAAAGCGTGCACGTGTCACCATTATAATTTAATTTTATTAAGTCTCTTCAGAGTCTTGTTAGTTTAAATCTTTGTGTGTGTATAATAACGGTTGAAATTATATAATACTTAAATGGTGATGTGTGGAGGTATACCCTTTCAAGTGATTTGTGTTTTCGAATACGAATGGATCGGATAGTTAATACGTGTTACGTAGAACCTACGTATTAAGGTAGAAGCTTATAGACGTGTAGGTTTTTTATCTGTCCAAGTATCTATCAGCAATTTATCTTTTTATCCCGTTCCGGGTTAATATAATATTGCAAAATTAATTTTTTGGTAATAAACTTGCTGATAAATAACGTGTACCCGAATAGGAGTCGACGATATTTCCGCTCTAAGGGACACAAGGTAACGAACAAACCTACATCGCAAACATTGCATTTATTTTTGTGGAAAGTGAGTACTTCGGCAGTACATAAACTTAAATCTGACTAGACATAGAGAGAGATTAGCGTGGCTCTGCGCAAGAATGACATGCGAATTCGTGAAGTATTTCACTCTGTATCTATTAGGGCTCCCGGTATCCGTGTTACACGCCGAAACGAATACCCGTGTTCTTAAGCCCGGCGGTGCTAAGAACACGGTTTACACGGAACCGCCGGGATCCGGATACGTATCTAATAAACGTTCCCAAGACACGTTTCTCAGATACGTATCTCCGTTTACACGGGTACTTAACACCGGCCCGAACGGATCCGAAACAGGTTGACCCAAACAATGCTCTAGGTCTGGGTATGTAAGGTCTAATATTGAATGTTGACTTCAGATGAACTCGTTTGGCGTACGATTTTTTTTTAATTATTTATAACTGTGTTGATATAACATATTTAGCCAACTATACAATATATTAATCGAAGTAGGTGTCCCTATCCTATATTGTCTACTATTTTTAATTTTAAACCTACTCGTCCCTAGTTTAAAGTAAAACCTTCATTTTTTTACTATTATTGCTTTTAAGCTAACATATTCATTATTAATTACATAATTAATATAATTATATTTCAATCAAAGAAATACATTTTATACATGTATAATTGTGTAAGTAATATAGTTTCGTGAAGAATAGATGTGCAGACAAATACTACCTATATTAGTTAAAAATAACAGTTAAGAAAATAAGTATGAATTACTTCGTGGTTATTTCTTCTTGCAACGGGCGCAGCTTCTTGCAGCTTTCTCGCGCAGAGAATTGCAATCACAATTCAGCGCGGGAACGCTGCCTGCGTATTGGGCACCCTCCCGAGGGCACCAAATCTTATTATTATCAATTTACTGCTGAGCGAAAACAGCAAATCTGCCAACGACGCAAAAAAAAGTACACACAAGCGGCATTCGAAACGCAGGATTTCACGCGAGAACCTTAAAAAGAAACCCATGTTACCTTGGTTACCTAGCGATTATATTGTTAAGAACATTAAGATAGATCTCAAAATTGGTAATCATTCATGTTCACTTGGGTCACTTTCACACGAGTGTTCAGGTAATAAATGCCGGCCGCTGGTGTTCCATTCATTAGAACGTGTTGTTTTCCAATACCCTTTTGTCTGATATCGCCGAAAACAAGTAGGTTCCCAAACCATTATCAGAACTGCCACAACCAATTATAAACTTTATGTCGGTGTAATAAGGAGAACACGTCTACACAAGAAATTGTAACAAATGCAGCGGCAGATACATATTGATTATTTATCATGGTTTACTATAATACTTAATACCTAGATGCCTGGCTTACGTAAGTTAAAAAATAATACGATTAAAAAATATACATTTCTTATTGACAGAATATTTATTCGATAAAATATACCTATTCGAGAAAACTCACACATACATTGTAGGTAATATCAGTAATATGATTGACAATTGATTGAATTTTAATTATAATTATACTTATAGGACTTATATCTACAGATTATTAAAAATATAAGGACTGTTTAATAATGTGCAATTGATAAGAATATTGTATGTATTACCAGATCATGCATGGCCAGTTTTTATCGTACAGTCTTCTCTTTATACTCTTTATTGCTTTTATTTTGTATTACTAGCACTTTATATTTATTGCTATCAAGTTATATAATAAACCATAAAGTATTAGTATTTGAAGTTTTATACTATTTTGATAGTAGCATGTAGGTATAGGTACCTACTGTATTTCTAATTTTCTACTCGTATTACAACATTGCAAGCAAAAACTACCTGCTCAGAAAAGGGTTTTGTAAACCGTTTATTGAATTTCGACTCTATGAACCACGAAATAAGGTTAAATATGACAGAAACTCCTCATGAATCTTTTGTCTATTCATTTGTAGCTCTTAAGTACCTACGCCGGTTCGTTCCTTCGCTACTCGTCAAGGACGTGTCCGGAGCCACGGGTAAATAAGATCCGTTTCTTCGAATACCCGTTTATCCGTGGGAACGGATCTTAATTACACGTTTCTTAATTACACGTGCGGAACGGGCCAGAAAACCGTGTACGTGTTATTCGGAAACGGGTATTCGAAACGTGTAAACGAAACACGGACTCGACCGCGAGCCCTAGTATCTATCAACTTATATCTCTCCAACTAGATCTTTGATTTATGTAGGTAGGTACCTACTTAAATATATAACTTAGCAGGTACTTACAGCTTTAAAGGTTAAGGAAAAGAACTCTTGCATGTAGGTGCTATATGTGCTTGTGTTATTTTGAATTTGAATAACTTGATTATTAATTCTATACGTAACTACATACAAGAGGGTCAATTCTTAAGCCTACTTACCTACCTACATAAATAGTACACTTAAATTAAACGTTTCAAATAAAATCGGAAGCCTGTGACATGGAAGGGCATTAACGATACGGGAATCTTTAGATTGATTCATTGACGAAGACGCATGGTTTGGTTCATATTGTCAAATTATATTAGTTAACTGTAGAGTTAAAGTTTAGTTTTGGCAAATCTGCGCGTCACCGTGAATGACACTTTCTAAAAGTGCCTGTTAAAGCCGGCGTAAAGCCTTTCACCTTGTCGAGCAAGGAACCCGCAACTTAGGGAATATTACCCATAAACTCAGGGTATTTGATTTGAATGATACTTATTCTTAAACTTACGTTTGTTATGGTTCCACCTGCTAAGGTGCGCCTAAGAGAATCTTTTATTCGTTCACAAACTAACGTCAAGTTATTTGTGATGAAACCAATATATTATGTACCTATCTAAACCTGCGCAAGGCTGCCATGTTTACACCTGCGTAAGGTGTGCCAAAAGAATCTTTGATTCGTTCACAAACTAACGTCAAGTTATTTGTGATGAAACCAATATATTATGTACCTATCTAAACCTGCGCAAGGCTGCCATGTTTACACCTGCGTAAGGTGTGCCAAAAGAATCTTTGATTCGTTCACAAACTGACGTCAAGTTATTGATGATGATATTATAACCTATGTAAGCCTGCGCAAGGCACGTCAGACATATTCACAGAAATATAAATGATATGGTCATAACACAGGCGTGCGAGTAGACCACAATCACAAAAATATTACAAAGATTAAGTTGTAAATATCTCTTTTTAGAGAATGTAAAAATGGTTTAAAATAATGTTTTGGGTAAAAATCAGTCGAAATAGGCAAGGCTTCGTTATTAGAGTTTTCATTTTTGTTTACCAATCTATTTCAAGGGTCCCGAACACCCTATTGGCTAAACCCGAAATTGGGCTAATTAACTGTGGTAAAAGTGAAAACTGCTTTCCATTTACATAACATTTCTAAAATTATAAGAATTATAACTTTATTTTCTCAAAGACATTATACATTTCACTACAGAGAGAAGTAAATTTTTACATACTTTAACGGCACATGTCAAAAAATACAATAATAAAAAAAACCTTAAAAACTACTACATTTAAAATTATAATAGGTAAAATAAAAACCTAAGATTCCAGGCCTATCTCGACTCATTTTTATTTTAAAGATGGAAAAAATCTTTGCACCCTAATATAAAATTGTGGTCTGGAGACGCTAAGCCTCATAACTTGGGTGGCATAGATAATACTAAGAGATTTAGTCACCTAATTTCGACTATAAGCCCAGGCAGAATATTGATAATTAGAATAAGGAGTAGTCAATCCTCCAAGGTCCATACAATCTGTGGACTCTAATTAAATCAGGCTCGGTAAGCTCACGACACGACAGAGCTTACGATTCCATTCTGAAATAAGCTATGTTTACAATATATATTACCCATGGTGTGAAACAAACAGCCTGCTCAAGGTGTACAAAGGGTCCGTTTAACGGCCCTATAAACATCTACAAACCTTTGAAGTCTAGGCCTGCTACAATATGACAGACTAGAAATAAATACATATGATCCCAATGTAAGAGCAGCTCACAGTTGCATAAATTATATTTGGCTGGAGAGCACTTGTCTTTCAGTTAACATGTTTACGAGTACCTACCTATGTACACGACATGACCAAGGTTACCTACCTTTTTACATAATTATTATATCCCTGACTGCCATGGTATATTAGAAAAATTATCAAGTGCTGGCGGTGCTGCACAAGCATGTTTGAAATAAAATATACAAAACTGGCCTAACGGGCGTTTATGAATTATGTATTTTACACCCTTGTGTCTGTATTGTGACCCTGGAAGTTTTAAACCACCTGTATCGTAAGTGCTCCTATGCACGGATTAAGTTTATAATAAACTACCCATGCCCTAACCTCAAGGGTAAGTGCTTCTATGCACGGACCAGATACTGTTGTCACTTATTTCACTTATCATGACTTGTCATAGTTTGATACTACACGTTTAATAAATTTAAGACCGTGGAATGTACCCACTACAAAAGGTTTTTAAAAATAGTGACTGAATGGTTTGTACGAACGGTTCTAGCACAGTTTCTGGGCGGTCACGTCTAGGGCATGACCCTCTAGTTCTCAATTTATACAAAATTATAGCATTGTGATACTGTTCGCTTTGCACAATAAAATAGGGGAACAGGAGCACGCCTTGCGAAAAGGCGAAGCTATTTTGAAACGCAAACCTTTCAAAAATAGATTGAAATATATAAATAATTATGTTTTTGGTGTGGAACATGTAATTGTACACCCAAACAAATGCAATCATTTAAGTATGTTAGCAAAACTCTGCCAAAGTGTTAGTCTGTCTCTACAGTGTAACCTGAAGGCATGAATGCACATGAATCTCTTGAAACATGGTGGATTAACTAATTTACACCCCGTCTGTGTCTTGCTCCTACCAAATCCACAAGTTGAGGACCTCAACCTATCTAGGCACCCTTCTTGCTCGAGACCTGAAAAAATAATCTCATGCAGTCAAGTGTCGGAAAACCAGGTCCACACTCTTAGCACTACCGTGAATATATCTAAGAAGTCTGTATACTGCCTTCCAGGAGGCGGGATGTTAATAGACTAGCCTATATAGTAGGCCAGAGATATAGTATACAAAAGCACACTGGCCCAAATCCAGTAATATTATATGCACTTCAGAATACAAAATAATTGACTATTCTGCGTATATTTGATATCAAAAAGTTACAATTACCTACCCTTAGGTCATAAGGAGGATAAATATACATAAATATCAAATATATTCGACAAAGTGTTGACCCTAGCATTGGATAAAATAGAGGTTCCTCTTAAACGGCATCTGCGCTGTTGGCTTTGGGCCCACGGGTGCCCGGCAAAAGGTCGGGGACCCCATGGTTCCGCACAGTTATTGCAAATAATGTAAAATCACAAAATAAACACAAATGTTCATTTTGGTTAAAAACACATATGCGATGAGCTAAGGTTTCGAATTAAGTACCTTATTCTTAATCTGGAAAGAGAAGACTGAATATTCAGAATTAAGCTATGTCTATGAATGGTTTACATAAATTAAGCCACTTTAGCGTTCAGAAACAATCAAGTTTATGTCTACTAGTAGGCACCAGATAAGGTAAACTACTCATACTGCATATATAGACAATAATGAGTACAATTAAGGTCACTTGATGATAGCTAAACATGAACATAAGCAGAATGAGCAGCACCTATACAAATATCATTGATAAAGCTCTGTGGCAATTCTACATTTACCATTTGAACGCCAAGAGCACCAAAAAGCGTCGTAACTAGTGCCCACATGAGTATTATGATATGGCTTAAGCTCTCAAAGTAACCTTCACAATTTTAAGTAAGGTTTGTTTAGGTCCATTAGCTCGCGTTCGCGTTAGTAAAGCGTACAAACGATTAAATGCATTTTATAGCTATAACCAAATAAATAGCTCACACTGGCTCACAGTCATTAAAAGAATTCAGTAAAATCATTAAAAGTATTCCCTATGATATTTTATTAAGTACCTACCCAATATTAACTTTGTGGGTAGTGATAGTGATATAACGAATATTTAAAATATTCGTCTACTTAATCCTGAGGGATTCTGGAAATAAGAAAGGTCTTGTCCTTGTTATATCCTGCAACTGCTTACCTTACTAGATAATTATTATCAAATTTGTCAATAATTGGGAGTTATAAATAAAAACTACTCGAGTACTTTATGATTTTTATCTTTTCATATTTTAATTACATCACTCCATATCACAGATGTTGTATGCTCCCTGAAGAGTAGACTGACTTACCTTCTTTTACATAGTCTCACATACATATAATTAAGTACTATAGCACCCTTGTGGTGACTCACTTATTTTCGTTGAAAATTTATAAGTACCTACATTAAATACGTATATAAAATGGAAAGTTAGTATCATAATATAATGGTATATAAAATTGTATGCTTTACTAAATACCTCTCTCCTCACATGTATTAAAATAAAGGGTGTACTACATAATTAATTAATTAATTAAACACTCCTAATATAATAATATTACATATACATAATATGTAAGTACATGTATAATCACATTGGCTTGGCGTCTTCCCACCACCAGGCGATAACAAACACGTCTCAATATATTACTTTAGGTTCCGAATATCGGTACAGTTGTTTAATGACAGCGTTTTACACAAAAATAAAACGCTAATTAAATAACTTACCATATTCGGAACCTAAAGTTTTAATCCTGCCTGGTGTAAATATGTATAATTTTGAGACAATGAGGTAATTTGCGTTTGTTTCTAACTGTCAAAATTGTCAAACGCAACTGCCTGAAGTGGTGGGGGTGTGGGAGAGAGATGGACGTATATGCTAGAAAAGGACAATACGACTAACTACAGTGTTGCCACTCTCAATATATTACTTTAGGTTCCGAATATGGTAAGTTATTTAATTAGCGTTTTATTTTTGTGTAAAACGCTGTCATTAAATCTTGGACAAACGACGCACTGGACACATTACGGCTATGTCACGAGCTTCCATAAAAACGTCTCGAATAGACGTACGGCGTGCAAATGTCAATTGCAAATTGCATGTCAACTTGGTTCATGTAACAAACAGACCGGATCAAACATGGCCATCATTTGTTATGTCATGCAACGCTGACAATCAGATCAACGCCGCGAGCCCTATTTGTATCGGTTTCTGTGAAAAGGGACATTAGTACAAATTTTAACAAGGAGCAAGCGACCTTTAATGGATAATGATAAGTCTTGGTTTCCACCTTATCGTACCTCTTAGGTCCAAAACGTTTACCAAACCGAAGTGCTTGCTGTAGATCACGATTTATAGGCTTGCACTGAAAGATTCGGGAATCGCCTATTTAATTATACAATTATGATTCAAATTCATCCTTTTTATAATCGTAGAGGTCTGCTAACTCAACTCAACTGGCAGTTTGATAAAATAAACTACACACTTTTTTTTTATTTGTTTTCAAAGCGGACTGGCCGTTGATAAAATGGAACAAACACGGGAAAATTTAAGAGCGATGATATTTTACGATTTTAAAAGTGGTTTATCACAAAAATAAAACTTAGATCTGATGACTTCTGTATTTAGGGAGGAAGTTACATCAAAGACGACCATTTATCGCTGGTTTTTTGAATTCCAACGACGTCGTGTGAATTTTAGTGATGATGTGCGTGAAGGTCGGTCAAAATCTGCGGTCACTCAAGAAAACGTCGACGCAGTGCGGAACCTGACTGAGATAGTTCGACGTGTCACATATCGTGAAATTCTGTCATGTTTGGGGATTTGAATGAGTGAAATCCAAACAATCATGCAAACAGAACTTTGCGTAAGAAAAATATTTTCCCGTCGGATCCCACTTACTTGCCGAAGAACCAAAGACGGCCCGCGTCAGTTTGGTGTTGAAAAAATGAAGGTTCAACGATGGAACTTCAAACGAAATTTTTTATATCGTATTGGGTAGTGAAACGTGGATACATGCACACGAACCTGAAAATAAAAAGCAGTCACAAGTTTGGATAATATGACAACGAGCTGAAGCCAACCAAGGGTGTTCGCTCTCGAAGCACGGCGAAAAAGATGGTGGCTATTTTTGTGTCGAAGTCCGGTCATATTGTGACTGTTGCACTTGAGGATCGCAGGACGCGGATGGTGCAACTAGCACTTAAAGCGCCGACCTTGATGTCATTGATCCGGTCTGTTGTTACAGATGATGTAACAAGCTTTTAAGCCCATGTTTCAGCCACTTCAGCTACTTGAGTTTTGGAACGTAGTACAGTGTTTTTGATGCGATCGGTGAACTTGAAGTTGACAGTTACTCCATATAAAAACGGACTGTCATAGGGATCATCATTGGACGCGAGGTATAGTCATGTTTAATTGTATATTCCATACAGGGTACAAGTACAATAGTGTACTAATAAGATAGGTCTTTGTGCACTAACTATGCACCAGCATGCATTGAATGTGCATGCATAGTTGCAATGTTGATGACATGAATGAGTCACGGTCGGTCTGGTAGACGTGTAAGATGCATTCACATTGCCATCTGACTTTGAAAATAGACAAACAAATGGGGCGGAGCGGACCAAAACTAAAAAAAATGTGAGTGTCGTGGAACACTCGGTTGGAACGAAGTCAAAGAAAGGCTCGTGACGTGTTCATGTTCATGCTATGTTATACAGTTATGTTGTTCTTTGTGTCCGTGTCCGTCATCCTCATACTCATTTTCATTCTCATTAGTCTCATTTACATATTTCGCAATAGTATTATGGTCTGTGACGGCAAAATCGGACACTTTTTTTCGCCTAGCCCCCATCCGCCAATTATCCGATAAGGAACTTCGTTCCAAAAGTTTAGAAGGCTGTCGCGAAAATTGAAATTTCAGTAATTGACTCGCCAGTCTCACCATTCTTGCACTTGCATAGATAACGAAATTGTTGATTTTCGTTTTTTCGATATTCGCGGTAGGCCCTCAGTTTTTGCTGTTTTCACTACGAAAGCTGACATAGAATTTTTTTCAGTGAAATCAAAACTATTATTATTTATTTATAAAATTACATGTAACATTAAATGACGGCAAAACAAGTTTGTAAAAGTAAATGTTTTCAAACAGTTATATGCCACGGAGACTAATAAAATATTCGTGTTTGTGTCAAGTTAAAAATATCACTGATCCTATACTTAGTCAACAACACGCTACTGGCACGGTCTGACACACTGATGCTAATAATAAAGTGATACAATTTGCCGTAAATCTAACACATCTATTTCAGTATTATAACGTAAATTATATCAAAAGAAAAAGATTAATTTCGTTGCTCAGATAACAGATAGTATCTTCGGTAAATGACTTTTTATAAACAAACTGTTAAATTCAAAACTAAACGCAAGTGTGTAGGCAGCTTAACACGCATAAACACAATAAAATTATTAAAACTGGAACAATAGACGGCGATAACGACTGTTTACGATTCGACGAGTGTATACGAAACAACACTAGTTGTTGTAAAAACCGGCGTCGAAACACCAAACAGCACACAACTTCATATTGGTCTAGGAAGTTAATTCTGGGGGTCAATTCGAACCGAACGTACACTTTGACATCAAATTGATATCTAATGATCTCATTTAGTTATCATTCAGGCGTGCATCGCTCGTCCTTTTCCGTACATATATTGACGCAGGTGAGACGCACGGGCGAATGAGAACATAATGACATCAATTTGATGTCAAAATGTAAGTTTGATTTGGCCTCTTGTTCACGAAGGTGGCATTGTCTGATCTTATTACGTACTCGGCTCAGAACAAACGGCAAATCATTTAGTGTATTTATAATATATTATATTAGTGTGTACTGTATATATATATATTTGTTAACAGGATTTTACCTTTAAAGTAAAAAAAACATCGACTTGCTCGGGATTGGAAAACATCGTGAGGAATCTAGAGTCCATATTCTGGACTAATCCGAATAAGTCTTAGTTTTCCATTTGGCATAGTTATATAACTATACAGCCACTAACAAACACTTCATATGTCATAGGTAACTCGTCGTAGCTGATTGCGGTTTTTTAGTATTCAAGATTGTTGGTTAGTAGGCAACAAAATGTGTCTTAAATCTTGAAAATGCTGTTAACTAATATTGAAACCAAAAAATATTTGAATACAATAGCGCCGTGAATAATAATCAAGGTTTGTTTTCGCATATTTTAAAGGGCAAATAAAACAAAAGTTTGCCTAAAACTAACCTTGAAGTTCGTTGACATGGAAAATATGTAAAACCGTGAAAATTCTATGAATATTTACGACTTGGCAAAAGGCGCCTTAACGCTTAGATATAAGGTTACTTTTGCTACCTTATCTAATCACTCGAGATCTGCATACATAGAAGTCACTCGACCCGACATAGTGAATGGAATGTTACTACTATTGTAAATGTGTCCCTGAAGTTCGTCAGCCCGCAGCCTCGCAGTACTTAGATACCTAGCTGAAACCGGCCAGCAAAAAATAATTGTTATACTTCATACCGTCGCATCTTCCTGAGGGAAGGCCTACGTAGGTACTACAGGCCAGGGATCGGATACCGGTATTTTTTGTATGGGAACGGAAACGGTATTTTTTCGTTCTTTGCTAATTACTTCATTTCTAATTGGCCAATCTAATAATACGAAGTCGTAACCTAAAAACACAACTGAGAAATAATTCGAAAAATATGGTTGTTTCTAAGTTTTTGCAAAAAACCGGTTCCGATCCCTGCTACAGGCTACAGTCGCCATCAGATATATCGGAGCGGCCAAGGCCTCTATTATCAAGGCGCTAGAGTGCGTGTTCAGATATTTTGAGCACCTCGGCCGCTCCGATATATCTGATGGTGACTGTACATGATTAATTATAAAATACTGTATCTTATAGTGATCATCTCATAAAGGCAGCCGCCGATCGCACACTAAGTGTTCATACGCAGTGCTACGTCAAGAATATTAGACTCCTATGTACGATATATAATTCCGAGGCATATCGTGAAACGTGAAAATAATTGTCTCGTATCTGAGTCGACGGAGCCCCGCTAAGCGGGGCTTCTATTTCTGGACAGTTAGCGCTTGGGGCATCTAAAGTAACCTAACCAACCTATCTTACCTATCTTTTGGATTAATGTGAAGTACTACCGTCTAAACATTAACATTACCTACACTGGAAATTTACGATCCGGCTGATATTACGATCGGCCGCCGACATACCTATGCATTATGACTGCCAAGTCAGCACAAATAAAAACTTAGCGTCGTCATAGTCTACCTAGCATATTTTCGAAAAAAAAATGACGCAAATATGGTAGATACTGTAGATAGGTTATTGGTGTTCATCGGAGAAAAATACTTCGGAATACCGATTACAGCAATACAGTTGATTACACACACCTTCCGTAACCTAATTAACTCTTATAGTGTAACTGAATTCTATTTAAAGAGCTATTCTATGTTCTATTATAGCACCGATTAGACGCGCCCGCCTTCCGTTCACTTCCCGAATGTAACTTAATTTGGTGTGTTTACGTGTTTATACATAGTACTTTACGATAGATAATTGATTGACTCCGCCTCACTGACCCTTTTAATTAAATGAGATTAATCGTATTTCCCGGCTTTTCATATAAAATACCTGCCTTTTTAAAACCGTCATCATTTTTTTTTAAATATCAATCGCTTATAAATGTATAAAAGACAAAGAAATGTATAATTTCGCACCGACTAGGCAGGGAAAAAGTGTGGCAGTACTTTATACGTCACATTTTTACAGAAATTTGATGTTTACAGCGCTTCCACACATAGCTTGGACGGATTTAAGTTAAATTCACAAATGGAACTGACAACTTGTAATACGTAACTTTTTAGCTAGTTACTTTGTTGCTATGTCGACAAGGCTTGAAAATTAATTATTCGATATCGTTTACGTACACTTGTTTTATAGTTTTGCGTTACGGTAGAGTAGTCGATTAAGCACGTCGAACTGACGTGCTTTGGTAAAAATAAAAGGATTGCGTAAGGATTTCCAAACGTCATACGAATCATTAATTTATTGAAATCACTAGTTAAATATTATTAATATAGTTTTCGTAAAACCTTTGGTTGAGATTGTTATACCTTCTCAGTACCTACGTCGTCCGAAAATTAAGAAGATTGTATTTTTTTATGATTTTGATATAATCGAATTTAAACTGTTGTGAGACATACTAACATTGAATAACTAGCTGTTAGTGCTTGAGAAAGGAGACCTAGGCTCTGCGAAACATGTCGCGCGAGTGACTTAAAACAAGTGAGTCTAAACCGTAAAATTATTCGATTTTGATATATTTTGAAATCTGCCATTTTATCCGACTAAAGAGATGATTTCCGTTATAAAAACTATCCTATGTCCTTTATGGAAATCAAATTATCTCTAATATCTCTACACCAAATTTCATCCAAATAAATTCAGGGGTTACAGCGTGAAGAGGTAACAGGCAGACATACCGACTGTCAGATATTCAGATAATCATACAGACAGACAGGCAGACCGAGCTACTTTCGGCAAAATGAGTTTTTAGTATGGAATATGGATATATATGTTAGCGATCATGTCCACAGAAAAGAAACCTCAAATAACCTACATTTGACGACAACCGTAAAAAGATAACATAGACCCAACTGAAAATGTATGTTTGTATAACAAATACGCGTAAAACGACCACGTACCAACTGAACAAATAATACAAAGTACATTTTCAAATGCAAATTGCTCTACGAAAACGTTTCCAAAAGAGATATTACCAAACGAGGAATAATTTTACACAACGTAATAGCATTATTTATGTAGCAAAAACTGGAATCACACGAGTAATTTTCGCTTTTGTTCAACTAATGTTTAGCCCATTTTAGCCCAATTTAGTTATTTTCTTGACAAAATATTTCAATTTCGTTCAGTAGGTTTTTGCTCAACGCCACGAGAATAACAACTGCTATCTGACAGCAAATGAAATACGAACAGAGATATATGACTTTACTAGCGACCCGCCCCGGCTTCGCACGGGTTAACAAATTATACATAAACCTTCCTCTTGAATCATTCTATCTATTAAAAAAACCGCATCAAAATCCGTTGCGTAGTTTTAAAGATCTAAGCATACAGACAGACAGACAGACAGGGAAGCGACTTTGTTTTATACTTATGTAGTGATAATTGATTTGGTAATTTTGTAAAACTTGATGTAAAGTAAGGAACATCTTGTGAAGTTGTAAAGTATAAGGTTTTCGTGAATAGGTAGGTAATTCTTATTTTACCTTTATCTACGCATTGGAGTCTAAAGTCTACTTAAGTGTTGGTGGGGATGTTCGGGTTCGCCTTGTGTTATAGTTAGTCTATTTACAGTCTACTGGGTACAAATCTCCTCTCATGCGCAAGAGATTTTGAGCTATAGTCCCCAGTCCCCACGCTGGCAAAAGGCGGGATGGGGACTTCACATACACCTTTGAATTTCTTCGCGGATGTATGCAAGTTTCCCCACGAAGTTTTCCTTCACTAAAGCTCACTACTTAATGTAGTGTCATATTCAAATAAAAGGTCTTACCTCAGAAGTCTCCGAGTACTGTTCCCCGTGTTCATCCTTATACGATATATTGATGTTAGCCTGCGTAAACGTGTCACTAGTGAACCGGTCGTCCCCGGGCCCGTACCGGACCGACTCCAGCTCCGTGCCGGGCGTATGGCACCCGACGACTACCAACCATCCTAGCGCTGCTAACCGCGACCACAATACACGCATTTTATAACACTATCACGTCACATTAACACTACACGTCTCACTGTACTGAAAGAACCGACGCGAATGCTATCTTTGCTATCGGTCAGCGAAAACTTCAAGATAACTTATCACTTCACTTTCTTTGCTCTAATTCCTTGGGTTTTCGTCATGAACTCTCTAGCGGCTGTTGCATGTTCTTTATAACGAAGTCGACTGCTGCACCATAGCCGACGAGAAACTTCACTGCGGATGCCTGAAACAATAGAAGGGTTACGTCAGGATTGCTTGTAATTTACACGATCACGTTGGTAATTATAACTATAAGTCAGCGAATTCGTTAACAGATTCCCTCGGTTGTGAACTAGTATCCAGTATGGCTAGAACTGGGGATCAGTAACAATTGTAAGTAATCGGAAACCGTAGTTACATTGGTATAGTATAATGCGCGAGCAGATTATAGGTAAAAGATGTTCCAACTTAGATCAAAGTCGACCTGTGTTAGCTGTTAGCATTGACACGGCCTTTGGAAGATGAAACTAAGTGTTATGTTTCATAAGGAACGATAAAAATAACAATACGAACATCATTTGAATATCGATAGTTCGATTGTCAATATTGAGAAATTGAGAAGATTGTTGTAGTTCAGAAGCCCTTTGAAAGATGAAACTGAGTGTTAAGTTTCATAAGGAAGTCAATACGCGTCATTTGAAGTACAGGTTTGAGTGTTGTTATGCTAATCAATACCTAGTCAATATCTATAGATGATAAGTGTTTTGCAAATTGGAAATACACTATGAAATTAGATACCTATATGTTTATGTTGATAGAATCCTGTCTTCAATTTTATTCTTCATTGATCTGTTATGTGGATTTTTTAAATAGGATGTACCATTGCGTTTAATCGATGCATTTTTTACTGACATATGTCATGTAGGTATGTACAATCAGTATAGAAGTAGAACAACAGTTGCAGGCACACCTGACACTTTGACGTTTTGATTATCTCCCTATACGCGCTAAAAATCGCTATAGTCATTCAGCCATTGACGTATATCTCAGGACTAGCCTTACGGGCAATAAGAATGGGGCATGAATGGGGCCAGTACAGCGGTGTGACACCGCTGCAACGCGATTGGTTGATGAGTTCGCATCACGCACGCAATTGGTCGCAACTAGTTGCGTTAGACTGCACAATTGGCTCGAATTCGTGAGTGACACCGCTGAACTAGTACCATTTTTAGTCCATGTGGCCCGTCCTGAGACATACGTCAATGCGAAGCGCTCACACGATGGCAATATACGATTTACAAAGACCAAGCCCACAGTCAAGTAAAATCCACGACGATTTACAATGGACTACGCAAACAATGTGTTAATCTAAAGGTCAGTAGCGCAAGACTTGTGACCGATAAGTGAACCATAAAATGATAAAATGATTGGTGACAACTCTACGAAGTTTCTTAATCCCTAACGTACACGTATCAGGTGGGTCTCTATGTTTCCCGTAAAATTGTAAGTCATAATACTCATAATACATTGTTTGTCCGCATTTTCGTTAGTCATAATTTGGTTTTTCTCAGAAACGCGTAACTTTTCATCATTGAATGTTTTGATTGTTGTTAGGTTAGGTTTGTTTTATGGCAATCTATAGGATATCCTTACGAAAATCCTGAAAAGTTAACGGTTCAGAATTATGACTACTGATAATCGGAGAATCATTACATTATGACTTTCAATAATTATGTCAAACAAAGGGATCCGGTATCTGGTATATGACACACTCTCGTTTCGGAGGCCAAGATTCTCTTTGGATCGCTGAGTCAAAGTAGTTAGTTAGTTTTAGGTAAATCTGAACCACGGCGGACCCCGGGTCCTCGCGCCCCGCGCGGGGGCACAGCCGGGATTGACGCCAGGATGATGATGAGGTAAATCTGAACCACGAGCTAAGCTATTGTAGCGAATGATTTAATACCTACCTACGTCAAATTTTGAGTGATGTGAATTACTTAGGGAAAGAACCAGTCATAAGACATAACATTCTTATGTAGTACTGGTCTCTTGACCAGTGATATGCGAACCACCGGCAAAGAACCTTAACAATTATTTTGCTTTTGATAATCCGATTAGAAAATCAATTAATTAATTAATACAGCACGGTGTTCGGTTTTAATCAAATTTCCGCAAAGTAACCACACCAATTTTGGTGTCTAGCCGTAGTAGTTGCCGCACATCGCTACGGAATGGACACCTGCTCGCGCTATCGCCACCTAGCGGTCTTATCTGTCGTAACAGACACGTTTTGTTAGAGAGTGAATCTTCTGTACCTAGTACATATTATTTATTCTGTGACCTAGTGCGGTAACTGCTACGGATAACTGCCGTTTTCTGCAATAAACGACTTCCTTAAACATCATAACAATAGCATTCATAGTCGATTTAAATAGGTAGGAAATTCGGGTCCCAGATCATCATAAAGGCGAGGCAACTTCCTACTTACGTAACAATAGTAGGTTTTATTTGTTCAAGATTTGGGTATCTCATGATATCAGGGGCCACTACGATTCATAGGTGAGTGGGATCTAAAAGTACAACGTTACTTAAGGGCCTACTGCAGCCGCGTCTGGCGATTCGTAAACCACGCCCGCTAGTTCTTCCCTCCCCGCTAACACGCACACACGGAAACGCTTCGCGCCGCACGTGAAGTTTCTGTGACCTTTTAGCACCATCTAACGTTACAGAAGTTAACTACCATTATACGCGGTCGCTGCGGTCGGCCAGAAACTTAAATTCGGAAAAAATTAAAACAGATGGCGTTGTTACTTGTTCATAATAGCAAACAATAAAATAATTAATTAATAAACCTGAATATTTATTGTTGTTTTGGAAGATGTTAACAGCATAGAAGCAGCAGCGTATATAGCATATAAGTTAAGAGTATTGATAATAAGAAAATAGCACAAGAACAGAAAAGAGATTATTTTTGATAAAATATGATGAAAACAGATTTACTTGATTACGCTCACCTGACTTTGCGGTCACTAAATGCAAATTTCAACCTTATTGTTATGGGGTTACAATACCCCTGGGGTTGCAGGCGTCCATAGTCGTTATTATTATAAATGCTTTGGTTGAAATGCTTTTTAACCCTCGAATTTTTCATAGGTACAGTCACCTGCAATAATATGTTACTCTTCGACGGCCGCAAAAATATGTGACACGCTCTTATGGCTCTACAAATAAGATCTAACATGATCTATACCGCAAAACGGCCTTCGATGTGTAACATATTATTGCAGCTGACTGTACTCGTATTCATTGTTGTATAGGTAGGTATTAATATCTTTTATCCGATCGATTTGCATTTATTTGAAATAAATCACAGTGTTTAGTAATTATATGTTTTATTGAATAAGAGATTATTTAGGTATGTAATGAATACGGGGTGCCTTTTTGAAACACTCATTTTTAGGGTTCCGTAGCCAAATGGCAAAAAACGGAACCCTTATAGATTCGTCATGTCTGTCTGTCTGTCTGTCCGTCTGTCCGTCCGTATGTCACAGCCACTTTTTTCCGAAACTATAAGAACTATACTGTTGAAACTTGGTAAGTAGATGTATTCTGTGAACCGCATTAAGATTTTCACACAAAAATAGAAAAAAAAATTTTTTTTGGGGGTTCCCCATACTTAGAAACTCAAAAAAATTTTTTTCATGAAACCCATACGTGTGGGGTATCTATGGATAGGTCTTCAAAAATGATATTGAGGTTTCTAACATCATTTTTTTCTAAACTGAATAGTTTGCGCGAGAGACACTTCCAAAGTGGTAAAATGTGTCCCCCCCCCCCCCTGTAACTTCTAAAATAAGAGAATGTAAAACTAAAAAAAAATATATGATGTACATTACCATGCAAACTTCCACCGAAAATTGGTTTGAACAAGATCTAGTAAGTAGTTTTTTTTTAATACGTCATAAATCCCCTAAATACGGAACCCTTCTTCTGGATAATTTTGAATTTCAATTGTCAGGGGTGCCTACATTATTTTTTAATACATTTTACAACGACAACAAACAAAAGTTCAAATTCGCCGTATTTTTACTATTTTTACCCGGGTCGATCGCAACAAAATAGAAAATCATGTTTTTGAAATCTAAGCGTTATTGTAATTTATCTCAAATAACCAAAAAGTCAATCTGACTAGAACTTAAAAACGAACTGAATTATTTTAATATGTCGTTTTTTCTTGGTGACCCAGGAGAATTTTTTTTGTATCCCATACAAAAAGAGCGTATCCCAATCGCGTATCGGTTTTGGTTTTTACTTATAAGTGTGAAAAATATATTCTACATATACGAAGGATGTGTGTTTTTTCATGTTTTATGTGTCTCTTTTGTACAATAAAGTGTTTTACTGCTACTAATATATCATATTAACGATTAACTAAAAAGGTATTTACATCTAATTTAACTGGTAAATTATTAAAGTCCGCTAAAATTAATATATACCTATTCAAAAAAATATTTGTTAATATGTCCCAAAATCATGGCTCATTTTTTAAGTCTCCTGACTTACCAAACATATCGCAACGAAGGCAAGGGTACAACGCGGCATCGTGAACCTAATAACGTAACGTTTCAGTTACTTTTTTAGTCGCCGACCATTTTATCCGGGGTACGAAAAGAGGTATTAGATCTATCCTGGGTCTAATATGGTATAAAAACATAGTTTTTTTAAAAATGTTCGTAGGTAGTACACAAAATTTACATTTTCTTTTAAATGTGATTTGGGTCATCGTTCTCCCTGGTGATTTTTCTGGTGACCCAAGAGACATCAATTTTATTATGACTCAGGAGACTTTTTTTCTGTGCACTTTGATTTTTTTGATGCGCTAATTTTGTAATCTAAAATAACTTTAAATTGCTGATATACTTATATCACTTTGCTGATGAGTGGAAGTGGAATTGAAACTTAATTTATTGTTCTCTCCCTTGACATTTTGGTATACATTTGACATGCTGCAGTGCACTCCTAACGTTAATAAAGACATAATTTTTAGAAAAAGCTTTAGGAAAACTCACTCTTGAGCTTAAAACGATTAAGTCCTTATCATATTATGTTAGATTTTTAGTACAGACCCCAAATCAGTGAAAATGTCTCTTAGCCAACTAAATTTGTCTCTGGGAAAAGTACGATATCCCTAAAAATTGTACGTACAATTTCGCATTTTTCTGAAGGAACGGAATTCATAAATTGGATTATTATTATTTTTTCAGATTATTTGATTGCATTGACATATCACCAAGATAGATAGAACATTTAAGTTACCAGAAGAAAAGCATTTGTGTTATTTTATACAGTGTGGAAAAAGTAGGTTCGATTCCCGGGCGCGACTAAGCGAATTTAAAAAAAACAACGTGTTGCATTCCGGGAGTGCCGACAAAAGTGAAAACTCAATGACTAGTCCAAAATGTCTGCAGCACTATGTATAATTGACCCATCCTCCTTTCTATTCAAAACTTTTGGTTCCGAAATTGCTGGTCAGTGAGCTTGTTTAAAATTCGAAATTCAAATTTATAGCGTTAATTGTTTAAAATTCGAATAGAAATTGTAAAGTTACCTTGCAGACCTCGCATCTAAATATATTTGGTCATGATATTTTGAGTTTTATTCACCAGTACTAGAGTTCACTTTTATTAGCGATTTCATCAAGATGTAGCTTTATTGAATTATATTTGAGTGATATAAAGTTATACTGTGAGATCCTCGTATTTCAGCCCGTACAAGATTATAACCTTTTTCATGTAATGTCATTGAGTTTTTCTTTATTGATTTAAATGCCATCTAAATGATTGGCCATCTAAACCTTACGGTCACATGATCGCCTTACGCTGTCTCGAGTTTATCATTTTTTCCCCACCTCAAAAAGTGCCTAGCGCCGCTAAAGAAGTTTTTACTTCAAAAATCTTTGAATGCAGTTGTTTCTTTAAAAAACAATAATGTTTCATTTAAGTAAAATGAGCAAACTTAAGGTTTTAAGGCACTTTCCCTCCAGGGCCCATAATTTTTTTCCACCCGGTAGTAGACAACTATTTTTTTCGACTAAATGAATTTTTATTAGATAAATCGTTGATCACATGGTTCGTTTCACACATCACATCAAATCGTTTGTCATCACAATCAAAATTTGTCAAAAGTAATGAAATTTATGCCAAAAAAACATAAATAAAACATAAATTCAACACATTTTTTTAATAAAAATCTTTCTCGATGATATAAAAAAGAACATCTACAAATTATGTTCAAAGAATTAATATCAAAACAGATGTCATGATTAGGATTGGCTACTTTAAGAAAGGGACAGAGAGATTTAATCCTCTCGCTCTGCACGTTTTTCTCATTCCTCCTTGTCAAGCCAAAATAAACTATAAAATGATAGTAACACAGTACATTGTAATATTCACTTTTTCCACGGTATCATGTCATTGTAAATTACTTATGTGAAATTGTAGTGGCGTGCGACTTTCAAACCGGAGGTCACGGGTTCGAACCCCGGCCCGTGCAAGAGAGTTTTTGTAAGTAGGGACCTTTTTTTAGTGGTACTTAAATATAATAACTTTTCGTATTATTGAAATAAAATATTTTATTCAAACAAACTTAATAATATAATAATTAAAACGAATAATATCAATTAGTTTTTAATATTTATTCAATTATTTTAAATTATTTGAGCATGAAACATACTAGATTTATTTTTATCATTACAATAGAAAAAAAGCAAAAAATATATTCTTATAGATATTTTATTTTCAAACAAAAATAAAGCAAAAAGTTACGGTTAGATTCTGATGGCTAAATACCAAACAGCTACCGATACATTTCAATATCTGTCGAAATTTCCTAACCCGTTGTAACTGACAAAGAGTATAGATTTCGACGTAGCATGACGTAGCCTAGCAAACACGCACACATACGTAACGTATAGGCCTGTAAGAAGACACCATCATAGGTTTACCTCCGATTCCGTTACTACTCAATGGCGTTACGACTCAACGTTTATTGGATATTAAAATTTTACGTAATTCGGAGCGCTGCGCGAAGTGACATAGGTCTTACCTCTTTGAGGCACGACGGCCATCTAACATTACTGGCATAAAGGATGCATTTATGACTTTGACGCATGACAGAAAGAGAAACCGAACTGCGTAAAATGGGCGTTTGCTGTTGAATTCATAAAATCAAAAATCGATAATAAATCCATCGGTAAAGGATAATAAGTTAATATTTAGTTCTTTGAAAGTTAAGACGAGATGAAAACCTTTGCTGTAAGGTGGGTTGTGCTGGATATGGATGTGTTTTCTAGTTGCACGAAGCTAAAACCGAAAAATGAACACGTAAGTTTGGATTTATTTTCTATCGAGAAAATTTTAAGCATTCGTGTTTCGACTACTACGAAATCTCTTATCATATAGTCAAGAAACATATATCCGAAAATCACTACTGTTTGTTTCCGGGGCTAGCCACTGTCACCTTTCTAAGATCCTGTTATTTTTCGATGCACGGCCTTAAATAGGTAATCTATATGACTATGTATTTAAATGTGTATATTGTAGGCGTTATCTTGCGTGGTTGCGGGAAAAAGAACCTTATGCCAAAGTGTACCATTTCTATGAACAGGGTAGACTCAGTATGACAACTCATGGCTTTGACCGTGGGTTCTGTTCTGTAGTCAGGGCCATATAAGGCGAGGTTGAACGATATCTGCCATATTTCATATCAAAATCCCTTCTTCCTTATTTTTATTTTACAGATTAAAACTACCTTCTGGAAATGTTTGATATCGTAATGTTTTCATACGAAGGGATTAAATAACAAATATATATTTATTACGTATTTTACGATTATTTTTATGTCCTTACGCAGTCGTAACTTCTGTTCTGCCACCGTAGATTATTTCGGGTTTGTTTTACGACACTCTTTTGTTTGGTTCTTTTATGACCTGTTAATTTTAACAGTGTCCATTTTTTTACGTGAGTAGATATTTAAATTTTGTTCAAACACACCATTTTAGACACTCTGAATACGCTTTATAATTGAAGTTAGATGTATACTTGCTTTGGTTTTGGTATACAAATGAATCGACTCATATTTTGTACACATACTCTGTTATAACGCTTCAAAACTGTTCTATAACCAAAGTAAAGTTATTTAGGTATAACGTATTTATATCTGTCATTAAAAGATATTTTTTATGCACAAGAAAACGTACGAGAACGGTAGATGGCAGGACTTGCTTTGGCGTGAAGTGGCAAGGGAATGTCCATGTTTGTTTCCGATTCAGGCCACAAGATGGCAGACCCACCAACGCGCACGGCGCCTGTAGGCATGCCCTGAAATGAAAAGCTGCGACCACAATTGTGTGCTAAGCAGCTAACGTAAATACAGGGGCACAGAATAAATAATAGTACTAGGTACAGAAGACTCACTCTCTAACAAAACGCGCCTGTTACGATCAGCACAGATATGGCCGCTAGGTGGCGACAGCGCCACGCGCGGCTTATGGCTTTCCCCAAAATTGGGGTGGAACGGATGTACTTTTAGCTACCTGTAGCAAAGCGACGAAATCGCGGAGTGAGCCACGCCTGACAGGGGTCAAGCACCTTTATCACGGTTGCTTGTGATGAATATGATTATCCCACACTTTTATCTCTGTCCAAAAAAAAGCCTGTGTACAGTCACCTGCAATAATATGTCACGAAAATGTCTGACACGATATTATTTGTAGAGCCATAAGAGCGTGTCACATATTTTTGCGGCCTTCGAAGAGTAACATATTATTGCAGGTGACTGTATGTACGTACGTTTGTAATTATGTAGGTACATATAAATAACCACCGATATCTGGATAGATACGGAGAGGGTTATACATAGGGTTTTATTTTTGTTGAAAATACGTTTTATTTTTGTCTTGCTCATTTTATGTGAGGAAATTTTAGAGTGGAAAAATTCAATAGGAAAGAAAAGTCCCCTGAAATACATTCTCACTGTTGAGTTTACTAACACACTATTGTTTATTTCGAAAATAACAAGTATAAGTTATACGTATTACGTACACATGTCTGGGAAAGGTACAAGTTAGTGAAAACGAGGAAATATATGTTCGTGAAGTTGACCGCCCCACATCGAGCGCCCGCAAATGGCATATCTATATCGTTAGTTCATCGTTAGTTCACGTTAGTTCAGTATATTAAATCGTTAGGATCCGACTACAACATCGATTTTTTTTTAAAACAAAAGTGGGGAGGTCAACTTCACGCAACCGCCCCAAAATCGATTTTATGGTTTTTATCAATTAGAATCGATAGATAATCGTTAGTTCACGTTAGTTCAGTATATTAAATCGTTAGGATCCGATTCTAAGTATTTTTTTTTTTCAATTTTGTGGGGCGGTCAGCTTCACGTGAAGTTGACCGCCCCATATCGAGCGCCCGCAAATGGCATATCAATATCGTTAGTTCATCGTTAGTTCACGTTAGTTCAGTATATCAAATCGTTAGGATCCGACGCATAACTTGTGTGCGAATTTTTTAAAGTAGGGGATAGCGCCAACACCGTCTTCCACTCTAAAACCGTATTTATGGTTCCTATCAATTGGAATCGATATGTAGTCGTTAGTTCATCGTTAGTTCACGTTAGTTCAGTATATTAAATCGTTAGGATCCGACTACAACATTGATTTTTTTTTTAAACAAAAGTGGGGAGGTCAACTTCACGCAACCGCCCCAAAATCGATTTTATGGTTTTTATCAATTAGAATCGATAGATAATCGTTAGTTCACGTTAGTTCAGTATATTAAATCGTTAGGATCCGATTCTAAGTATTTTTTTTTTTTCAATTTTGTGGGGCGGTCAGCTTCACGTGAAGTTGACCGCCCCATATCGAGCGCCCGCAAATGGCATATCAATATCGTTAGTTCATCGTTAGTTCACGTTAGTTCAGTATATCAAATCGTTAGGATCCGACGCATAACTTGTGTGCGAATTTTTTAAAGTAGGGGATAGCGCCAACACCGTCTTCCACTCTAAAACCGTATTTATGGTTCCTATCAATTGGAATCGATATGTAGTCGTTAGTTCATCGTTAGTTCACGTTAGTTCAGTATATTAAATCGTTAGGATCCGACTACAACATCGATTTTTTTTTTTAAACATAAGTGGGGAGGTCAACTTCACGCTACCGCCCCAAAATCGATTTTATGGTTTTTATCAATTAGAATCGATAGATAATCGTTAGTTCACGTTAGTTCAGTATATTAAATCGTTAGGATCCGATTCTAAGTATTTTTTTTTTCAATTTTGTGGGGCGGTCAGCTTCACGTGAAGTTGACCGCCCCATATCGAGCGCCCGCAAATGGCATATCAATATCGTTAGTTCATCGTTAGTTCACGTTAGTTCAGTATATCAAATCGTTAGGATCCGACGCATAACTTGTGTGCGAATTTTTTAAAGTAGGGGATAGCGCCAGCACCGTCTTCCACTCTAAAACCGTATTTATGGTTCCTATCAATTGGAATCGATATGTAGTCGTTAGTTCATCGTTAGTTCACGTTAGTTCAGTATATTAAATCGTTAGGATCCGACTACAACATCGATTTTTTTTTTAAACAAAAGAGGGGAGGTCAACTTCACGCTACCGCCCCAAAATCGATTTTATGTTTTTTATCAATTAGAATCGATAGATAATCGTTAGTTCACGTTAGTTCAGTATATTAAATCGTTAGGATCCGATTCTAAGTATTTTTTTTTTTCAATTCTGTGGGGCGGTCAGCTTCACGTGAAGTTGACCGCCCCACATCGAGCGCCCGCAAATGGCATATCTATATCGTTAGTTCATCGTTAGTTCACGTTAGTTCAGTATATTAAATCGTTAGGATCCGACACATAACTTGTGTGCGAATTTTTTAAAGTAGGGGAAAGCGCCAACACCGTCTTCCGCTCCAAAACTTTATTTATGGTTCCTATCAATTGGAATCGATATGTAGTCGTTAGTTCATGTTAGTTCAGTATGTGAAATCGTTAGGATCCGACTACATTACGTATTAAAAAAAAATAACATAAGTGGGGCGGTCAACTTCACGCTACCGCCCCATAATCGATTTTATGGTTTCTTTCAATTAGAATCGATAGATATTCGTTAGTTCACGTTAGTTCAGTATATCAAATCGTTAGGATCCGACGCGTAAGTTGTTTGCGAATTTTTTAAAAAGTGTGTACCAAAAACGGTCACCCATCCAAGTACTGACCCCGCCCGACGTTGCTTAACTTCGGTCAAGAATCACGTTTGTTTTGTTGTATTGGAGCCCCACTTAAATCTTTATTTTATTCTGTTTTTAGTATTTGTTGTTATAGCGGCAACAGAAATAAATCATCTGTGAAAATTTCAGCTGTCTAGCTATCACAGATCACGAGATACAGCCTGGTGACAGACGGACGGACAGCGGAGTCTTAGTAATAGTTGGTATTAGGGTCCCGTTTTACCCTTTGGGTACGGAACCAATACCAATATGATCGGATCAAGCGATACCAATATGTACAATGACAGCATTATTCTAGACACCTATGATTACGACTTTCCACTGCCGTGTTGCTTTGGGCTTTGTACTATAACAAATTTTGACTAAAGCTTAAAACTACTGGGTCTATACAAAATAGTTCGTTACCTATAGATGGCAAGAAAACCTATTAGAAATGTGCAGTCAAGCGTGAGTCGGACTAATTACGTACATTTTGAATCCCTACGGGGTTTTAAACGGCAATTCTCTCGCGTTTCATAAAAAGAATACATTGTTAAAAATTGGGTAATGTACGGAACCCTTGGAACGCGAGTCCGACTCGCACTTGGCCGGTTTTTTTCAACACAGTTTAATATTGTCAATATCTGTGTCCGATTGTTTTCCTTTTTAGAGCATAGAGGGCTATTGCCATAGTAAATTTTGTAGTCACGGTACATTTACTGCCATCTATCGACACACGATTAAAACTTAAAATAAAATTGAAAATGTATAAATTAATCAAAATATGTGTACGGATAAATGATTTTTAATTTTTATTGTTCCATACTGACCCATGTTCTTTCCCTGATATGTGTTCAAATTTTTAAATATCAAACGGTGTCGTCAACGCCTTATAGCCGAGAATAGGCCAAAGGTATGGCGCCATCTATTCGAGAATGACTTTTCTTGATTTCCGAGGCACGTTTTTTTCTTAGACTTTATTTATTCTTATACGGAGTTACATATATCTTTGCTAGAGCCGAAGGGCTGTTTAAAACGATAAGCTTATGCGATTTATGCATACAATTCCGATCGAACACAGCACAGCGCCATCTGTTGTATACTGCTTTAACTACGTGGCCGGCCACGTAGTTAAAGCTGAAGTATACAACAGATGGCGCTGTGCTGGGGGCCGATTTTTGAATTTCGATCATTCGATTTTGGCACTCGAAAATCGGTGGAAAACGGCGAAACTCTAATTTTTGAAAATCGAGTGATAGAAATTTGGAATCGAGTGGTACTGACCACTCGTTTTCAATTCTATTAGTAGAATTTATATGCCTAGTAGTGGAACGAAATACACGAAATCGAGCGGTCGAAATTCAAAAATCGGCCCCCAGTGTGAACGGGACGTCGCTATACACATAACTATACATGTCTCGTTTGCACCTGTCATTCCGTACGAAAAATTCCGTGCGTCTGTGGCCAGCCTTATTACTGACCAAGTGAGCTCAAAATGCGAGCAAAGTCAGCAAAGCTTATCCGTTTAAGCGGCGTATAACCGCGAACATCGAAAATTTCCAGCAACTATCTCTGTCAATCTAATTACGCCTTAGGTAATTGGAGTAAAAGAGGTAGTTGCTCGAAATTTTCGTTATCGACGTTCGTGGTAGGCCCTCTGCTAGGACTAAAATGCCGACTGTTGTCCCATCCCAGCAAAATGGCAAAACAGAAATTTGGCTAAATTTATGTAAGGCCTTACAAGATCAGTGAAGGCCAGTCCAGATGGGTCAATTTTCGCCAAATCTGCAAAACGGAACTGAAATATGTCAATTCAACGAAAAAATAAAAAAAAAATATACATACATATATCTGTCGACGTCCATCTGCCCACGAAAGTCAAAATTCATATGAAAATATGAACCACATAGGGCGATGGCGCATATTGTTGCTGCCAAGTTGGTGCAAACTTGGCTTAGACTAATATGCTAAAAAATATGGCAGATGCTAAATGTAAAATTTAGGTGCCAAAGCGAGTGAAAATATGCCAGATCAGGCATCATTTATGCCAAGTTGGCAACACTGAACAAGTGGCACTCGAACGCGGCTTCTTTTCAAAATGCCGTTAATTTTAACTTTATTCTACTATAATACAGTCGAGTTTGCAACGTTAGTCGGCATGCTTTAAACGGATCGGCTTGCTCGCTATAGGCCAGCGGTACAACACAAACGATGCCTAGGCACCGCCTCCTTTGATGGTTCCTCTACACGTTGGCCCAATCTAGTGGTCCAATATGATGGGCCAACGTGTAGAGAGCAGATACATATACTAATCGTTAAATAAATGAATATTAGATATAGTTTGTAGCTTTCTAGTAGACCCCGAAGGCTTATCCTATTGTCTATTGTTCAGTAAAACCGCACGTGCTACTTACCTGCAAAAAAGGGTCCTAAGTATTCTATTTGGCTCCTGAGCGCGGGCTAGTCCAACGCTCAAAAAACCAGTGTAGGTGCGCTCTCCGATAACGCGCCTTTGTTACGCATCTCGATGACACATTTTAGACTGGTTCTGTAGCGTTCGACTCGCCGGCACTCAGTAACCGAAGTACCGATTTTTTATGCAGGTGGTTGTGGCACGTGGCACGAGCGGTTTTTCTTAACAATAGACAATAGGATTAGCCTTCGGGGTCTATTAGAAAGCTACAAACTATACATATCTAACTATACATATTAAGTACCTACACTGCACAATTTGCACAGCTATGTTGGTAAGCTATTAACAAAATTATAATATGATCTAAAATAATCGAAGCAAATTGTATGGTAACATGAAATTAAAAAAGATATTTAATTAATTTAATTCTTTAAAAAAATCTAACATTCATTTTTTTCGGGAAGTATGTATCATCAAAAAACTCCTGCAGCTTCTACGCCATTTTTTTTTTAATTACTTGAAGAAAATATTGGTACGTGGCGTAAAGATAAATTGCTGCAACGACTAATGCTTCCACGTCCATCTTGGAAACCGGATAGATCACAACTGAATGTCGCCATCGTGTAGTTGCGTTCTGGCTCCTCTACACGATGGGCCAGCGCCGGCCACTTCAAGGGACGCAGCCATGCGGTAGAATGAGATAGCAATATCACTTGCTCCCTCTAACGCATAAATGCGTCCCTTGGAGTGGCTGGCGCTGGCCCATCGTGTAGAGGAGCCATTCCAACCATCGTATGGCGGTATGGCCAACTCATTGGCCCAGCGCTGGCCCATCGTGTAGAGGAGCCATGAAAACTACACGGGCGGCAGCTTTAAAATAGCGATGCGACATTATGACAATGTAATCTGCAATTCTCTGTTTAATTAAATGCCGTAACGTAACACACTATCGCACCACACCGCGATATGCCTGATCTTACGATCAGCCGCCGACATGTATATTATCTCAACACATACACTCTATTGACTACTGCCATGCTTATAAAATAAAATAAGTTTTTGGCAAAAATTTCATTTTTGGTACAAGCTTTTATCGCTGACTGTACTTTTCTTACGACAAACAACTCATCGAGACAATTCTACAAACCCCTAACACAATTAGGTTGCGTTGTTTCATCACTGAGTTCCTATGGCCACTTCCATCGTCAGATCAGCTCGATGGTACCATAATATTGCATTGGCATCCAATTTATACATGCATGCAAAATTTCAGCTCAATCGGAAACCGGGAAGTGGTGATCCACTTTGAAATTTAACTTGCAAGATTTGATTACAGACAACGGGACAGGTGAAACTAAATAAAAGCTTGTAATAATAAAGAGTGCCAATATAACGTTAAAATGAATTTACTTGCAATTAAGTTGAAAAGTATCAAAATTATACTTGTCTGCGTTGAAACGCGCTTAGCGTTGCCGGCGCTCGCGTACCGAGCGCTAACGCCATCTATCGAGAGTGTTATTTCGCACAATCGGTGAACGCTCGCTCTAAAGAATAAGGGCTCATAACATAAAACAAGGGCTTGCAAGGGCTGCTTGACAAGCTAGAGCGCTTGCAAAATGTCTGCATTAGATATATATTCGGGTTACGTAAGTACGATCGCGTGTCTGCCTTCCGCTCGCAGCTTGGCTGGCTTCCGATACGTCGTCGTAGGGATGTGCATGTTCTGTCATTACTCTTTAACGTGTTATTTAATCCCGCATCCCCTACGTATCAATCAGAGAGATTTAGTTTTCTGGCTACTGTTAGCGGTCACCGTCTGCGATCTAGTGAAAATCTGACTTTAGCCATTCCGCCGAAAAAGTCGCGTGCGTACTGTAAGTCTTTCACGGCCTACTGAGAGGCCGTAGTCGATTTGAAAACGCGCGAAGATACGACATTTACACAGTAACCGAACGCCGGCCCCTGCTTGAAACAACGCGACCGTCTTAAACAGTATTGATACTTTCGCAACAAAATATGCGTAACTTTAGAACTTTAGTTGGGTTAAAATAAAACTTTCGGTAAATTTGATATATTCGTTTATTATACTTACCAACCATGTATTCATATAATAGTTATTTGTACAACAAGAGATCAAAGTTTGATATTTCTTCGAGTGCTTATTTTGAGTCCCGTGCAAGCGAAAGATTCTATAATAGATTCACGAGCGTAGCGAATTTAGAATCTTGAGCGTAGTAAGGGACTCAAAAGCGCACGAGATGTAAATAACTTTGATCTCGTGTAGTTCACAAAACTTTTCACCTCAGCAGTGAGAACATATTAGAGAACCCGAAAAATGTATTCCTTCTTCATCACTTACCTATTCACTCATGTTTTCTTAAGAAATACCAACAATTAAGTTTTCACCTCAGCAGCTCGAACAAGGGTACTTTGCTACTTAAAAACAGTGAGCAAAATCGCATTTTGCTCACTGAGTGAGCAAAATCGCATTTTGCTCATTTTGTCTCACTCAGTGAGCAAAATGCGATATTGCTCACTGTTTTTAAGTAGCAAAGTACCCTTGTTCGAGCTGCTGAGGTGAAAATTATATTGCATGGTGATGATGATTGCATAAGGTTATATTATATATATATATATATATATATATATATATATATATATATATATATATATATATATATAACCTTAGTGCAATTTTACGGTAACATATATTATATGTTACCCTTTTAGTAAATGAAAATTTTAGGTGACAATGCAATATTATGATGATATGGAGCTAATCTGATGATGAAGTTGGAAGGTAGCCATAGGAACTCTGGAATGAAACGTCGCAACCCTATCGAGTTTGGGCTCGTTTGATTCGTCTTGACGAGTACTTTGTCTTTAGATGGTATCCGGGGTCTGATGATGGCACTGAACAGTTGCCATAGGAACTCCGTAATAAAACGCTATAACCCCATCGAGTTTGGGCTAGTACGATTCGTCTTGACGAGTACTTGGTCTCTCGATAGTTTCCAGGGTTTGATAATGGAGCTGGGAGGTGGCCATAGGAACTCCGTAATAAAACAACTCAATCCCGTCGAGTTTGGGCTCGTTTGATTTGTCTTGGCGAGTACTTTGGTCCTAAAGAGTTTGATGATGATTTGATGAAGCTAAGAAGTTCAAAAAAATATATATGAATATAAGATTTTTTATTTGTTAATACCTAACAAAAACTAAAAAGCTTAAAATAATGCTAAAATAATTAAATAATTAAATTTTGATAAAAAATATACCTACCATTTTATTATAGTATTTTATGCAACCGTTGTTTAAGAGGGGTCAAAAAAGGCGAGTGGCGTGAGTAACAATTTGAGGCGAAGCCGAAAATTGTTAATAAAGACGCCACGAGTATTTTTTGACTCAGTTAAACAACGTTGCATACAATACTTTTTCTACGACCAAGCACTTACTTTGAAAAAAATTTGTAAATTTAACAAATATTTTTCATTCAACAAAAATAATACTTTAAACAAGGGGAATCATATAGGACATATACGTAGGTAAACAAACCAAAAGTATACAGCTAAGATACGCGACCCGGCCACCGCGCCCCGCGCCCCCCGGCCGGTTGGTCAGCGACACCTTCTTGTAACTCATGAGGCCCTGGTACTTGCTCTTAGTTAAATTACAATTTTGGACAGTTTTTTTCTCGATTTTGACCACAGTAGCCTATGGAGACTAACAAGCAACGCTAAGCGGTGTTCGTAGTCTATGGATCTTGCTATATTACGGGTGTCACATGCGCGTTTCTGACTTCTGAAGCAATTTTATTGTTTCTACTAGTTAGTACTCATCTGTCAGAGATGACAATTAAAATTAGGTTGGCAACAATGTATTTCGTACAATATTTTTTAAGTGGTGATTACTCGAAGTATCGTAAAAGTACCAAAAAGATACTGCGTGTATGCACAAATACTTTTTTGGGGAATAGACTAAAGACTTGTCTTGACAACTATAACATAGGGGTTTAAAGGTGTGTGTACGACCTTTTAAATGACAAATAAAAGTACGGGAGTAGAAAAATACATTTTACAATACAGATGGTGCTACTTTACGGCACTAGTGCGATAATTAGCACATTACGTAACTATGTCGAATATTAAAATGGCCATATGTACCTACTGTAAAACGTTGTATGATACATAATTTTGTAACATCTGTAAACTGACATTCACAATCTGACAATAAATGATTACTTATGGAGAAAGTTTTTTAGTACATTACCGTATGTTGACCCCTAGGAAACTATTGATACTGGATAGGAATGGGATCGATTGGCATATAAAAATATCATGTGAAAAATAAAAGTTTTCATTTTCATACAAATTGTATGGGAAAAGTTTTCCTCGATTTGTGGCTTTTCTAGCCGGAATTTTTTTTTTGCTTCCATACAAGGTTTTGATCCTCAATAGAAATGGGATCGATTGGCATCAAATAAAAAGTTTGTCAAAAATTACCTTTTTCTCGCACCCTGTATGTTTTTTCCAAAATCTGTAAAAGCCAATCTTCATTGATTTGAAATCGAGGGAAGGTCTTCTAAGACCATTTTCTCGTAGCAGCACGGGATCTGGTAGCTGCCCTCACTGACCCAAAAAGAAAATCCACCCTGTATATATATATATATTATATATATACAGGGGTCGGACAAAAAGTGCGGATGACGTCAAACCACTTATAGGATGATTTCAAATAGTATTTTTGATTTTCATGAACAATTATCACTTATCATTTATCAACCTCTTTATTAAACGATATCGCCACTTGAAATGAGTAAGTACGTTTTTGACTGACACATTGTCAATCAGATGAACAATAAATTGACTTCGTTATTGTTTAGCTTTTGTATCTTCACGATTATATTTAGCTAAAATTTAGCTATAAAAGTATAATAACATCAAATTATCTTTTTTTATTTTTACTAATCTTACCTACTGTTCTCACTTTTGACTATTAAACCTATTTATCTGAGGATCCCACAGACTTGTTCTAAGTGTTCTAACTAATTTCAAATAATTATACCTTATGGTAACAAGTTTCGTTAAATTTATTTTATTCACTACATCACCCTACCACCTGTATTATTAATTCCATGGATTTATTTACGATTATTTTGTTACTTCATTAATACTACTTTGTTACTACATGTCACACGGAAGTTTAAATACAAACTCAAACATCATCCTGTGTGCAAGATTACGTCATTTTTACGTCATCCGCACTTTTTGTCCGACCCCTGTATATATATATATATAAAGCTACTACTAACCGTTTTTAAAAAATATCGTGTTACATTTTGGCAGCAAGAGGAATAAAAAAGGTGTAACACGATTTTATTTAAAAAAAAAAACAACGGGTTGCACTCAGGGAGTGCCGGCAGAAGTGAAAACTCAAAGACTAGTGCAAAATGCACTATGTATAATTGAGGTTAACGCCATCTAGCGTTATTTCGTCGCATTACTTGAAACCCCTAAGCACATCACTGTTAGTACTCGAGTTATATTAATACCTACCAGTTAGAGCGAAACTCACTAGATGGCATTCAGATCTTGTTGAGACGAATCAAACGAGCCCAAACACGACGTGGTTTCACGACCTGGTTGATGAGTACTCTTGAGCCCCTGTCGGCTTCATCGTCAGACTCTGAGTACCATCTCTTGTCAAAGATCTTGTTGAGGCGAATTAAACGAGCCCAAACGCGAAGTGGTTTCACGTCCTGGTTGATGAGGACTCTTGAGCACCTGTCGGCTTCATCACCAGACCCTGAATACCATCTCGTGTCAAAGATCTTGTTGAGAAGAATTAAACAAGCCCAAACACGACGTGGTTTCACGACCTGCTTGATGAGTACGCTTGAGTACCTGTCGGCTTCATCATCAGACCCTGAATACCACATTGTGTCGAATATCTTTTTGAGACGAATCAATCAAGCCTAAACACGATCTAACCAATAATAGACTAGTAGTTCGCCCCGAACTGAGAACTCGCGGTTCGTCAAAAAGATCAATTGAAAGCAGTGCTACTTAGTCCAAGATGGGCATTTCGTAATTGAATCCTGATTCCACGATTACTTGAAATTACTTTTTAATCTGATTACCGATTCCCAGATTAGGTACTTTGTAATGTAACAATACCGAATTACTAAGTACAATTCCATTTGAGGAATCAGGAATCAATTTCTCGAATATTACAATTACTAGTAATTGGAATCAATGTCGATTCCTCATTACAGGAATGCATTATTTGATTCCTTTCAGATTACATTTCGTACTACTACTATCAAAAGTACATTTCGATAGTTGACTTACTAGGATGCATCTATATCTTATTTGAAACAGGTGCGCAGATTTCGAATATGATGACCATGACCTATAAAACGACATCCATGACGACTTTTATGACATAGTGCATGGCCGCCATCTTGGATTCCAAAATAGTCATCATTTTCGAAATTTGCGCCGGGCCTAAACCTATAAAACGACATCCATGACGACTTTTATGACATAGTGCATGGCCGCCATCTTGGATTCCAAAATAGTCATCATTTTCGAAAACTGCGCCCCCTAAAACCTATAAAACGACATCCATCACGACTTTTATGACATAGTGCATGGCCGCCATCTTGGATTCCAAAATAGTCATCATTTTCGAAATCTGAGCCCCCTATAACATATAAAACGACATCCATGACGACTGTTATGACATACTGCATGGCAGCCATCTTGGAATTCAAAATGGTCATCATTTTCGAAATCTGCGCCCCCTAAAACCTAATAAAACGACATCTATGACGACTTTTATGACATAGTGCATGGCCGTCATTTTGGATTCCAAAATGGTCATCATTTTCGAAATCGGGGCCCCCTAAAACCTATAAACGACATCCATGACGACTTTTATGTCATAGTGCAAGTCCGCCATTTTGGAATCCAAAATGGTCATCATTTTCGAAATCTGCGCCCCCTATAATCTATAAAACGACAACCATGACGACTTTTATGAAATACTGCATGGTCGCCATCTTGGAATCCAAAATGGTCATGATTTTCGAAACCTGCGCCCCCTAAAACCTATAAAACGACATCCATGACGACTTTTATGACATACTGCATGGCCGCCATTTTGGATTTCAAAATGGTCATCTTTTTCGAAATCTGCGCCCCCTAAAACCTATAAAACGACATCCATGACGACTTTTATGACATAGTGCATGGCCACCATCTTGGATTCCAAAATAGTCATCATTTTCGAAATCTGAGCCCCCTATAACCTATAAAACGACATCCATGACGTCTTTTATGACATACTGCATGGCCGCAATCTTGGAATCTAAAATGGTCATCATTAACATCATTTTCGAAATCTGCGCCCCCTAAAACCTATAAAACGACATCCATGACGACTTTTATGACATAGTGCATGGCCGCCATCTTGGAATCTAAAATGGTCATCATTTTCGAAATCTGTGCCCCCTAAAACATATAAAACGACATCCATGACGACTTTTATGACATAGTGCATGGCCGCCATTTTGGAATCCAAAATGGTCATCATTTTCGAAATCTGCGTCCCTCAAAACCTATAAAACGACATCCATGACGACTTTAATGACATATTGCATGGTCGCCATTTTGGAATCCAAAATGGTCATCATTTTCGGAATCTGCGCCCCCTAATACCTATAAAACGACATCCATGACGACTTTTATGACATACTGGATGGCCGCCATCTTGGAATCCAAAATGGTCATCTTTTTCGAAATCTGCGCCCCCTAAAACCTATAAAACGACATCCATGACGACTTTTATGACATAGTGCATGGCCACCATCTTGGATTCCAAAATAGTCATCATTTTCAAAATCTGAGCCCCCTATAACCTATAAAACGACATCCATGACGACTTTTATGACATACTGCATGGCCGCCATCTTGGAATCTAAAATGGTCATCATTAACATCATTTTCGAAATCTGCGCCCCCTAAAACCTATAAAACGACATCCATGACGACTTTTATGACATAGTGCATGGCCGCCATCTTGGAATCTAAAATGGTCATCATTTTCGAAATCTGTGCCCCCTAAAACATATAAAACGACATCCATGACGACTTTTATGACATAGTGCATGGCCGCCATTTTGGAATCCAAAATGGTCATCATTTTCGAAATCTGCGCCCCTCAAAACCTATAAAACGACATCCATGACGATTTTAATGACATACTGCATGGTCGCCATTTTGGAATCCAAAATGGTCATCATTTTCGGAATCTGCGCCCCCTAATACCTATAAAACGACATCCATGACGACTTTTATGACATACTGGATGGCCGCCATCATGGAATCCAAAATGGTCATCATTTTCGAAATCTGCGCCTCCTAAAACCTATAAAACGATATCCATGACGACTTTTATGACATACTGCATGGAGTGCATGGCCGCCATTTTGGAATCCAAAATAATCATCATTTTCGAAATCTGCGCCCCCTAAAACCTATAAAATGATATCCATTACGATTTAATGACAGTGCATGGCCGCCATCTTGGATTCCAAAATTGTTCATTTGATACCAAACTCGACCATACTTTCTTGCAATTAACATGACCAGAATAGCAAGACCCCTCACAAATGGCTTTTTAGCATTTTAAGCTCTTCTAGCTCAATAACCTCTTGTTCAAGCCAGCTCAAAATTTAATTACTAAAATATAATGCCCTCGACTATACGTTCACCCAATTTCATTTAAATTAGAATAAATTTACTTAAGTTATTGAGTATCAAACTATCCTCTGAAAGTTCAGCTTAAAAACATTGAAATGCCGGGACGTGCCCCTAGCCAGCCGTGTGTTCAAAGTCGAATGTAAGAACTTCGCTTCGCTTCGCTCGCTCGTTCGATGATAATACTCGTACTAGTAGTTCGCCCCGAACTGAGAACTCGCGGTTAACCAAAAATTATATAGCGATTGACTTTGTTGCACCTACTTAGGTACTCGTATAGTGCGACATAAAATAATAGAAAATAAATGAGGGCGCCACTTTCTACGTCACTGTCACATTTTTGACGTAAAATGCTTACACATGGCAACAATTTAGTATGGACATTTTTGAGTTCCATTTTATTTAATTTCTACTATTTTATGTCGCTCTATAGGCGGCAATGGATCAAAGATCGCATGGATTTATTGCAAGGTCTGTTGAGCCTTTAACTGATTGATTTAAGTAAAGAGTAGTATGTATAATATAGTTGGCCAAGCAGATCTTGTCAGTAGAAAAAATCTAGGCGCGAAGGGATATGGTCTCATAGAAAATTTGAGTTTCGCGCCTTTTTCTACTGACAAGATTTGCTTTTTTGCATAAATTTTGAAGCGCCATTTACAAGTTTAGCGTTAAGTAATATAGATGGCGCTATTTTTTCGAATAAAGGGCTTCGTATACGGCTGTCCCTCCCCTGGATTTAAGTCACCACCATAGAGATTAAAATAAACTATCTGTGCTAAGCCAAAATATTTCCTGTCAAATGTCAAATACATATATTATGTTTATTCTATTTTATTTTTATCTTGCTAATTATTTCAAAATGGTAAATTTAAAAACGATATTATAAAAGTGTAAGTCAAGCATTTTCATTTGATACTAAACTCGACCATGTTTCTTGCAAAAAAATGTCCAGAATAGCAAGACCTCTCACAAACAGCTTTTTGGCCTTCTAAGTTCTTCTAGCTCAATAACCTCTTGATCGGGCCTGCTCATAATTTAATGACTAAAATATAATGCTCTAGACTACACGTTTACCCAATTTCATTTAAATTTGAACAAATTTACTTAAGTTATTGAGTATCAAACTATCTTCCGACAGTTCAGCTTAAAAACATCGAAATGCCGAGACGTGCCGCTAGCCAGCCGCGTGTTCAAAGTCGAATGTAAGAACTTCGCTTCGCTTCGCTCGCTCGTTCGACTATAAACTATACAAGAAAATAAAGAAGTACTTACAACCAAGGATTAAAGTTCCTGGTCGTAGTATACACGCATACCATAACAGCAAACAGATATAATATTTTTCTCAAAAATGGACGACAAAGTCGACGTTGCCGGTTAAAAAATAGATCGCGAAGTGCGTAGTTTATGGTCATTCAAAAAATTAAAAAGTTAAAAACATTGCAGTCTCGATTTCGGGACTGCAATGTTGCATACAAATTCCATTATATAACGAGTTCCAAACTTTTTAAAACTTTAAATGGCCATATCAAATGAAGGCATAGGTCCCTTAAACAGCCAAACAGATGATCAGCATTTATTATTATATAAAGCCTGTAACAGACTATCGCACCGCACCGCGACCTTGGAGCGTCGCACTCATAAGTGAGAGCGAGAAACAGATATCTCTTTCTCGCTCTCACTTATGGGTGCGACGCTCCAAGGTCGCGGTGCGGTGCGATAGTCTGTTACAGGCTTAATGTTGGTACCGTGACTATTTAGGTGTCTCAAATAGGTTGGTGTATTTTCAGCAGAAAAATACATTTCTTTTTTTTTTTAAGGCGGCAATCATATCTTTTTAATGCTTTTACTTTTTTATGTGAAAATTAGAACGTTGCTTCCGTAAAATATTTCTATTTCTTGCACCATTTTTGAGAAAAGCACTATATATGACTCGGTTGGAAGGCTACTTGCTGGCTTCGGATTCAATTAAACGGACTCCCAAGGTCGTCCGTTTAAAACGAATCCTCAGCCAGCAAGTAGCTACTTCCGAACCTCGACAATAATGTACTATTTCTCAAAAATGGACGGCAAAGTCGACGTTGCCGGTTAAAAAATAGGTCGCGAAGTGCGTAGTTTATGGTCATTCAAAAAATTAAAAAGTTAAAAACATTGCAGTCTCGATTTCGGGACTGCAATGTCGCATACAAATTCCATTATTTAACGAGTTCCAAACTTTTTAAAACTTTAAATGGCCATATCAAATGAAGGCATAGGTCCCTTAAACAGCCAAACAGATGATCAGCACTTATTATAAAGCCTATAACAGACTATCGCACCGCACCGCGACCTTGGAGCGTCGCACCCATAAGTGAGAGCGAGAAAGAGATATCTGTTTCACCCATAAGTGAGAGCGAGAAAGAGATATCTGTTTCACCCATAAGTGAGAGGGAGAAAGATATCTGTTTCTCGCTCTCACTTATGGGTGCGACGCTCCAAGGTCGCGGTGCGGTGCGATCGTCTGTTACAGGCTAAATGTTGGTACCGCGACTATTTAGGTGTCTCAAATAGGTTGGCGTATTTTCAGCAGAAAAATACACTTCTTTTTTTTTAAAAGGCGGCAAGCAAATTTTTTTAATGGTTGTATTTTTCTGTGAAAATTAGAACGTTGCTTCTGTAAGTTCTGTAAAATATTTCTATTACTTGCACCATTTTTGAGAAAAGCACTATATATGACTCGGCTGGAAGGCTACTTGCTGGCTTCGGATTCAATTAAACGGACTCCCAAGGTCGTCCGTTTAAAATGAATCCTCAGCCAGCAAGTAGCTACTTCCGAACCTCGACAATAATGTACTATTTCACGGCGCGCACGCACACAACGATAAATAACTTCGCGATCGTCGATGCAACGTGCGGAGCCGATCAGCACACGTCCTGCCTCTATAAGCTCTGGCGAGCGAATGAGTCCTAGCGATGGGCGAGTCGAGTTATCTGATTCGAATAATTCGAATCAGCTTACAGATGAGTTAATTCGAATCAAGACTATTGGCAATTCGAATCAACTCGACCACTAGCTAACTCGACGAATGAATCACCAATTCGCCAACTCGCCGAGCAGAGTCAACGCTATCACACTGCTACTAAGGCCATTCAAAAATAAACCTTAAAACCGTACCCCGAAGGCTCTCTTTACAACAACTGCCGCTCGATTCGCCGTCTCAACTCGAGTTGGTACTATGACCATTCAAAAATAAACCTTAATTCCATGACCCGAAGGTTCTTTTTACAACAACTGCCGCTTGATTCGCCATCCCAAGTATCCCAACTCGAGTTCACTGCTAGTATGGCCATTCAAAAATAAACCTTAATTTCGTGCCCTGAAGGTTCTTTTTACAACAACTGCCGCGTAACTCGCCGTCTCAACTCGCTCCGCGCCTGTGCCTGTGACCTTGTCGCGAACCACGCGAATCGTCGAGTCGAGTCAACTCGATTTTGAATTCGAATCAGCGGCCGAATCAATTCGAATGATTCGAATTGAAAAAAAGTAGACTCGTCACATCGCTAATGAGTCCGCGAGCGCGCGTCACTGGTTATATACGAATAAAGAAAGCAGTTTTTAAAAATTCGTCAAAAAATAAAAGTTGCAATTTATATAAAATTATGTATCACAACAGTTTAAGTAAACGTTGCAGATTATTTGAGTATGAAAACTACGTCGAAAATAAGTAGATTTTCGGAGAAATTGCCACTAAAGCCAGCCATTATTTATAGCCGTTATTGCCAGTAAAATATTTGGGGAAATATAAGGACGCTGGTAATGAAACACGGCTTCCATAACACGGTATATTCGCAACTGAAAACTACCTACATACATGACACCTCCCCACTTAATATCAACGGTGAACTAGAACTAGGATACAGTACTACATGCTACAGTAATAGCTAACATCACTAAATTCACTATAATATATAACAATTAGGTAGCTAATTATAAGAACTTTTAAACGGCCGAATTTGAATGTTTATACAGATATTATAATATTTTTTTGAAACTTATATTAGAGTACAAGATTTAAACTCCTAGTAAACATATATAAACTACACCTATAACTAAACTACAGTAAACAACTTGGCAGCATACAGTACTAGGTATGATGTCTTATTATAATATTTACAGTTACAATTTATGCAAGGTCGGCCTCATCTTGTCTGTCTGCATCTAAGTGTTGGTAAGTTAAATGTGAATGTAAGACTATATACCCGACCTGTGGACTGCCATTACAACTAATAAATTATTTTTCTTAATCTATCTCTAAGTGACGTATTCCCCTATTGCGATGAGGAAGGGGCCTAAGTACCATTGGCTGTGGAACTGGGGGTGACGGCGTTGGATGATGTGAAATAGCCGGCGTGGGATTAACTGCAATTTGCTCAGGTGAACTCGCCAGCAATCCGGCCACTTCCTCCGATCCGACCTCGCGCGAAACATCATCCGACGCCTCACCTACCACTGGACTTACGTCCTCGGCGCCGCCGACCGCTGCGACCGCCGCCTCGTACATTTGATCCGATTGATCTCGGCCTTCATTTGTATCTGGCCAAGTAATATTAGAATATCTCGTCCGACGTCTTATCTGGTCAATATGTCGGTGTATGAAACTTCCCTGACCGTTATCCACTACGTACCTATTAGAGCCCGTTTTATCGACTACTGTGCCCTTTACCCACCTATCTTGGCCAGTATAGCTACGCGACCAGACGGGGTCGCCTGGAGCAACAGCGCGCGTGGCGCCCCCTGCTGCCCGCACCTGCCGCTCCTGCGCATCATGAACCCGTTGTTCCACAATACCATCGCCGCGCAACAAATCTAAACGTGTCCTAAGAGAGTGTTTCATCAAAAGCATCGCAGGGCTTTCCCCGGTCGTGCTTTGGGTACTATTCCTATAGGCCATTAAATAAGTTTGTAAGGCGGCTTCTACGTCTACCTTGTCTCGATAAGCCTTCTTTAGGGCGCGTTTACAAAGTTTCACGGCGGCTTCCGCTGCACCATTAGACGATTGATGATGAATAGGTGAGAAGTACTGTCGTATTCCGTTAAGTTTCAAAAAATCACCGAATTCTATACTCGTAAAAGGTGGCCCTTGATCGGAAACTATTTCTGCCGGTAAGCCGAAACGCGCGAACGTCTCTCTAAGCACCTTAATGACCGATAACGCGTTTGTTCGTGACATTTCAAACATTTCGATCCATTTAGAGCCCGCGTCAAGTAAGACAAAAAAAATCTTGCTTTGAAATGGTCCCAAAAAATCACAATGTAGTCTACTCCACGCCCGCGGTGGGTATGGCCAGGGAGACGGCTGCGCGCGTGCGGGCGCCGGCGCCTCCGCCGCGCACGTGTCACAGCGCCGGCACAGCGCCTCCACGTCGGCGTCAATGCCCGGCCACCACACATAGCTGCGAGCTAGTGCCTTCGTTTTGACTATGCCCATGTGACTCGTATGCAGTTGCTGTAATATTACTTGTCTTAAATCACATGGTATTATCATCCTATATCCCCACATTAGGCAACCCCTATCGATATACATTTCGTTGCGCCTAACATAAAACGGTTTTAGATTTTCTTCCAATTGCCCTGCCGGCCAACCCGATTGTACATATGACATTATTCTAGTCAACAAAATATCTTTTTTTGTAGCATTTTTAACGTCTTCGTTGGTCACTGGTAAAAAATCTTCAACAAAATTAACATAAGTGACCTCCGAACTTGCCTTGTTATTTTTGCCGGTCTGAGGCAAACGAGACAAGGCATCCGCGCAGTTGTTAGCCGACGCGACGTACTCGATTTCATAGTCGTATCCGGACAGGAGAACGGCCCAGCGCTGTATTCGTGATGCCGCCATAACTGGTATCCCCACCTTATTACCAAATATATGAGTCAACGGTTTGTGATCCGTTCTTAAAATGAATTTTCTCCCATACAGGTATTGGTGAAATTTCCTAATACCAAAAACAATTCCCAGCGCTTCTCGATCGATCTGTGCGTACGCGCGCTCTGCCGCGGTGAGCGTCCGCGACGCATAAGCAATGGGCCGCTCGCCCTCCGCCGTGAGGTGCGATATCACAGCGGCGACGCCGACGCTGCTCGCGTCAGAAGTTAGAACTAGCGGTAGCGTTACCGAGTAATGCACTAACACTTTACTAGAACATAATGCAGTCTTAACCCTGTCGAAAGCAACCTGACACTCATCATTCCACTCGAATTTTACACCTGCCCTCAATAACATATATAAAGGTGCTAATATTGTGCTTACGTTTGCCACACATTTTGAATAATACACAATGAGCCCTATGAACGCCCTTAACTCGGTTACGCTTGTAGGAGCCGGAGTATTTGCTATTGCCGTAATCTTGTCCGGACACGTCTGTACGCCGTCTTTACTAATCACATGGCCTAAGTAATTAACCGATTTTTGAAAGAACGCGCACTTTTCCTTTTTTACCCGCAAACCAAAAGATTGTAATCTATCAAAGACTTTATGCAAATTCTCGATATGGCTCTTTGTATCCGTACCCGTGATAATAATATCGTCCAGGAAAACCCCTACGTGAGGCAAGTCCGCAAACAGCTGTTCTAACCGGCGTTGAAAAATACCCGGGCTCGACGACAACCCGTACACGAGTCGGTTATACATGAAAAGACCCTTATGAGTATTTATTACTGTGCATTTCTTGGACTCGTCTAGCTCAAACTGAGCATACGCCTGGGATAAGTCAATTTTACTAAACCGATCTCCGCCGTCGAGACGCACTAACAGATCTTCTACCCTAGGCAATGGATAACGGTCAACTTCAAGAACTTTATTTATAGTCAACTTATAGTCGGCGCATATTCTAATATTACCATCTTTCTTCACCACGGGTACGATGGGGGTGGCCCAGTCGGAGCGGTCGACGGGGGTGAGCACGCCGTCGCGCACCAGCTGCTCCAGCGCGCGCTCCACCGGCTCGCGCAGCGCGTACGCCAGCGGTCGCGCGCGCAGGAACACGGGCCGCGCCTCGGGCCGCAGGTGTATGCTCACTTGGCCGCCCGTGAACCGGCCCAAACCGTCTTCAAACACCTTAGAGAATCTGGAACTAAATTCCGTTATATTAAAGCCTTCATCCTCGCTATCGACATACCCTAACATGGACTCGTCGTATACTGGTAAGTTAAGAATATTTAAGGCTGCTATCCATTGTCTCCCTAACAGAAGCGTTATACCGTCTTTGATAACATATAAATTTAAATATGCCTCTCGATCTCGGTATTTAACTAATGGTTTGATTACTCCTAGCGGTTTAACGAGTTCACCAGTGTAATATCTTAGTACAACATTACTTTTATTTAACTCTAAATCAACAAACTCACGCTGGTATAATTTAGAACTTATACAACTTACTGCACAGCCCGTATCTAATTCCATACTAATAGATTTATTGTGCACATTTATTGGGATCATTATTGGTTTACAGTCCGATACAGATAAGTGATTCATGCTAACTACAATTACCTCGTCGCTGTCGTCAGTGTCCATGTCTGTCATCGCTTCCACCCTATGGTGGTCCGTCACGTTAGGGCAAACACGTCGCAGGTGCCCCTCGCGATTACACACTCGGCACACGTATCGCGCGAATTTGCACTGCGCCGGCGCTTCAGGGTGGGAGCCCCCACAAACTGAGCACTGCCGCTGCCCGCGCTGGCCTGCCGCTGTAGGTTGCCTCGCGCCCGCGCCTGTGCGCTGCCCGCTCGCTTGATGCCCGCGCGCCGAGAAATGCCCGCGCTGTCCAAACTGCCTGTTTACTCCTGATTGCCCGCTGCTAGCCTGCGCCCTATCGCCTGTCGCAGCGCTAGCGTTACGCTGCCATACTCCCGCCATGGCTTGGCAATCGGCCACCTTGACCTCACCCTGCTTTTTGCACGATCCCTCGACCACGGCCGCATCCTTTTCGGCCGCCGCTAAACTGACTGCCAAGCTGTACGCCTTGGCAAAATCTAACTTTTCTTCAGCGAATAACCGCTGCCGTATCATTTCACTACTTAACCCGCATACCAGCTGATCCCTAAGGCTCTCTTCCAACGAATCTGCAGTTTTAAACTCACATGTCTTCGACATCCTTTTCAAAATAGCTACATACTCCGCTATACTTTCGTTGTTAGCCTGCTTTCTATGACGGAATTTATACCGCTCGGCTAATGCACTAGGTTTCGGTTGTAAATGTTTTTCCATAATGGTGGTTAAGTCCGCAAATGTTTTTTCACTCGGTTTCGTTGGGGTACACAAACTCACTAACAGCTCATAACTTTCGGCTCCCATAACTGTAATTAGTGTGGGAACCTTTAAAGTGTCCACAATTTTGTTAACTAAAAAGTATTGTTCGAGCCGCTCAATGTATAACCTCCAATCGTCCGTATGGACTTTAAATTCACTTATTTTGCCGACCGACATCGTATTTTTCACTTTTGTTGTTTATTATTAATTACTACTATACACAGCACGCCCGGATTTTGGAAATCGTCGTCGCCAGTAAAATATTTGGGGAAATATAAGGGCGCTGGTAATGAAACACGGCTTCCATAACACGGTATATTCGCAACTGAAAACTACCTACATACATGACAGTTTTGAGGTAATTTCTGGAGAAAATTGATTTCGTCTAACCTTCATTTACACTATTTCAAAGTCATAAAAACAAAAATGTAGTCTACGACAGTTGAAGTACAGGATATGTGTAATACAAAATTACCATTTTTAGCAGTCCAAACTTTACGAAATTCACAAATAAGATCGACTAAATCAGTGCTTAACGCGCGTTTACCTAAACGTCCATCAGAAAAACAATCATTACTAACTTAGTGAGTCTGTTTTCAAAAAATTGATCTGTACAAGTGGAAGATAAGAAGACGTGCTAATAGATACGAGTACTTGTTATTTCTATTACGTAACAAAAGGTGTACAACTTCATTGCCTAAATCTATCAATTTTACATTTTTGCGGCTAAAATCAATACCGGCCTCTTAAGCTGTGGAACGATCTACCAGTGGACGTAAGGAAATCGCAATCTGTTGCCTCACTCAAGGAGAAGTTGAAAAAGTTGTGGTTATTAGACTCCTGATGTAGTTAGAACTGAATACTTTGTATATATATATATATATATATATTATTTATATATAGATTATGTGTTTATGTATACGTATATGTATATGTGTATATAGGTTTATATATGTATAAGTATGTTTATAGTTTATGCGTATTTATGAGTAGGTAGTACTGGTTTTCTCTTTATTTATTGCTCTCGTCTTCCTTTATGTGTATCCAAAATTCTTATATTGCTATTTGTCCATATTAAATTGTCCTTCACCTGTTAGTGTTTGATCCTTTCGCATTTTCTCAAAGGTTAGCTGGAAGAGATCCCTTTTAGGGATAAGTTCGCCTTTGTACATAACATTCTTATTTTTGTTTTGTTTTTGTCCGTTTTATGTAAACCTGTTTATGTGCAATAAAGTGACATACATACATACATACAAGGGCAGTAACCGCGCGAAAATTTGAAGTCCCCCGGGTTAGTAACTATTATGGTGACAGAACTATTAGCAAAAGAATTTCGTATTACTTGAATAGTCTAACCGAGAACATTCGGCATGAGCCAAATAAGAATAAGTTTAAAAGCGACTTAAAACTGTACCTACTGCAAACACTTAAGTGACGATTGCACATCTTGTACTCCTTGATTTTAGGTAACTGAAGTCAATCAATCAATATCCTTATTCCTTCTTCTTATCATATTAAAATGTTTAGAGTAATATGCGTGCTGTGTTCGCCTGTAATTGGTGGGGCAATCACAATTGAATAGTACGCAAGTGTCTTAGTGCATAAGTTGTTGTTGTCACTGTTGGTGAACCTTAATAATAAAATAAAAATAAAATCTGCAATCCAATTAATATTTACAGGAGGGCATAGGCGTTGGTAGTGACATCTTTAGTGGAGAAGTGGCCGGCCACGTAGTTAAAGCAGTATACAACAGATGGCGCTGTGCTGTGTTCGATCGGAATTGTATGCATAAATCGCATAAGCTTATCGTTTTAAACAGCCCTTCGGCTCTAGCAAAGATATATGTAACTCCGTATAAGAATAAATAAAGTCTAAGAAAAAAACGTGCCTCGGAAATCAAGAAAAGTCATTCTCGAATAGATGGCGCCATACCTTTGGCCTATTCTCGGCTATAAGGCGTTGACGACACCGTTTGATATTTAAAAATTTGAACACATATCAGGGAAAGAACATGGGTCAGTATGGAACAATAAAAATTAAAAATCATTTATCCGTACACATATTTTGATTAATTTATACATTTTCAATTTTATTTTAAGTTTTAATCGTGTGTCGATAGATGGCAGTAAATGTACCGTGACTACAAAATTTACTATGGCAATAGCCCTCTATGCTCTAAAAAGGAAAACAATCGGACACAGATATTGACAATATTAAACTGTGTTGAAAAAAACCGGCCAAGTGCGAGTCGGACTCGCGTTCCAAGGGTTCCGTACATTACCCAATTTTTAACAATGTATTCTTTTTATGAAACGCGAGAGAATTGCCGTTTAAAACCCCGTAGGGATTCAAAATGTACGTAATTAGTCCGACTCACGCTTGACTGCACATTTCTATTAGGTTTTCTTGCCATCTATAGGTAACGAACTATTTTGTATAGACCCAGTAGTTTTAAGCTTTAGTCAAAATTTGTTAGTACAAAGCCCAAAGCAACACGGCAGTGGAAAGTCGTAATCATAGGTGTCTAGAATAATGCTGTCATTGTACATATTGGTATTGGTTCCGTACCCAAAGGGTAAAACGGGACCCTAATACCAACTATTACTAAGACTCCGCTGTCCGTCCGTCTGTCACCAGGCTGTATCTCGTGATAAGTGATAGCTAGACAGCTGAAATTTTCACAGATGATGTATTTCTGTTGCCGCTATAACAACAAATACTAAAAACAGAATAAAATAAAGATTTAAGTGGGGCTCCAATACAACAAAACAAACGTGATTTTTGACCGAAGTTAAGCAACGTCGGGCGGGGTCAGTACTTGGATGGGTGACCGTTTTTGGTAGACACTTTTTAAAAAATTCGCAAACAAGTTACGCGTCGGATCCTAACGATTTGATATACTGAACTAACGTGAACTAACGAATATCTATCGATTCTAATTGAAAGAAACCATAAAATCGATTATGGGGCGGTAGCGTGAAGTTGACCGCCCCACTTATGTTATTTTTTTTTAATACGTAATGTAGTCGGATCCTAACGATTTCACATACTGAACTAACATGAACTAACGACTACATATCGATTCCAATTGATAGGAACCATAAATACGGTTTTAGAGTGGAAGACGGTGTTGGCGCTATCCCCTACTTTAAAAAAATTCGCACACAAGTTATGCGTCGGATCCTAACGATTTGATATACTGAACTAACGTGAACCAACGATTATCTATCGATTCTAATCGATAAAAACCATAAAATCGGTTTTGGGGCGGTAGCGTGAAGTTGACCGCCCCACTTATGTTATTTTTTTTTAATACGTAATGTAGTCGGATCCTAACGATTTCACATGCTGAACTAACGTGAACTAACGATGAACTAACGACTACATATCGATTCCAATTGATAGGAACCATAAATAAAGTTTTGGAGCTGAAGACGGTGTTGGCGCTATCCCCTACTTTAAAAAATTCGCACACAAGTTATGCGTCGGATCCTAACGATTTAATATACTGAACTAACGTGAACTAACGATGAACTAACGATATTGATATGCCATTTGCGGGCGCTCGATATGGGGCGGTCAACTTCACGTGAAGCTGACCGCCCCACAAAATTGAAAAAAAAAAATACTTAGAATCGGATCCTAACGATTTAATATACTGAACTAACGTGAACTAACGATTATCTATCGATTCTAATTGATAAAAACCATAAAATCGATTTTGGGGCGGTAGCGTGAAGTTGACCTCCCCACTTTTGTTTAAAAAAAAAAATCGATGTTGTAGTCGGATCCTAACGATTTAATATACTGAACTAACGTGAACTAACGATGAACTAACGACTACATATCGATTCCAATTGATAGGAACCATAAATACGGTTTTAGAGTGGAAGACGGTGTTGGCGCTATCCCCTACTTTAAAAAAATCGCACACAAGTTATGCGTCGGATCCTAACGATTTGATATACTGAACTAACGTGAACTAACGATGAACTAACGATATTGATATGCCATTTGCGGGCGCTCGATATGGGGCGGTCAACTTCACGTGAAGCTGACCGCCCCACAAAATTGAAAAAAAAAAACTTAGAATCGGATCCTAACGATTTAATATACTGAACTAACGTGAACTAACGATTATCTATCGATTCTAATTGATAAAAACCATAAAATCGATTTTGGGGCGGTAGCGTGAAGTTGACCTCCCCACTTTTGTTTAAAAAAAAATCGATGTTGTAGTCGGATCCTAACGATTTAATATACTGAACTAACGTGAACTAACGATGAACTAACGACTACATATCGATTCCAATTGATAGGAACCATAAATACGGTTTTAGAGTGGAAGACGGTGCTGGCGCTATCCCCTACTTTAAAAAATTCGCACACAAGTTATGCGTCGGATCCTAACGATTTGATATACTGAACTAACGTGAACTAACGATGAACTAACGATATTGATATGCCATTTGCGGGCGCTCGATATGGGGCGGTCAACTTCACGTGAAGCTGACCGCCCCACAAAATTGAAAAAAAAAATACTTAGAATCGGATCCTAACGATTTAATATACTGAACTAACGTGAACTAACGATTATCTATCGATTCTAATTGATAAAAACCATAAAATCGATTTTGGGGCGGTAGCGTGAAGTTGACCTCCCCACTTATGTTTAAAAAAAAAATCGATGTTGTAGTCGGATCCTAACGATTTAATATACTGAACTAACGTGAACTAACGATGAACTAACGACTACATATCGATTCCAATTGATAGGAACCATAAATACGGTTTTAGAGTGGAAGACGGTGTTGGCGCTATCCCCTACTTTAAAAAATTCGCACACAAGTTATGCGTCGGATCCTAACGATTTGATATACTGAACTAACGTGAACTAACGATGAACTAACGATATTGATATGCCATTTGCGGGCGCTCGATATGGGGCGGTCAACTTCACGTGAAGCTGACCGCCCCACAAAATTGAAAAAAAAAAAAAATACTTAGAATCGGATCCTAACGATTTAATATACTGAACTAACGTGAACTAACGATTATCTATCGATTCTAATTGATAAAAACCATAAAATCGATTTTGGGGCGGTTGCGTGAAGTTGACCTCCCCACTTTTGTTTTAAAAAAAAATCGATGTTGTAGTCGGATCCTAACGATTTAATATACTGAACTAACGTGAACTAACGATGAACTAACGACTACATATCGATTCCAATTGATAGGAACCATAAATACGGTTTTAGAGTGGAAGACGGTGTTGGCGCTATCCCCTACTTTAAAAAATTCGCACACAAGTTATGCGTCGGATCCTAACGATTTGATATACTGAACTAACGTGAACTAACGATGAACTAACGATATTGATATGCCATTTGCGGGCGCTCGATATGGGGCGGTCAACTTCACGTGAAGCTGACCGCCCCACAAAATTGAAAAAAAAAAATACTTAGAATCGGATCCTAACGATTTAATATACTGAACTAACGTGAACTAACGATTATCTATCGATTCTAATTGATAAAAACCATAAAACCGATTTTGGGGCGGTAGCGTGAAGTTGACCTCCCATGTTTAAAACAAAAATCGATGTTGTAGTCGGATCCTAACGATTTAATATACTGAACTAACGTGAACTAACGATGAACTAACGACTACATATCGATTCCAATTGATAGGAACCATAAATACGGTTTTAGAGTGGAAGACGGTGTTGGCGCTATCCCCTACTTTAAAAAATTCGCACACAAGTTATGCGTCGGATCCTAACGATTTGATATACTGAACTAACGTGAACTAACGATGAACTAACGATATTGATATGCCATTTGCGGGCGCTCGATATGGGGCGGTCAACTTCACGTGAAGCTGACCGCCCCACAAAATTGAAAAAAAAAAAATACTTAGAATCGGATCCTAACGATTTAATATACTGAACTAACGTGAACTAACGATTATCTATCGATTCTAATTGATAAAAACCATAAAATCGATTTTGGGGCGGTTGCGTGAAGTTGACCTCCCCACTTTTGTTTTTAAAAAAAATCGATGTTGTAGTCGGATCCTAACGATTTAATATACTGAACTAACGTGAACTAACGATGAACTAACGACTACATATCGATTCCAATTGATAGGAACCATAAATACGGTTTTAGAGTGGAAGACGGTGTTGGCGCTATCCCCTACTTTAAAAAATTCGCACACAAGTTATGCGTCGGATCCTAACGATTTGATATACTGAACTAACGTGAACTAACGATGAACTAACGATATTGATATGCCATTTGCGGGCGCTCGATATGGGGCGGTCAACTTCACGTGAAGCTGACCGCCCCACAAAATTGAAAAAAAAAAATACTTAGAATCGGATCCTAACGATTTAATATACTGAACTAACGTGAACTAACGATTATCTATCGATTCTAATTGATAAAAACCATAAAATCGATTTTGGGGCGGTTGCGTGAAGTTGACCTCCCCACTTTTGTTTTTAAAAAAAATCGATGTTGTAGTCGGATCCTAACGATTTAATATACTGAACTAACGTGAACTAACGATGAACTAACGATATAGATATGCCATTTGCGGGCGCTCGATGTGGGGCGGTCAACTTCACGAACATAGGAAATATCATAAAAAAACTAGTGATGTACCTACCGACTATTGATTTGGCCGGCCAGATCATTAGTTTGATCTAAGTTCGGTTCAAACTTATAAAGTGCCGACTAATCGGCCATTTTTGCCGACTAGTCGCCGACTAATCGCCGACTACAAATGTGGCCGACTAGTCGGCTTTCCCACGACTAGTCGGCGACTAGTCGGTACATCCCTAAAAAAAACACATTTTTTTTGTAGGTTAAGCCGGTCGCAAAACAATATGCGTCACCGTTACATAAACATGAATGCTAATTTGTGTTACTTATTAGCTTATTACCCGGTTATTGGTTTTCAAATGAACTTACTCAATTATTTTAAACTAAGCGAGTTTAAACCGCAAAGTCACGTCAGTCTGACGTCTATGGACTTCTTTAAATGACAGTTGTTATCGCCTTATTTAAAGGGTCAGATCTAGCGACCCGCCCCGGCTTCGCACGGGTTAACAAATTATACATAAACCTTCCTCTTGAATCACTTTATCTATTAAAAATGAGAACCTGCTTTTTTTTGAAGGCGGTTAAAAACCGAATCAAAATCCGTTGCGTAGTTTTAAAGATCTATAAGCATACATAGGGACAGACAGACAGCGGGAAGCGACTTTGTTTTATACTGTGTAGTGATAATTTATTTTTTAAAACACCATATTACAGAGATTGCCTTCAAAACTAGAATTTTCGTTATCTGCCTCTCCTACTTAGGTAACCCGTACAATTATCATTAAACTTCTAATTTCTCTCCCGCTGCGCCCTGAACACTAATAAATGCTAATACGAAACAAACGTCCACGTAAAACTAAATTAGCTCGGCCTTAAAAACCTTCAGTGTCAAATAAAGGCATTTACAAAGTTTAACATCCATATAGCCTTATGCGTGAGAGTCAGGATGGCGGGTGTATGTAAACAAAAATAAACAAAAAGCATACCATATTTTAGTACCTAATTTGTACTATTTGGTACCTCATATACAAAAATTAGTACCTCACGGTATTTAAAGTTATCAGCAAAAAACGTTACACCCGCCAACCTGACAGTCAGAATGGCGGGTGTATTTTATTACGCTATGATCCCGCGATTATTGATAAATTCTATAAAAGCCAAATTTTAGTACCTTTTTAGTACTTTCATATTCAATTATAAATTGAGCCATTTTATTTGTGGTTTCCGAGTTATACTCATTTTACATTTTGCATTGCTATTAAAAAAATTCAGGCGCTTTAATTTTTCACCGTATTGATATCGTTTTTAAGAAAAAACGCTACGCTACAACTATTTTTATTACGCCAGGATTTAGTACCTTTCATGATTAATCTGTTACCCTTTCACGGGTAATCTGTTAGGTTCAATTAACTATGAAAATTACGTCTTACAAATGGCCAGGCGCCATGTCAAAGGATTCTTCCTAAGAAGAAATTCCGCTCTTCGTTGTGCATGTAATTGTGTACATAATACCTACTCTTAAGTAGGTACATGGTGATTAATCAAATAAGAAGAGTGGAGATCGAGGGGGGGAGGCCTTTGCCCAGCAGTGGGACACTGTAATTGTATAGGCTTATAATAATAAAAATAATAGGCCCATCTAGTGCGCGGCAAGTCCCCACCTGCCTCGATAACTTGTGAACACATTGTTATGGCAGGTGTCCGTACGTCTTTGTAATAACCCAGTCTCATAGTCCACCCAAACTTCAATCCATAGATCGGTATACTGTTCTCTTTTTCTACAATAGTCCCAATGCCTCTGTCTATTGTTGCACCTGTGAACGGGTTCCAGCAGGCGTTCTACATGACATAAAAGCTCTCCAAGGGGCCTCTACGTGTTGGATCTGCGTCCCCACGCAAGCCTATCAATAAACCGGGATTATAGGCCCGTGATATCCAAGGAGATACAAAAATAATAATATTTATAATAATACACTAACTATCCGTCCTGAGCAATTTCTATTTCGTTAATGTCTGCCCTATTATTGGGCACATTAATGTGCAATTGTTTTACAAGGGGCAAAGTTGTTGTTTAATATCCTCGTGCTAATATTGATACACGAGTAAGTGAAAGTTTCAAAAATAGAACCATGAGCGTAGCGCGTGGTTCTAAAGTACAGGAATCTTGAAAGTAGCGAGGGTTTCAACTACAACGCATGAGGCTTAAAAAAACTTTGCTACCAAATGAAACACAATTTCTTTCCACACCAACGCGAGGAAAATACTTAAACAATTTGAAATCAAATTAAATAAACGAATGCTGTAATTATTAGTGGCTTTTGTTCACTAAGTATTATACATTAATTAAATTTACAGAAATAGGCATGCACGTCATGCTCGGCGTTTTGGCACTTTTATATGCAATTATGATTATGGTAAGTCAGGATTATGATAATCATATTGATCATATGACCAGTCGATAGAGTGTGTGCAGAAGAGTCGTGGAATGTAAGGCATATTTATACGAGTATAAATATTTTTTTCATTTTTATTTTCAAGGCAGCCCATACATTTCACGACTCTTCTCTTTCCGCACAGACTCTATTAATCTTTACAAGAAATTATAATTTTCACACTCGACTTAAAATAATAATTATTGTTGAACTTTTTTAAGGATGCACATGTTTAGCGGTATTTTTTTAACACCATTTCATGATAAAAACAAAGGTGTGTTACTAGTAGATTGTTAACCAAGGGATGAAAGGCACTCATTTCTGCCGAGGTAGTTTGGTGCTCGAACGCAGTGAGTGCTGATATGATGCCTTTCACTCGAGTTAAACACTCTACTTTTCATTTCGAATACGAGGAAAGTAAAATACGTGTTTTATTAAAACATGACTAAGTATAAAATTATATATTAAATCTTGAGGGTACTTATTACAATTACCTCACAATTTAGGCAAAAGTATCGTTATTTATGGAATGGGGAGTTAAATATCAGAATGAAAATTGTATAACAAATCCATTTAAACTCAAATTTCAATTGCTTATCGTTAAAATTTTAACATAGTCTTATTTGCAACTTAACGTAACATGCTCTACGTAGTACGTAGTGCAGAAACGTATCATCAACACCTTTTAGAACAACATTCTATCAGAGCATAAGAAATATATTTCCATCCATTTTGATCCTGATTTCGGTTTTAAGTTTCGTTATTTAGATTTACTTATTTCCATCCGCTCTAAAGGAAAATTAAAGACACAAAAGGCGCTAATAGGGTTCAGTAATGAAATTTATAATGGTACATTACGAAAATCTTGCACAAACACGGCTTGCACGTTTTTATTTAGATAAAATAACGACATTTGAAAAAGTAGTCGATATAAAACAGTCAATCACCGATAGGTTATTAATCTAATATCTATACTTAATATACCTCCCTGGCAACGGAAATGCACTTATTTTTTGGCCAACCTGTATACCTAGCTAGTGTGAATCATTAAGTTGACGAAGAAGAAAGTTTGTCAAGGAAATGCTTGCGTAGCATAGGTACGCTTGAATGTGAATTTGGTCTGCGCTTACCTGATAGAGAGTGGGAGAACGTTCCAAAGTCTGATAGCCTATGCCTGTACATGTACCTACATACTATGCCTTAAACAGTTTTTTGAAAAAAAAATCACTATAGCCTAGTTCGGACTATATTAGTCGAGTGGCGAGTATTTTAGTTAACTAAAATCGGTCAGCTAAACTAAAATCGTTCGCACTACAGATGAGGCCACAATGAAGAGCGGAATTTCTTAGGAAGAATCCTTTGACATGGCGCCTGGCCATTTGTAAGACGTAATTTTCATAGTTAATTGAACCTAACAGATTAACCGTGAAAGGGTAACAGATTAATCATGAAAGGTACTAAATCCTGGCGTAATAAAAATAGTTGTAGCGTAGCGTTTTTTCTTAAAAACGATATCGATACGGTGAAAAATTAAAGCGCCTGAATTTTTTTAATAGCAATGCAAAGTGTAAAATGAGTATAACTCGGAAACCACAAATAAAATGGCTCAATTTATAATTGAATATGAAAGTACTAAAAAGGTACTAAAATTTGGCTTTTATAGAATTTATCAATAATCGCGGGATCATAGCATAATAAAATACACCCGCCATTCTGACTGTCAGGTTGGCGGGTGTAACGTTTTTTGCTGATAACTTTAAATACCGTGAGGTACTAATTTTTTTATATGAGGTACCAAATAGTACAAATTAGGTACTAAAATATGGTATGCTTTTTGTTTAATTTTATTTACATACACCCGCCATTCTGACTCTCACCCTTATGCCTTGTCGCTTTTGAGCTTTTAAAACGGGCACGTTAAGGAAATACAAACGTAAGCCTTATTCCAAAGCCATACGGTTGATAAGTTTCATGGGTCTTACAATCGCCATCAGATATATCGGAGCGGCCAAAGTGCTCACCAATATCTGAGCACGCCTCTATTGCCTAAGGAGTTAGTGCGTGTTCAAATATTTTTGAGCACATCGGCCGCTCCGATATATCCGATCGACTGTACAGTAGTAAGATTTTTACTTGACCATTTTTAAGCCTTAATCCATCGCAATAAGGTCCGTGACCAGTCATTTGTTAACAGTAGACGATACAAGGGCGCAAGACGGCCGTGACTGGGCAAGGTTCCCGCCACGGCCGGGGGGTAAAAGTTATGGCCACGGGGTGCACCCTCCCCACCAAGCCACCGCTTGTGGGAGGCGTTTTGGGGTAAACGTGATGTTTCGCGGCAGATGTCATTCAGGAGAACGGAAATATTCAATTTGGCTGTGTTTTTATATTTTAGGAGCAATGAAAACGTTATATGGGTTGAATTGGTATCCGAAATAGCCGGAAAATAAATTATAAAATATTTACTTTAAGGTCTGCTACAGGCGCTACGACGTAGCCTGCCTGTAAAGATACGTAACGACAATTTTCCTTTTTTAAAGCTGTAATAGAGCTTACTATATAATATTGGTGGCAAACAAGTGTATAAGCAGCCTAAAATGTTAACAGCTAGTTATCGCAGGCCGCACAGACTCGCATCTCCAGAATTGGAGAATTAGAGAGATGCGCAGTTACGCACGTTCGGAATCCTAAAAAAATCAGCAAACTCCTTTTTTGAAGAACCCCGTACTAAATCCTCCTCCCCTTGCTCCCTCGAGAAAACCGAAAATCCGAGTAACTACCTCTTCCTTTATAACTCTAGGATTAATACAAGTTTTCGTAACATCATCGACATCATCATGCGATTTAAAAATGTTTCTCTCTATGTACATTTCGCAACAGTTTATTGCTTGTAAAGTGAAGATATTTAATTACACTAATAAATTATGAAATGATAAAAATAAAAGGCATTGTTATTGTGTCCAGTAAGTCCAGGTTGTTACACCTCGCGAGACTGTACGAATCCAAACATTCCAATCAACAGGAAACACTTGCATTGGAATAATAAAAAAACGCGGAAAAAAATGGCTGTTCCATAGAAAAAAAAAATTTGATCAGCCGAAATAGTACAAACAGTACAATATGAGTCAAATTCACCCCGCAAAGTGTGTCTAAGCGTTGAAAAAAGGGTTGAAGGTAATACAAATAACAAGGCTGGTCCTACGTCCAACCCCACCGTTCGCGTGACGGCACGAACGCAAACAAACGAAGGCAGACGATAATGACACTGGCATTGACTGCCATGTATCAAGGTTTATAATATAGCAGTGCTAGAAGTTAGGTTAGGTCAAATAGATTTGGTATAAGTAGGATTACACTCGCTGAAGAAATATAGCAGTGCTAGAAGTTAGGTTAGGTCAAATAGATTTGGTATAAGTAGGATTACACTTGCTGAAGAAATATAGCAGTGCTAGAAGTTAGGTTAGGTCAAATAGATTTGGTATAAGTAGGATTACACTCGCTGAAGATGTTGGTTCAAAGCTGTCACGTTCTAACAAGTATGTAAGTACGATAGTGACAGGCGATAAAGATGGATGCTGGTTCAACATTCGCTGCCTTGTTCCAGGTTCGCGGGTATATTCTTATCATTCTAAGGTCCAAAAGCGAGCCAGGTACAAGTTTCGTAAGTAATAATTCCCCGGGCTGATCTTAAGATGACGTTCACGAGGCTTCATTATCCATCTTATTTAACTGCTTTATGAGTTGTCGCCCGGGAAAAACTTGCGCATAAAATTTTAATGGACGACCCTTTTGATTATACACAGCGAATGTTAAATAGCTTATGCTGATTTAAATCCTGCCTCCATGTTTGCCTTTATTTATAAGGCCGCCTGTTGTTTACCTCTGTCTTCATGTATTACTAACTTTTGCCCGCGGCTTCGCACGCCCCCTTTAGGGGATGAATTCTGAAAAATCCTTAGTAGACCCCTAGACCTTATAAGGAACCTAATTGCCAAATTTAGACTTTTTAGTCCCAGCGGTTTGGGCTGTGCGTTGATTTAAGTCAGTCAGTCAGTCAGGTCTTTCACGTTTATATATATAGATTTGTGTTTCCATGTACATTTATTCTGAGGTTGTGCAATAAAGACTATAAAGAGGATTTGTATTGTATTGTAAGTAGTCCTCTATTTTTCTTATTTAATTAGATTAATTATTGTATTTGTTTTAATATAACCAAGAAATGTAATGATCGCAGTATTATCATAGTATAATAGGCTTAATAGCATCTTGAACAACTCACAGTGGAATTTTAAATCCATGCGAATTGAAAATGTAAGTTTGCATTCATTGTTATTTTCTCCAACAATTAAATTCCAAGTTGTCTTTCAGTCCATTGTCATTATTTACATTTTGGATGACGAATTTTAATGGGTTTTCCCGCCTCGAAATTTGTAGTGAAATTATGAAAGCTTTCGTAGAGAATTTATAGAAAAACAGAATATCTGCAAGTGAACGAAAAATATATTTTTGACTCAACCAAAACCAGGCGTGGCTCACTCCGCGATTTCGTCGCTTTGCTACAGATAGCTAAAAGTAAGTACATCCGTTCCACACCAATTTTGGGGAAAACCATAAGCCGCGCGGATTTGTTAGACCTGTACCCCAAAAGCATAAAATTGTTGTAGTAATTCACCGAATCGCATTTCACCTTGAATGAAAAAGATATCACTAGATTTTTTTACTTGACGCACTTTTTCGCGTAGCTTTTGACATTAGTTTTAGTATAATTAATTTGTAGTATTTAATTTTCTGTGTAGTATGTTACCGTAGACGCATTTCGCCGTGATCGACTTTTTCGCGTAGCTTTTGACATTAGTATAATTAATTTGTAGTATTAAATTTTTTGTGTAGTATACCGTAGACGCATTTCGCCGCGATCGACGTTTGTTTGGGACAATCTACTCAATCTTCATACTGTTGCGTTGAATCACGTCGCCAATACAATACACGATCGAAGTGAAATGCGACTAAAGTAATAAACGATTGAGTCATAACGCGAAAGTTAAATGCACGATCGAGGTGAAATGCGACTAAAACTAATAATGACTAAAATAATAAACGATTGAGTCACAACGCGATATATAAATGTACTGTAATGCACGATCGAGGTGAAATGCGACTAAAACTTATAGCCACTAGAAAAAAAAAACTATTGAGACACAATGCGAAAATTAAATATGAGATCGAGGTGAAATGCGATTCGGTGAATTACTACAACAATTTTATGCTTTTGGGGTACAGGTCTAACAAATCGCCGCGCGTGGCGCTGTCGCCACCTAGCGGCCATATCTGTGCTGATCGTAACAGACACGTTTTGTTAGAGAGTGAGTCTTCTGTACCTAGTACTATTATTTATTCTGTGCCAAAACATCGATTTAAAGAGTATAGAAGGTTATTGAATGTCGTACAAACCAGTCACTGGTAAAACCTTTCCGCGCTCACATAGGGTCAACTCGAGTCAACTAGGGTCTATCTATACTTTAATTTTATTTAAATCATTAGGTCACCTTGATTTCAAATACCAGTTATTAGGTATAGGTATAGTTTTACATACTATTTTTAAACTGACAACAACTTGACAAGCGCTGGTGGCCTAGCGGTATATATATAAGACGAGTGTGCGACTTGCAATCCGGAGGTCGCGGGTTCAATTCAATCAATCCCCAGCTCGTCGTACCAATGAGTTTTTCGGAACTTATGTATAAGGCCTATAGTTTACCCTCTGGGTTGGAAGGTCAGATGGCAGTCGCTTTCGTAAAAACGAGTGCCTACGTCAACTCTTGGGATTAGTTGCCAAGCGGACTCCAAGCTCTCATGAGCCGGGACAAAATGCAGGGACACAATGCGAGGAAGATGATGATGACTATGTTTAAACTGACTTAAGTATTACTTAACTTTCTTACAGAACCGCACCACAATTTTAATAATAAACGTCACCATAACACAAAAGACAAGGCTAACGCGAACACAGCATGCAAATAACGGCCCAAGCGAAATGATCCATCGCACCATTAATCGAAGGACGTCCGGAAATTCTTGGCATTGCCTGCGAACCAAGGTTGATCGAGCGAGCAAGGTAGAGGTTATGGCTTAGGGTAGTCCAAGGCTACGAGAAAACGGTCCGTTCAATGAGGGCTACTGTTCTTGTGCTCGCCAGTTGGCGACACTGTTGAGTAAGATCCGAAATACGGTTTATATGGTAATAATCACGGTTTATACGGGCGTGACAAAGTTTTCAATTACAAAACCATAACACCATAATACCGTAAGAAATCTAACCTCTTAATAAGTTGCTCCTTGGCCGCGCTTGGTTTTGCACCTCTTTTTCCTAACGCCGCTTTTAAAGTACTGACACTCATCTCATTGAGCCGCAACTCATATCTTCAGTAAATGATCCGAGATATTACAAAAAGTTCACAAAATAAAATTGTAATAAACGCGCATAATCCACCCAGAAACATAACAGTGACAATTGACATTTCGGAGACCTAACGCTACACTAGCGCCTCTAGCGACAAATTCATACGCCCTCATTATAAAAACCATTTATTTACTAACAAGATATATACAGTAGTATTACTCAAATAAATTAAAAACTAGCTTAAATCTAAAATAGGCCCTTGAGGCATTGTACCAAGGATGCTGGCGACATTTCCTCGCTGTATCGCAATGCTGATACGTTGTGCGAGGTAGCCGCCAGCTCTTTGGTCACCGTCAGTTACGTCAACCAGACGCTTCGCGATTTCTGCGAACAACTTATCGATTTGACTCATGACGGCCGGGAGCTCTTGGCATTGCTCCGTGAATCAAGGTCCATCGAGCGAGCAAGGTAGAGGTTACATGGGGTAGTCATGTCCAAGGCTGAGCCAACGGATTCGATACAATTTGATTGATGATGGCCGATAGTAGATTACCGGTGTTTCAGCTTTAAATGGGTTGAATGAAGGTGAAGGTTATGGAATACGGGGGTAGTCTTATCCTAGACTCTGAGACAATCGTACGATTCGATAAAATTTGATTGATGACGGCAGATATGGCGGTTTACCTAATATGTTTCAGGTGTATGCGTTTGCTACTTTACTCTAAATGGAGCGTATGAAGTCCATTTAGAGTAAAATACCACGTCCAAGGCTCTGAATTCGAAGCCAAATGATTGGTGTTGATATGGGTGTTTCAGCAGGCACCTAAGTGTTCACTTTATAATGTTGATTGTCAAATAGGAATTAGGATACCGTTGTATATTGAATCAAGGTGAATGAATGTAAAGGTTATGGCGTAAGGAGTACGTAGTTCCCGAAGGTTGAACCGTTTGGTGTCTGGTTGCAGGTTTGATAAGATGATCAATTATGATTGGTTCGTAGCGTTTCCTTGTAGTTGTGTCTGTTAAGTATTTTGTTTTCAAATACACGTGATGTTTGTGCGACACGCTGCCTTATTTGCACCGTTTAAAGCAAAAATATATGTACATTCACTAAATAACTAATATACCTTCCTAAAATAGTTGTTTCATGTTATTTATTTACAATAAAATGGGGGTGCATTTTGACTATATTTTGTCAAACAGGGATATGTACACTAACGTGTACAGTGGCAATGACAAGTGTTTTAAATGGTCGTGGTATTAAAGATCGCTGTAAGGCGGTACTGAGGCTATTATACAACTGTACCTTTTATATTTGTTCAATCTTAAGTTTCCAATAAAACATGAATTGCATCTAAATATATAAAAAACACTGTCAAAGAAAGAAAGATGATACTAAACAATAGTTTACTTGTTTAACTATTGTTTCGTATCATCTAAAACTTCCTACGTTCAGTTTTTGCGTCATCCAATCAGGAATTGGAGAAATGGAGCGGATCAGTCTTAATTGGCGGTTTTTGCAACCGGCCGCTTCCGCGAGAAAAACGTTTCCACTCTGTTGAGCTCGTCGCTAGGCGGACTTGTACATTGTCGTTCATTCAGTAACACGACACGACACGCAAGAATTGTCCAATCACAAATCGCAATCCAAATAGTTTTGCGAATTAGGATCCTTTCACACGGACGTCCGTTCAGCGGGAGCAGGTTTTTGCTGAATCTTGCAAAAATAATTCGTGTGTTCGCAACGTCGCACACACTAGTTTGGATCCTGTTTTTTGAAGTGAAAACTTCTTTAGCGGCGCTGTGCACTTTTTGTGATGGGGAAAAAATGTTAAACTCGTAACAGGTGTACGGTCACGTGACCATTTTGTAACGTGACCTGATCGAAAAACTGTTACTTCAATGTCATTGAGTTTTTCTTTATTGATTTAAATGCCATCTAGTGAGTTTCCCTCTAACTGGTATTAATATAACTCGAGTACTAACAGTGATGAGCTTAGGGGTTTCAAGTAATGCGACGAAATAACGCTAGATGGCGTTAACCTCAATTATACATAGTGCTGCACTGCTGCAGACATTTTGCTGTAGTCATTGACCCGTTGTTTTTTTTGCGATAGAGCACCTCCCCTGCTTCCGGTATCACATCCAGTAAAAGATGCAGGTGAAGCTAATGGGAATACTTCCATCAGACAGACTATGTATTTAATTAAACTGGATCCTGATTTATACTGGACACTGTCAAACTGTCATCCTGTATAGGGGTCCATTGATTACCAGACCGCTGGACGATATCGGCCTGTCAGTTGTTCGGAACTGTCACCTTTTGCGTGTAACTGACAGGCCGATATCGTCCGGCGGACTGGTGGGCCTCTTATGTAGTGTCAAGACCGAACAGCGAAATTCGGGCCCTCGATGTTTCATGTATAGCTGGTCAACCAAATCTTGTCAGTAAAAAAAGGCGCGAAATTCAAATTTTCTATGGGACGATATCCCTTTGCGCCTACATTTTTTAAATTTGCCGCCTTTTTCTACTGTCAAGATCTGGTTGACCAAGTATAGGTACCGTGACAAATATTATTGTTACCTAATGTTAAAGTTGTGCTTGTATCGCAATAAAACGACCGTCTCTACTATCAAGCTATATCTATATTATTATCGCGCGATGAAGATGACCATAAAATGCCCGCAGGACAGTATTATTCGCTGGAAATCTTACTTCATAGTCAAAACGATCCTCGTTATTCCTTAACAAGGTTTAAAATAGAATAAAAGGATCGGAATGCAGCCATTATAACTAATGTCCATTATGTTATAATGTTATTATAGGCGTTGGTTTGAAGTTCATGGTTATGACAGTAATAAAGCATAAGATATGATCACGGATATGGCTATGCGAATGTTTTAGAACTAATCGAGTGAAAAAGCAATTACAAGTCAGGCAAAATTAAGTCTTGTGTCAATGGCACAAAGATTACCATGTCGTAGATTAGTTGACTTTATCTATACAGGAATACAGGTGTATAAAGTAAAACGTTACGACACCGTGTCACAGACGGCCAGCTACGTTCATAGGTACATAACGCTTACCACCGCCTGCCTCAAGAAAACCAATGCAAGTATGATCTACGACAGACAGCGGTCGGCAACCTGCGGCCCGCGAGCCTCCCTGGGTATTTTGTATGTATATTGACAAACGACAATGTCTGATAAAGTTATCGGATAAAGTTCATAAATATAAATATTAACAAAGTGCGGCCCGCCTGAACTTCGTTAACTACTATGTGGCCCTTGTCTACTAAAAGGTTGCCGACCGCTGATCTACGATGACGTATAGTTTCGTTAGTTATCGGCTTACGAAGTCAAGTTATAATGGACGATCTTGACAAGACAAAGCGTTTTCTGGATTAGGTAGCGGTAGCCGGTTATCTGCCATTACTATTACATAACACATAATAGTTAATTGGTTGCATTAAAATCTATCAGTATTAACGTCATCGATGTCAACGTAATTGATGGGAACTGTTTAAGGAAATGCGACTTGACGCACGAGTGCTTCTTGAGGTAGTGATTGTGATCAATAAAGACAAATTATGACAGAGAACAAAAGCCGGTAGCTACAGTTACCACAAAACTAAGGGCCTAAAGCTGGACTTCCGAGCAAAGCGGCTCTGTCGCAACGGCCGCAGCGTCAGAGCCGCTGCGTCAGTGTCGCAGCGGTAACTGACCCAGATACACTTCCGAGCGGCGCGACACCGGCGACAGTCGCAGTTGTTATTCCATACGGTGCAGACGTGTTGGTATACGATGAACCGATCAATTATGAAAATATTATTAGAAGAAGAGGAGGATGTCGATCTTTTGCTTCGCTTTTATTATAGTATGGAACGAAGCCTACCCAACTCAATTTTCAAAAGTAGAAAAGATGAAGGCACTATCATCTTGATAAATAAAAACTATTTAAATGAGAACAATGAAAAATTCAGGAGCTTTTGTCAGTTATTTTATCAATGGTACATGAAGAACTTGCGCCAAAAACATCAAGAAACTACGAGCGATAGCGACTGCGCGACAGTGCTTGCGCAGACATAGCACGGCCGCTATCGCCGGGCGATACTGACGCGGCGGCACTGCCGTTGCGACAGTGACGCTGCGCTCGGAAGTAAGTTCATACATTTCCATACTGCATAATACTATCGCTCTGACGCCGCGTCAGTGACGCTGCGTTAGTGACGCCGGAGCCGCTTTGCTCGGAAGTCTACCTTTAGGGACTACTTTGTTCGCTGGCTCGTCTATTTGTCGCTCGAGTAAGCAAAAGCTATAGAGGCAATCTCTTGCATATTCGAGCGTGAGAGAGGAAGATAATGTTTTTAGATTTTTCGAGGTTGACGGTAGGCCCTCTTGGCCTGCAAACTTTTGAGAAGAAGCGCAAACCCCACTAGAAACCACCAGTTTTTAGAATCTCAAAGCCCCAAATGCTATTTTCAGTGAACTAAGAACACTCTAATGTATTTTGTACGGCTTGAAGAGCCGCAAGTGAACCTTCTAATAGCCGTACAGTCAGCAGCAGAAGTTGCTAAGCGGGCCAGGTGCTCAAAATGATCTTGACGCGACTTTATTGTTACTAGAATAAGAGCGTGTCAAGGTAATTTTGAACATCTCACCCGCTTAGCAACTTCTGCTGCTGACTGTACCCATCTTCAACTTTCGCTGTACGATTTCTTACCCAACTGGCCCTGTCAACCATTACGCCAAGCTCCAAGGTAGCAAAACACAGGTTTAAAATGGTGAACGTTTTTACCAGTTTACTATGTGTGTATAACAATCGACATCTGTGTGACTATAAAGGAGTTGATTAATGTTTAACAATCTACAATGCACGAGCGAAGTTTTCTATACATTTTCCCACATGGAAAAACAGACGTATTTCCCATACAAAAGGGACCTTAGTGCGATTGGCGCTTACGGCATTATAACTGATGCCTCAATACAAATGTGACACTTCATGGTGTAAGTGTCTACCGCACTACGCTCGATATTTGGTGAAAAACAAATGGAACCATTTTGCTCCCACCATATAAGACATTCTATCACTAAGGTTGACTGTGGTGATGAATTTTAATACAACAGATTAAAGCTTATTTATGTTTATATTTCGGAGATAACACAGAAACAATCATACAAGAAACAGTCATTGAACGTGTGTTCAATGACTGTTTCTTCTTCTATGCATGTGTATGCATAGATACAGATGTGTCCTTGGATATATCTCACTAAGAACACATAGTACATATGTATACTCAGATGCGTAAAGTGATAATTCTTTGCTTTGTCACACAGGTGCGTTTTCCGGGCGGGGCGTGAGCGGGGCGCGCCGCTTCACTATCACTACATAGTATAAAACAAAGTCGCTTCCCTGTCTGTCTGTCTGTATGCTTAGATCTTTAAAACTACGCAACGGATTTTGATGCGGTTTGTTTTAATAGATAGAGTGATTCAAGAGGAAGGTTTATGTATAATTTGTTAACCCGTGCGAAGCCGGGGCGGGTCGCTAGTTTATATATAAACGCTCACGCCCCGCCCGGAAAACGCCTGCGATCCTCACCTGCTGCTTCAGTTTCCACTTTCCGGCTTGTCTCCTCCTATTCTAACGATCGGCTTTGAAGAGAGATAGGAAGTCATAGGAAGTAGGTATACTCATGTACTCAGTAATAATAGTAGCGGATGACACTACGCGAAAAAAGAACCTATTTGGCATTATGTAATCACTTTACAGCTCTCTGTAGATATGTTATGTATAAAACTTATGTATAGAGTGCGGCAGATAGTCTGTGTGCGTTGTGCTCATGAATGCAGGAGCCTGCAACAAGGAGTATATATATATTTTTAGAATCGGCTCAGAAAGCCCTTTCGTTTAATACCACACACGATAGGTTTCTAAACAATTCTTTTTAAATTCCATACAAAAAAAGATGACGTCATAACTCTCGTGTTTTTTTATTTGTTGGTGCTTCGGGTCAAATTGTTTCAGATGTCCTAAAGATCAATCGTACCGATTTTCATACCTTTAACACCATTTGCAGCGTTTTTCGTGAACCGCCAGTGCTATATAATGGATATATGTATACATACGTTTGTTATGGATGTTTATTTTTTCAGTCTATTTCATTCGGATCTTTAAAAAACAAGGAGTATCCTGTTGAATGTTTATTTATTTTACGTCACCCTAGGCCCGTAAGTGGGATTTTCTCCCCGCTACGCGAGGAGAAAACCTCACTTCCTGGCCAAGGCAAGACGTAAAACTTTAGACAAACCACGGGCGGTAATTCGTAAAGCCCCAGATCCTGCGAGAACACCGGCGATCTGGAGCATTCACGAATTCACCTCCCTATGTATGTATGTGACACCGTAAGATTGTGAACCCGTTAGTTTATAATCTAACGTAGGTTAGGTTACGTTAGATTATAATCTCCCTACCGCCAGTTTATAATGTAACTAGCGAGATTATAATATGACGAGTGTTTACAATTTTACGGTGACATATGTAATGTACGTACTATTTACCATGTACATATTTGGAATTACTCTTTGTCGCTCTCCTTTATCGTGCACGAACCAAAGGTTGACTGAAGGTTCATGTATCTAAGCGAGATAATTGTCTCATTGTATACAGATGTAGGAAACTCGGTCCAAGTATATTATTATAAATAAGACTAAATCTACTTAAACTAAACTATAAAATCTACCTAACAACTCCAACAAACCACCCTAGATCGCTCCCAACACAAAGGTCACGCTCGTGCGTTTCCGCGTTCAACCGCGATGGACAACCTCTGCGCCTCGGGGAATTAGCTAAATTTAAATTATTGTGATATCAAATCTGTTTCAGAATTTTTAACCCTGCAACACAAAGTAACTTTACAAAATCATTAGACTTAACTTCTAGATCCATCGTACGTGACCTCCGTTGACAATCACACGTTGGTTACAAGTTACAACATACAACAATGGCAGATGTGTTTGTGACGTCACATTGCAAGTGCAGCGCGCCTTTGTCTTACTTTTAGTACAGTAATTAATTACGCTTCAATTATGTTTTGCAATATTCCTATATTACGTGTAAATGCAGTTGACGTAGGTTTTTTTTTCTGAATAATTTATTGTTTCTTCTTGAATTAATTGAAAACGTCACAAACACACGTCACAGAGATTTTCCCATCTTCGAAAGCGACATTCGGACAAATTACATACATGCATACATATAATCACGCCTATTTCCCGCAGGGGTTAGGCAGGACCACGGATTTCCACTTGCTAAGATCCTGATTCCTGACATACCTCTTTCGCTTCCGTTACTTTCATAACATTCCTCATACACGTTCGCCGGACAAATTACACCCAAAAGCAATGTTTAAAATGAGGTTACTAAGTTTGGACATTGGACATTTACCTATATATATTTTATATATCTAGGTACAAAAGCTAGGTACGAAGCCCTAAAATACTTGTCCTCCCTCGGAATACCCAACTGGCGTGAAATGGCGCAGAATAGGGCAGAGTGGCGCTCTCGTGTCTAATGCCAAGATCCATTTTGGGTCACTGAGTCAGTGAAGTAGTCGTACGTACAAAATGACACAAGCATGGCAAACATGTGATTTTCAAATTAAAATTTGGTTATCGAAGTGCGGCTCATATGAACTCTCGAAGGCGGTACATATTTACATTGGACGTGGAATCGTACGCCGCTCCGGTGTGCGAGCATGACGCCGCGTGCCGCTGTCTCGTTCGCACACCAGTTTGATAACCCTGTATGTTTTACGGGCACTCCCGACATTCAATATGCCATTGTTTCCACGTCCCAGAGATAACATCCACTATTGTGTTAGTGATATTGAATCCTATTTGCTCTCAACGCTATTGTAACTACTGAAGAAAGGCTGGTGAATAGACAATTGTTGGGGTTAGGTGACATTTTTTTGAGATATACCTGTCTGTGACTCTTTTTTTTTCGGAGTACATATTGTATTTTAAAGGGTTTTCAAAACTCGTAGGCTGGTTTCTTAAAGGGGCCCACTGATTATCAGTCCGCCGGATGATATCAGCCTGTCAGTTGTTCGGAACTGTCAACTTTTTGTTCTAACTGACAGGCTGATGTCATCCGCCGGACTGATGATCAGTGGGCCCCTTTAAGCAATCGAATGAACCAATCAGCTACTAAACTGTAAATCTGGACTACAAAAACACAACTTGGTAACACTTTTCGTAATGCATAAAACAAAAACCTAATTAAAAACAGTATGAAAGACTGCAGTGACAAAATTATAACGTAACTATGAGAGAAAATGACACTTTTTGACACCGCTCGGTTGTAAGCGGGACGGTATATCATGTCAATATCGCAATACAGGTCTATAAAGATAAAATGAAGCATAATTTTATGGTAGGTATGTAAGAAATTTTAAGCCTTATAGTTTTGTTCCTTTGGATTGGACCCTGAAATCCGTGCCAAATTACACATATCATAGTTCGCTGGCTTCATCTCATAACTGGCCATATGGCCGTGCCACAATAACAAGTCGAATAGGGCTCCAGCTATTCAAATATAATACAGTATCAAAGGGTATCAGAAGCCACTATTATACGTGATAACATCTCGTCAAGAACGCCGTTGGAATACTAAGTGGCCTGTCCGTTTGATGGCCAGACACAATGGAGTATTCTGTTCCGTATTTTAATATGTATTAACGTATTATACTTCAACAACGGCCTTCTAGCCTAGTCGGTTCGGTTGTAACCCTGCATAAGAAGCAGGAGGTTCGAATCCCGGTAAGGGCATTTATTTATGTGTTCATAACGAGTTTGTTCTTGAGTTGTGTATGTTAACTATGTCAGCTGCTGAAATAGTTGACACCGCTAACAAATTTATATGATCCCAGGGGGATCAGTTATCTCTGCAGCTAACTGTGCAATCATCAAAATTATTAGCTAATCACCTTTACGACTGAGTACTAATATGTAAGTATGCAGAACTGCTAAGCTAATAGCTTTGCTGCCGTAGAGTGCCCGAATCCGGCGAATCCATATTATAGTTTTAAATCTACAGTCTAGAATTCTAGATAATATCTGTGAACTTTTTTCACTTCACCAGCCCAAGCCGAAAACTTCACTATACTGCACTCTACCACTACATCAGTCAAATCTTACAAAAAAATCTCCTAAAAAACATTGCGTGATGTAGTTCTATATTTTGGTGTATGTTGTTTGGAGTCCTTGGAGGAATGTGAAACTATGTTTTGCAAGCAAAAAAAAATTGTGCTCCCTTCGTAATTTGCAAAAATCTGCAAAAATTTCTGACTTTTTTCAGTTTTTGCACTTTTATTATAAAACTATGGGTTTTTGGTCAAAGCTTGCTATGTAATGTTGAAAGAACATTAAATTTGGAACATTATGGTCACGACCCGTGGATTGACAACTCACTGAGCAGTAGCTCTACAGTCTATATAGATTTAGTCTTAACAGCGATTGGAAAAGAATTTGCAATATTGCGTGTAAATACGGTAAACCACTGAAGAAGTTATAATATAGTGTAACTTGACAAGACTGAGTCACATACATACATGCCTATAGCACAAACATATACCTAGACTGGGTAATGGTAGCCGATTCTGATGTATCAATTTGTTATGGTTAGGATATTATCGTGATCTTGTATTAACACGACTCACAGTACACTCAACAGCACCAAGAAGCGACAGCTAAATATCTAATGACACGACTTCCAGTGATTCCAGTGCGTTTCGCCAACACCACGCCAATCACTGTGAACCAGGGATGTTGCGGATGCAGATTTTTTGACATCCGCGGATGCGGATGCGGATGCGGATATTTAAAGGCTTACATCCGCGGATGCGGATGCGGATGCGGATGTCAAGATTAGGTACTTTGAAAACGTCAAAAATTACATTTTTAGTATTTTTTGTTAAAAAAAAACGAAACGTTTAGTATTTGAGCAAGAATATAGGTGCGTTATATTTAATAAACAGTAACTTGGCCGATTTTTCTGGGTCTAGACGATTTCGTTATAGGTAATGACGAAATTACCTAGCACTTACGCCGCCGCTAAGACGTTCCTGTACCGACTTGTTTGACATCCGCATCCGCATAAGCTCCGCATCGATTTTATGCGGATGCGGATGCAGATGCGGATGTTGAAAATAATGCGGAAGTTCCGCGGTTGCGGATGCGGATGCGGATGTTCGCAACATCCCTGCTGTGAACTATCGTCAAGGTCGTATCAAAACAAGATCAAAACCAAAACTAATTCTTAAATAAGAATCGGTATCGTGGACTACAATCAATGGCTACGACCAAAAAGTGGAGCCGAAAAACAAGCCAAACTACAGTTTGTATCTTGATTTCATTACTGAATGAATGAAGTGCTTACTCGTAAGAGGGGAGTGCATTTTAAAAATGGTTGATCTCTAACATCGCTCTTCTGCTATCGGAGAAGGCCGGTAAAAGCGTAGATGGCACTCTCGTCGAAGGTACTGCCTTTTGTAGAGATTTTGAGAATGCCTTAAATTAAACAATACGTTAGTTGCCTTCCTCATTATAGCAATTTTATTTTTTTACGATAACTAAAGAACTGTAGAACTTACTGACCCTTTCTTGCGCTTAAATGAAAGGTAATTAAATTTGCTACAACATTATTCACGCAATATATCTCATAGCATGAGCAGTTGTGCCGATATTTGTCCTGAAATATAGGAAAAACTAAAAATTTCATTCTAAAGAATAAATACCCTTTTTTAAAGTTCCATAATTTAAGTGGGGCTCCCATACAACAAACGTCATTTTTGACCGAAGTTAAGCAACGTCGGGCGGGGTCAGTACTTGGATGGGTGACCGTTTTTTTGCTTGTTTTTTTGCTTGTTTTGCTCTATTTTTTGTTGATGGTGCGGAACCCTCCGTGCGCGAGTCCGACTCGCACTTGGCCGGTTTTTTTTTTTTGCTTGCCAAACATAGTTTCACATTCCTCCAAGGACTCCAAATAACATACACAAAAATATAGAACGCAATGTTTTTTTATTGTAAGATTTGACTGATCTACACTATCAGCCTTCTAGTAAACTAACCAGCAATTAGGAAATAACGAAACTGATTTGTCAACATCGCACGAAAGCCGATAACGCAACAGGTGGCCGTGTCCGAAACAATGGAGTTTACCGGCTCGTAACAATATAAAATATAAACAGTGGCTTGATTTCGTTTAACGTTACAGTCAGCAGCAGAAGTTGCTAAACGGGTGAGGTGTTCAAAATTACCATGATGTGCTCTTATGCTCTTAACAATAAAGTCGCGTCGAGATAATTTTGAACACCTCGCCCGCTTAGGATCTATTGCTGCTGGCTTGCACACAATCATACTGTTTACGGGTTATATGGATGTTTTCCACTTTGCTCAAAAGGCTTGTAAATAAGGCAGTGGCACTTGCCATAAAATTATTTCAAAATCCATACTAACATTATAAATGCGAAAGTGTCTGTCTGTTTGTTACCTCTTCATGCTTAAACCGCTGAACCGATTTAGTTGTAATTTGGTAAGGAGATAGTTTGAATCCCGGGGAAGGACATAGGGTAGTTTTTATCACAGAAATCACCATTTAAGGGGATGAAAAGGGTGGTGGAAATTTGTATGGGTTATCGATAAAAAGCAGATTTGGTAAAAATAAGCTGCCCAAATTACTAACTCCACGCAGACGAAGTCGCGAGCAAAAGATAGTAAGCTTATACATATCAAAACAATAAAAAAAATACTGAAATTACGCAAAAATCTGTTTTTAATTAGATTATTTATTTCTCGGGATCCCTTCGTCTCAGTTTGTACTTAACATTCGCCCTTGAATTTTAAGAACCCTTACTACTTGTTGAACAAAATATTGTGAGAATAGCTGTGGAATACTGAGGGGCTACCGCGAAAACCGAATTTCGCAAATTGCGGGGATCTTTCTCTTTTACTCCAATGAAAGCGTAATTAGAGTGACAGAGAAAAATGCCAGCAATTTGCGAAATTCGGTTTTCGCGGTAGCCCCTCAGAGTTGTAATTTTTTAGAACACTGAACATACTGATTATACACGTATTGTGATATCAACATCGATTAACACACGTGTTAGCATGAATTAAGCTTTTGTTCAGCTTTGAGTCATGCGGGCGAGGTCGAAAAACAAACATTAATGTAATTCGCATAATTAAAAACTAATTTTAAAGTTCAATTAGTTTATATCGCATTTCGTATTTGTTGACGAACATAGTGCTAATCCACTTTGCATGATTTGCTCGTAAGCTATTCGAATAACTGAACGAAACTATCTGAGTATCATCCTACTACTCTGACTACTTTCACAGCAAGTTTTCTACTAAAATGACATAATGACATATCGGTCGGACAAATTGGGGCAATAGATCTGACATTCTAGAATCTGTCATCTAGTATCACAAACACAGGAGCCCGATTCAGACTTAACAAGTTACGTTTTTGAACTGGTTTCGACACGACCTTGGTGATTGATGGTGTGCACCGTATCACGCACGACTTTCACTTCATTTCGAATGCACCAATCTTCAAATTCGTATCAAAATAAGATCAAAATCGTAACAAGCTGTTAAATCTAAATCGGGCTCCGGGATTAGTACATGTGAATGAAACGAACGATGAGATAGCATAAAACGAATGAAAATAATACCTACTCATCTTACTCTTGATCTATGTTTTCTGAAGAGTACAGATAATAACTGGCCTATCTCAAGGCAGACCGCATTTTCCTCAAGCCACTTTAAAATGAGGTTGTAGATATTTTCGGTGCAAAAACTTTAACAGGTCTTTGACTCTCGCGCAGAGTCAAGTGTTTTGTTTTTTAATGTCAGGGCAGGGTCCCGTGTTTGTTAGGCCGCGCCCCCACTAATGAATTCTAATTAGTCTTTAATTAGAATAGGCGTGGTTCGACACGCACTTGGCCGGTCTTTAATACCACTTGCATGAACTATTGGTATTTCATTGTTCATGTCTAAGAAAAGAGGCCACCTACATATATATTTATACGATTTTAACGTTTCGGCCGAAACTCGAGTTAAAACCAACCAAACATGTTTTATTCGGCAAATAATTCGGTTTCGGACACTACTACGTCTATATCAACCACAACAAAGATGGTGTAGGTACCTATAATTTAGAATCGATAGCCACTAGCTTCGTAATGAAGGTCAATACAAATTTAACCTGTGGCCACGGCCATGGCCGTCAATTTGTGTGTAGATCTTTTAGAACTGTTTGTCTGCAATGAGAACTAAACTCTTGACTTTTTGCGACTTCAGGAGGCCATTTCCAACGTACATTTTGATATGAAAATGACATTTTGTTATCATTGGCGCGTGCATTTCGCTCGAACTTTTTCTTACATGTATTGTTGGCGCGAGCGAGACGTACGGGCGAATGATAACGAAATGTACGTTTGAATCGGCCTCCTGTTTAACATGTTCTTGTAAATCTCCGTATGTTACAGATTACAACAAAGGAACGGTAAAACAAAAACCTCACAAACAACCCACATACAATTATCGCGAAAATGTACGAAGGCGAACGCTCAAAATTAACATTTTCGCTTTCATGGTCTTTAGAAACGGCACATTTAAACTGCCAATTAAACATTGAAATCGTCAAAAAAAGAGCGAAAAAGTGAAACCGTCTGAGTCACGGCCTTTGAAGAAAGCACAACCTTTGTTGTGGTTAAAGGTTATTATGAATAAATGTAACGATTGTATTTGGGACAGTAAACGTCCGCCGTTGAGTCATGAATACTTTAACAAAAGGGGATTAAGAAAACCATCGTTTTAAAGCTTTTTATTCAGAACAGAAGGCAGACAGTGTATATACTTAAGGGGTTAAGGTAGATAAGAGGATTTGTTTTTTGGGGTTACGAATGAAATTCCTCATTTATCTTTTTTATCATATCATAAATATGTGAACACAAACTACATGTAAAGATATTTTTGGGAAATCTGTATGTATGTCGTGAACTCGTGACACTCGTGACCGTATCATACTTTAGAATTGTATCGTTCTCATGAAATTCCATATCACTTCATGACATGGTTAGTTTAGGCTTAATTATTTCATGGTGTTGCCAACCGATCATTTCTTGAAATGATTAAGGCAGTTATAAAATCGTTAAAACTAAATTTCTAAACTCACCCCTGCATAAAGTCAATGCACACAATATAACAATTTATATCATGTGACATTTGAAGTTATGGTGTTTTGTCGAGGAGATAGGAAGATCCTTGGTTCACTAGGAAGCGGACAACTGGTCGTAAGCCTGCCGTATCCAAGCCAACGTTTTTATAAACGTCTTAAGTGTATACCTATTACAGTCGCCATCAGATATATCGGAGCGTCCAAGGTGCTTACAAATATCTGAACAGATGCTTACAAAAACCACCTCGGCCGCTCCGATATACCATGACGACTGTAACTATAAAAAGTGGTGGTTCATGTTAATGGGAAATGTGAAGTTTTCACCATGAAACTGTATATTTTTCAAAGAACGTAGACACTTTTATAGGATCAGGCGTTGTCCGTAGGTATGTTTTTCGCTGCTAACGCAGTAAGAGTATTACCTAGATTAAGAAATGAATACAGTATTCGTTTCTCAATCTACATATATATACAGATATATACATATATGCTATGCAGTTTGGCAGATAAGTAACAATAATTATGTAACTTCTCTTTTAATAATAAATATGTAAATTAAAAAAAAAAATACTGCTATATATACGGAGTATTATCCGTCGTTTCTTAAAGATTTCTTGCTAAATACGCCTAAATATAAATAAAAATACTTATTAATGTATTCTCGACTTTCTATGACGAAACTTAGGGCTCATTTAGACAGTGCGAGAACTCGCATGCGAGTTTCATTACATTGCGTCATTTGATCGGTCGGCTGAATTGATGTAACCTCAATGGTCCGTAATGTAACTAAAATCGTGTACGAGTTCGCGCGCCGTCTAAATGAGCCCTTAGGCAATTTAAACGCTTGTTACGACTTCGTTGTTTTGTAAAATAATGATCTTGCAATACAATTGCGACGCTTTGCGAATAAGAGCGCCGAAGTAAGGTCCCTTTTCCCTAGGATGAACACATAATAAATGAACCTCGATTGCATATAAGCCGTTCTGGATATAAAGCAGGGCAGTGCACCTACGCGTCGTACGAGGAATGTATGGTAATGCAAGGTTAAGAATTGTCGATATGGCATTGTCTCTTGTATTTCTGCCGATGCGGAAAATGGTTTGGAACTTTGTTTCCGTGATGTCGTAAATAATGTATTTATTGATACAGAAATATAAATACAAAGCGAATATTTGACAAAATTCGATTTAAGTCTCAAAGTTTATACCTTACTTGTCAGCTCGCACGAATCACACCAATGTATCTGCAAACAAACAAAAATATAGTCAGACCTAGAAAAGTATGCAGCGATTTTGATAGTCCACGCAGTGCAAGTCTTATTTTTATACGTCATAATTTCATAAAAGTTGACGTTTAAAATAACCTAACCTAACTCTAATACTGAAAAACTATTCATAATAAAAACAATATATGGGTTGTATGTGTATGTACTAGGTACATAAGATAAAGTTTAAAACAACCAGTTAAAATAAAGATAAACCTGAACCATAACAGAACCAATGAAAACTTAAACCGTTTTCCGTCCAATAAATATCTCAAAGCCAGATAATGGGATTAATCCGTAAAACGTGGCTAATTGCCTCAATAGTACAGTAATTAAGAGTAAATGCCCTTTAATGATTGTTTTATTGGGCCGATAGCCTTCCCACGTCGAGTGCCTATTTAGTTAAGATAGCACTAGGGCCCGAGCACACTTAGCGTCTTCCGAGCGTCGGCGTCTAGCCAACTCTATGGCTGCTGCTCGACGCAACGTCGGCGCAACGCCATTTTCCATAACGCTGACTAAAGTGTCATTCAATAGAACTTGCTAACTATGTAAATAAACCGCCATACTAAATTTGACACTGAATGTAAAATTACTAGTAGCTTTTGTTTACATAGTTAGCAAGTTCTATTGAATGACACTTTAGACGCCGACGCTCGAAAGACCCGAAGTGAGCTCGGGCCCTATTATTAGGTATATAGGTGTCTAGCCAGACATTATCAGTAAAAATGACATTGCTATTGACAGTGTGCTGGTTGGAATTAAATGAACTAATATAAAAATTGGAAAGGAGCAAATAACTGATGTTATAAGATTCACAGATACCTAGGTATCCTTATACGTCGAAGTTAAAATTGTACAGAAGCTAAAATGGCCTACAATGTGCCGGTCTGTGACACTTTTGCTAAAAACAACGATTATCTAACGGAAAAGGACCATTATGGATCTGACACAGAAACTTTCTCTTCAACTAAAATACTCAAATTATAAACAACTTTGTACAAAAAAGGTTTATTTACTTTTCCAGTTTAATTTTCACTTATTGATGATGACGTAATCCTGTTATCCCTCATTTCGACTTATTAGTCTAGGAATATTATATGTAAGTGCGAAATTATATTACCTATAGTTATATCGTTTAAAAATTTGATATGTTCACACAAAAAAGGGCTAAACGTATAATCATAAACAGGAATACTCGTACAATAAATTGATTTTCCACATAATTCAAAGGAAGTGCAAGTCATAATCAACACAACAACATACAACACAACACAGTCATTAACATAATTAAATAAATTGTATGAGACGATATTACACAAATCGATCTAGTTAGTCACATGTTGTGGGCACTAGACGACGATATGTATAATGGAGAGATTAATACTTAAATATTTACATAGAAAATATCTATAACTGGAAGGAATATCTATCTATCTGTGATAAACACACAAATAAATGTCCTTACCAGGCTTCGAACCTAGGACCTCCAAATTCGTAGGCGCGTGGTCACTACCCATTAAATGCCGTTAATGAAATCATATTTTCGATTCATAACCTGTATTATGTACCAATAAACAACATATGATTTTATATCGTCCGCAATTTCATTTACTTCCTAAGACACGACCTCTAACACAATAAATTACACTTACAAGGGTTAAATATTCATAGCAATTTGCCTTCAAATAACCTACCTAACAGGAGGGTTACTTTACCTTCAAATACAACAGTTACATAACAAGGAAGTTATATAATAAAGGTTATTTCAAATTAATCACGTAGCGGCCGACATTACGAGCGAAACCACGAGTCAAGTTCACGACCGGCCATTAATGATGTGGTTTGTTTGTTTACAAGCACTGTGTTTTACTTAGGTAAGCCACCGCTCGCGATTTACGGATTTAGTCTATGTAAAAAATTTAAAAAACTTTCCATTTTCCAGACCTAACCTCCTAACCAAAGAAAAATGGCAGTTCAATTTGAAATCAATATTAAAAGAAATGAAGATATACTAGCGACACGCCCCGGCTTCGCACGGATTAACAAATTTTACATAAACCTTCCTCATGAGTCACTCTTATGTATTAAAAAAAAACCGCATCAAAATCCGTTGCGTAGTTTTAAAGATCTAAGCATACATAGGGACAGACAGACAGCGGGAGGCAACTTTGTTTTATACTATAAGTATGTAGTGATGATGTATTTGTGAACACTTTGGCCGTTTCGATAAATCTGATGGCGACTGTACAAGTACATTTTAAAAACATGGGAAATGATGTAATTAATGTACCTAAATGAGATAAGGAGAAGATATGACCTATATTAATACAACAGGCGATATATAGGTAGAAGCAGAAAATAAATAAAGTAATGAGTAATGGAGTACAGTATACAATGCAATAAAGTAATGCAGATTATATGTTCCGATAACGATAAGATTGTAGATACACGATAATGATAATGAGTAACAACAGAGCCAATAAAATACACTGCAGTGGCATTAAGTACAAAGTGCGTGAATGTACTCTCTCCTTGATTATAGGCTAGATTTGAGTAACACTTGGAAATTTCACATTGTTAGAAATCGCTTTTGTAAACGTACATGTACAACTTTACTATAATATACAATATAAATATTGGAGTACGTAGGATATACATATATACCTAATAAATAGGAGGATGCGAATTCGTACAACAATAATAATAAATGCTGCTGTCCACCCAAACTTCAATCCATAGACCGATATACTGTTCACTTTTACTACAATAGTCCCAATGCCTGCTGCGACCGGTTCATGAGTGTCTATTGTTGCACCTGTGAGCGGGTTCCAGCAGGCGTTCTACATGAAAGCTCTCCAAGGGGCCTCTACGTGTTGGATCTATATCCCTACGCAAGACCGGGACCCCATCAAAAGACCGGGATTTATAGGCCCGTGAAGTCCAAAGTGGAGAAACAATAATAATAAATGCTGCGTCTAATAGTCAAACAAGGCATATACAGACATAAGATATTTCTTATATGCTTACACAAACTTAAATTGTACAAGAACCACGGATATACATACTCGTAGAACTGGATAGCACTACTGTCACTTTTTATGCTATTCATAATTGACCCTTATTACCTAGCAAGACAGTTGATCATATCACAGGAGACTAAAATGGTCCGAAAGAGAGGATCAAAACTACGTGCAATAGTGTTGATGTGGGGTCACTTACGGGTTTGTAAGCGATTAGCTGCATTAGACCTTATTTGACATCATTTTGATATCAGCAAAGTTAGCTCATCTAGATGGCTTCCGCGAGCGAGAACCGAGTGTTGTTATAATGAGTTGAAACGTAAACTTCGGATGCCGCACCAAGACTGTGTCTGTGAACCTAGCATATCAAGTGCTAGCATCTCAATCTTTTTTGAGAGTTCTAGTAGCATCCCTAATAGTTCTACAGTTCTAGATGGTTTTTTTAAATAGTTCTGCTCATTTTCGCGAAAAAAATGAAATTTTAAAATGAGATGCTAACTTCACATTTTGACACTCCAGCATCCCAGCCATTACCCACTGCACAGCCTCGAAATAGCATTTATATGAAAGATACTAACATTTCTAGACGATATATAATGAGTTCTAGTCAAAACTGTAAAAAAAAATTTTTTCATATATGTATGGGACACGAACATGAAAAATAATTCTAGGTAAATTCTGATTAATGCTAAGTTTGAGCAAAAATCCCAGTTTTGACCACCAGCATCTCAGTAGTTCTGGATAGCCAGCTCCCTAGAGCACTACAATAACCACAGTTCTATCTTCTAGAAGGAAATTTGACAGAGTTCTGATAGACTATGTCCGAAAATAGTATCGAAATCGAGTAAATGTTAAGTTCTGAGCGTAGCATCCCAGCCAATGCAGGTCTGATACCCAGCATCTCAGCAGTTTTGGATAGGCAGCTCTCCAGTGCACTAGAATAACCACAGTTCTATCTTCTAGAACGAAATTAGGCGGAGTTTTGGAGAATTATGTTTGAAATAGTCTCGAAATCGAGAAATTGCTAAGTTCTGAGCTTGGCATCCCAGCCAATGCAGGTCAGACACCCAGCATCTCAGCAGTTCTGGATAGCCAGCTCCCTAGTGCACTAAAATTACCACAGTTCTATCTTCTACAAGGAAATTTGACAGAGTTTTAGAGGATTATGTTTGAAATAGTCTCGAAATCGAGAAATAGCTAAGTTCGGAGCTTAGCATCCCAGCCAATGCGGGCTAGATACCCAGCATCTCAACAGTTCTGGATAGAAAGTACATTAATGCATTAGAATACATGGAGTTCTATCTTCTAGAACGAAATTTGGCAAAGTTTTGAAAGATAGTCTTTCAAAACTCCAAAAAAGTATCGAAATCGAGGAATTGCTAAGTTCTGAGCTTGGCATCCCAGCCAATGCAGGTCAGACACCCAGCATCTCAGCAGTTCTGGATAGCCAGCTCCCTAGAGCACTAGAATAACCACAGTTCTATCTTCTAGAAGGAAATTTGACAGAGTTTTGATAGACTATGTCCGAAAATAGTCTCGAAATCGAGGAAATGCTAAGTTCCGAGCTTAGCATCCCAGCCAATACAGGTCTGGTACTCAGCATCTCAGCAGTTCTGTATAGCCAGGTCCCTAGTGCACTAGAATAATGACAGTTCTATCTTCTAGAACGAAATTTGGCAGAGTTTTGGAGAATTATGTTTGAAATAGTATCAAAATCGAGGAATTGCTAAGTTTGGAGCTTAGCATCCCAGCCAATGCGGGCTAGATACCTAGCATCTCAGCAGTTCTGGATAGCAAGCACCCTAGTGAATTAGAATACATGCAGTTCTATCTTCTAGAACAAAATTTGGCAAAGTTTTGAAATATAGTCTTTCAAAACTCCGAAAAAAGTATCGAAATCGAGGAATTGCTAAGTTCTGAGCTTGGCATCCCAGCCAATGCAGGTCATACACCCAGCATCTCAGCAGTTCTGGATAGCCAGCTCCCTAGAGCACTAGAATAACCACAGTTCTATCTTCTAAAAGGAAATCTGACAGTGTTTTGCTAGACTATGTCCGAAAATAGTATCGAAATCGAATAAATGCTAAGTTCTGTGAGAGTAGCATCCCAGTCAATGCAGGTCTGATACCCAGCATCTCCGCAGTTCTGGATAGGCTGCTCCCTAGTGCACTAGACTAAACACAGTTGTATCTTCTAGAACGAAATTTGGCAGAGTTTTGGAGAATTATGTTTGAAATAGTATCAAAATCGAGGAATTGCTAAGTTCGGAGCTTAGCATCCCAGCCAATAGAGGTCAGACACCCAGCATCTCAGCAGTTCTGTATAGCCAGGCCCCTATTGCACCAGAATAAATACAGTGCCATCTTCTAGAATTAAATTTGACGGAGTTTTGATAGACTATGTCCGAAAATAGTATCGAAATCGAGTAAATGCTAAGTCTGAGCTTAGCATCCCAGCCAATGCAGGTCTGATACCCAGCATCTCAGCAGTTCTGTATAGCCAGGTCCCTAGTGCACTAGAATAATGACAGTTCTATCTTCTAGAACGAAATTTGGCAGAGTTTTTGAGAATTATGTTTGAAATAGTATCAAAATCGAGGAATTGCTAAGTTCGGAGCTTAGCATCCCAGCCAATGCGGGCTAGATACCTAGCATCTCAGCAGTTCTGGATAGCAAGCACCCTAGTGAATTAGAATACATGCAGTTCTATATTCTAGAACGAAATTTGGCAAAGTTTTGAAAGATAGTCTTTCAAAACTCCGAAAAAAGTATCGAAATCGAGGAATTGCTAAATTCTGAGCTTGGCATCCCAGCCAATGCAGGTCAGACACCCAGCATCTCAGCAGTTCTGGATAGCCAGCTCCCTAGAGCACTAGAATAACCACAGTTCTATCTTCTAAAAGGAAATCTGACAGTGTTTTGCTAGACTATGTCCGAAAATAGTATTGAAATCGAATAAATGCTAAGTTCTGTGAGAGTAGCATCCCAGTCAATGCAGGTCTGATACCCAGCATCTCAGCAGTTCTGGATAGGCTGCTCCCTAGTGCACTAGACTAAACACAGTTGTATCTTCTAGAACGAAATTTGGCAGAGTTTTGGAGAATTATGTTTGAAATAGTATCAAAATCGAGGAATTGCTAAGTTCGGAGCTTAGCATCCCAGCCAATAGAGGTCAGACACCCAGCATCTCAGCAGTTCTGTATAGCCAGGCCCCTATTGCACCAGAATAAATACAGTGCCATCTTCTAGAATTAAGTTTGACGGAGTTTTGATAGACTATGTCCGAAAATAGTATCGAAATCGAGTAAATGCTAAGTCTGAGCTTAGCATCCCAGCCAATGCAGGTCTGATACCCAGCATCTCAGCAGTTCTGTATAGCCAGATCCCTAGTGCACTAGAATAATGACAGTTCTATCTTCTAGAACGAAATTTGGCAGAGTTTTTGAGAATTATGTTTGAAATAGTATCAAAATCGAGGAATTGCTAAGTTCGGAGCTTAGCATCCCAGCCAATGCGGGCTAGATACCTAGCATCTCAGCAGTTCTGGATAGCAAGCACCCTAGTGAATTAGAATACATGCAGTTCAATCTTCTAGAACGAAATTTGGAAAAGGTTTGAAAGATAGTCTTTCAAAACTCCGAAAAAAGTATCGAATCGAGGAATTGCTAAGTTCTGAGCTTGGCATCCCAGCCAATGCAGGTCAGACACCCAGCATCTCAGCAGTTCTGGATAGCCAGCTCCCTAGAGCACTAGAATATCCACAGTTCTATCTTGTAGATGGAAATTTGACAGAGTTTTGTTAGACTATGTCCGAAAATAGTCTCGAAATCGAGTAAATGCTAAGTTCGGAGCTTAGCATCCCAGCCAATGCAGGTCAGACACCCAGCATCTCAGCAGTTCCAGAACTGCTGAGATGCTGGATATCTGCTGCATAGGTGACACAGCTCAGGTAAGCAGGAAAGCACATCAAATATTATATGTTGGTAATTAATAATAATCAATCAGATTTATATAATATGTTTTCCCATTTCTTTTAATAACTTTATTTTCTTTTCCTTTTGTAAGAATTTGATATGTTTTCTGAAAGAGCTACGATTTTGTATGATTCCATGTACATATGTATATTTTCTAAATCAAATTTCTATTACACCTTATGTGTATAATTGCATGAATTCTATAGTAATTTAAATTGTATTTTTTCCCTTATTTTTTCGTAATGCATGTTAATTATAAGATGTAATTATTTTTGAAAAGATGTGTCCTGCCGAGTTTGTTGCCGGTCCCATATTGGGATACCCTCCTCCAATTGAGGGGGGATTTAAATCTTCTCGGGGCAGAGGTGTAGGGTTGGAGCCGGTCTACCTAGCTTTATTTGACGTTCATAAGCGCATTGTAATTATGCCTACTTGAATAAACTATCTTTTATCTTATCTTATCTTTATCTGACCTGCATTGGCTGGGATGCTAAGATCCGAACTTAGCAATTCCTCGATTTTGATACTATTTCAAACATAATTCTCAAAAACTCTGCCAAATTTCGTTCTATAAGATAGAACTGTCATTATTCTAGTGTACTAGGGACCTGGCTATACAGAACTGCTGAGATGCTGGGTGCCTGACCTGCATTGGCTGGGATGCTAAGCTCAGAACTTAACATTTACTCGATTTCGATACTATTTTCGGACATAGTCTAACAAAACTCTGTCAAATTTCCTTCTACAAGATAGAACTGTGGTTATTCTAGTGCTCTAGGGAGCTGGCTATCCAGAACTGCTGAGATGCTTGGTGTCTGACCCGCATTGGCTGGGATGCTAGCTCAGAACTTAGCAATTCTTCGATTTCGATACTTTTTTGGAGTTTTGAAAGACTATCTTTCAAAACTTTGCCAAATTTCGTTCTAGAAGATAGAACTGCGTGTATTCTAATGCATTAAGGTACTTGCTATCCAGAACTGCTGAGATACTAGGTATCTAGCCCGCATTGGCTGGGATGCTAAGCTCCGAACTTAGCTATTTCTCGATTTCGAGACTATTTCAAACATAATCCTCTAAAACTCTGTCAAATTTCCTTCTAGAAGATAGAACTGTGGTTATTCTAGTACACTAGGGACCTGGCTATACAGAACTGCTGAGATGCTGAGTACCAGACCTGCATTGGCTGGGATGCTAAGCTCAGAACTTAGCATTTACTTGATTTCGAGACTATTTTCGGACATATTCTAACAAAACTCTGTCAAATTTCCTTCTACAAGATAGAACTGTGGTTATTCTAGTGCTCTAGGGAGCTGGCTATCCAGAACTGCTGAGATGCTGGGTGTCTGACCTGCATTGGCTGGGATGCCAAGCTCAGAACTTAGCAATTCCTCGATTTCGATACTTTTTTCGGAGTTTTGAAAGACTATCTTTCAAAACTTTGCCAAATTTCGTTCTAGAAGATAGAACTGCATGTATTCTAATTCACTAGGGTGCTTGCTATCCAGAACTGCTGAGATGCTAGGTATCTAGCCCGCATTGGCTGGGATGCTACGCTCCGAACTTAGCAATTCCTCGATTTTGATACTATTTCAAACATAATTGTCAAAAACTCTGCCAAATTTCCTTCTAGAAGATAGAACTGTCATTATTCTAGTGCAATAGGGACCTGGCTATACAGAACTGCTGAGATGCTGGGTGTGTGACCTCCATTGGCTGGGATGCTAAGCTCCGAACTTAGCAATTCCTCGATTTTGATACTATTTCAAACATAATTCTCCAAAACTCTGTCTAATTTCGTTATAGAAGATAGAACTGTATTTATTCTAGTGCACTAGGGAGCTGCCTATCCAGAACTGCTGAGATGCTGGGTATCAGACCTGTATTAGCTGGGATGCTACTCTCAGAACTTAGCATTTACTCGATTTTGATACTATTTTCGGACATAGTCTATCAAAACTCCATCAAATTTAATTCTAGAAGACGGAACTGTATTTATTCTGGTGCAGTAAGGCCCTGGCTATCCAGAACTGCTGAGATGCTGGATATCTGACCTGCATTGGCTGGGATGCTAAGCTCCGAACTTAGCAATTCCTCGATTTTGATACTATTTCAAACATAATTCTCCAAAACTCTGCCAAATTTCGTTCTAGAAGATACAACTGTGTTTAGTCTAGTGCACTAGGGAGCAGCCTATCCAGAACTGCTGAGATGCTGGGTATCAGACCTGCATTGACTGGGATGCTACTCTCACAGAACTTAGCATTTATTCGATTTCAATACTATTTTCGGACATAGTCTATCAAAACACTGTCAGATTTCCTTTTAGAAGATAGAACTGTGGTTATTCTAGTGCTCTAGGGAGCTGGCTATCCAGAACTGCTGAGATGCTGGGTGTCTGACCTGCATTGGCTGGGATGCCAAGCTCAGAACTTAGCAATTCCTCGATTTCGATACTTTTTTCGGAGTTTTGAAAGACTATATTTCAATACTTTGCCAAATTTCGTTCTAGAAGATAGAACTGCATGTATTCTAATTCACTAGGGTGCTTGCTATCCAGAACTGCTGAGATGCTAGGTATCTAGCCCGCATTGGCTGGGATGCTACGCTCCGAACTTAGCAATTCCTCGATTTTGATACTATTTCAAACATAATTGTCAAAAACTCTGCCAAATTTCCTTCTAGAAGATAGAAGTGTCATTATTCTAGTGCACTAGGGACCTGGCTATACAGAACTGCTGAGATGCTGGGTATCAGACCTGCATTGGCTGGGATGCTAAGCTCAGAACTTAGCATTTACTCGATTTCGATACTATTTTCGGACATAGTCTATCAAAACTCTGTCAAATTTAATTCTAGAAGATGGCACTGTGTTTATTCTGGTGCAATAGAGGCTTGGCTATACAGAACTGCTGAGATGCTGGGTGTCTGACTTCTATTGGCTGGGATGCTAAGCTCCGAACTTAGCAATTCCTCGATTTTGATACTATTTCAAACATAATTCTCCAAAACTCTGCCAAATTTCGTTCTAGAAGATACAACTGTGTTTAGTCTAGTGCACTAGGGAGCTGCCTATCCAGAACTGCTGAGATGCTGGGTATCAGACCTGCATTGACTGGGATGCTACTCTCAGAACTTAGGATTTACTCGATTTCGTTACTATTTTCGGACATAGTCTAGCAAAACTCTGTCAAATTTCCTTTTAGAAGATAGAACTGTAGTTATTCTAGTGCTCTAGGGAGCAGGCTATCTAGAACTGCTGAGATGCTGGGGGTTTGACCTGCATTGGCTGGGATGCCAAGCTCAGAACTTAGCAAATCCTCGATTTCAATACTTTTTTAGAGTTTTGAAAGACTATCTTTCAAAACTCTGCCAAATTTCGTTTTAGAAGATAGAACTACATGTATTCTAATTCACTAGCGTGCTTGCCATCCAGAACTGCTGAGATGATAGGTATCTAGCCCGCATTGGCTGGGATGCTAAGCTCCGAACTTAGCTGTTTCTCGATTTCGAGACAATTTCAAACATAATTCACCAAACCTCTGCCAAATTTCGTTCTAGAAGATAGAACTGTGTTTAGTCTAGTGCACTAGGGAGCTGCCTATCCAGAACTGCTGAAATGCTGAGTATCAGACCTGCATTGGCTGGGATGCTAAGCTCAGAACTTAGCATTTACTCGATTTCGAGACTATTTTCGGACATAGTCTATCAAAACTCTGTCAAATTTCCTTCTAGAAGATAGAACTGTGGTTATTCTAGTGCTCTAGGGAGCTGGCTATCCAGAACTGCTGAGATGCTGGGTGTCTGACCTGCATTGGCTGGGATGCCAAGCTCAGAACTTAGCAATTCCTAGATTTCGATACTTTTTTGGAGTTTTGAAAGACTATCTTTCATAACTTTGCCAAATTTCGTTCTAGAAGATAGAACTCCATGTATTCTAATGCATTAAGGTACTTTCTATCCAGAACTGTTGAGATGCTAGGTATCTAGCCCGCATTGGCTGGGATGCTAAGCTCCGAACTTAGCTATTTCTCGATTTCGAGACTATTTCAAACATAATCCTCTAAAACTCTGTCAAATTTCCTTCTAGAAGATAGAACTGTGGTTATTCTAGTGCACTAGGGACCGGGCTATACAGAACTGCTGAGATGCTGAGTACCAGACCTGCATTGGCTGGGATGCTAAGCTCAGAACTTAGCATTTACTCGATTTCGAGACTATTTTCGTACATAGTCTATTAAAACTCCGCCAAATTTAAATCTAGTTGATGGAACTGTGTTTATTCTGGTGCAATAGGGGCCTGGCTATACAGAACTGCTGAGATGCTGGGTGTCTGACCTGCATTGGCTGGGATGCTAAGCTCAGAACTTAGCATTTACTCGATTTCGAGACTATTTTCGGACATAGTCTAACAAAACTCTGTCAAATTTCCTTCTACAAGATAGAACTGTGGTTATTCTAGTGCTCTTGGGAGCTGGCTATCCAGAACTGCTGAGATGCTGGGTGTCTGACCTGCATTGGCTGGGATGCCAAGCTCAGAACTTAGCAATTTCTCGATTTCGATACTTTTTTCGGAGTTTTGAAAGACTATCTTTCAAAACTTTGCCAAATTTCGTTCTAGAAGATAGAACTGCATGTATGTATTCTAATTCACTAGGGTGCTTGCTATCCAGAACTGCTGAGATGCTAAGCCCGCATTGGCTGGGATGCTAAGCTCCGAACTTAGCAATTCCTCGATTTTGATACTATTTCAAACATAATTCTCAAAAACTCTGCCAAATTTCGTTCTAGAAGATAGAACTGTCATTATTCTAGTGCACTAGGGACCTGGCTATACAGAACTGCTGAGATGCTGGGTATCAGACTTGCATTGGCTGGGATGCTAAGCTCAGACTTAGCATTTACTTGATTTCGATACTATTTTCGGACATAGTCTATCAAAACTCCGTCAAATTTAATTCTAGAAGATGGCACTGTATTTATTCTGGTGCAATAGGGGCCTGGCTATACAGAACTGCTGAGATGCTGGGTGTCTGACCTCTATTGGCTGGGATGCTAAGCTCCGAACTTAGCAATTCCTCGATTTTGATACTATTTCAAACATAATTCTCTAAAACTGCCAAATTTCGTTCTAGAAGATACAACTGTCTTTAGTCTAGTGCACTAGTAGGGCTTGCAATTCGAATATTCGAATATTCGAATTTGTCGAATATTCGACCTGTTTTGATATTCGAATATTCGGCCGCTCAGGTTTCGAATATTCGAATATTTTTTATTACTATAAAAAAATCTATGTCATCCGCTGTAGTTACAGTTTCTGTGTGTTTTACGGGTATTTACAGTGAATGAGGAACGGTAGGTACCCAAACACGAAGGAAATAATATTTTTACTGTATTCCCCTCGATAGACTTCGTGAATACAGTGAAACCTAACTCAATTTAAAAGAAAACGAAATCAAAAAGTATGTTATTTTTACGGTCCGTAAGTTTTAAGTTAAAGGGTCATTCTGTTTATTCAGTACAAGCGTACGTTAAGCGAATTTTTGAAGTCTAAACCTTGCCACTTATCGCAATTCTCAAATTTAATCATACCAAACCTGCCCAACGTGGTAATCTAACCATGCACCTTTAGCTGACGAATAATCCACCCAGTACTCAACTAACTTTTTCCCTTAAATATTCCAATATTATATAATTAGCCGACCATTAGGAATAATAACTTGCCGAAACAAATAAAGTCAATAAAGATTCAAAATACCATGAAATTAAAGGCCTTTTTACAGGCCTCTGAGTGATTACAAGTTAATTTAAATCGGAAAATAATTACCTACTAAAAAAAATATCTTACATACCTAGGTGTTTGGATGGTTAAAGTTATATTATTTCACGCAACGACGACGCATTTATAACAAGTTTTATCTAGAAATATTAAATACGTCTAATTTTGGCGTTTTACTTGTTTTTATAAATGTGGGCATCTTATAAATAGTAGGATGATAAAATCTAGTCAAATAAGTGGATTTCTGCCAAATATCCTTAGTTTTAGCAATATGTGAAAAAAGCTTTTGAATAAAATGATAATAAACCGATTTCTCGTTCCTTTTCTTATTTTTTATAATATTCGAATAATTATTCGAATATTCGAATACGTCGTCAGAAAAAGTCGAATATTCGAATATCTGAAAGTTTCGAATATTTGCAAGCCCTATGCACTAGGGAGCTGCCTATCCAGAACTGCTGAGATGCTGGGTATCAGACCTGCATTGACTGGGATGCTACTCTCACAGAACTTAGCATTTACTCGATTTCGATACTATTTTCGGACATAGTCTGGCAAAACACTGTCAGATTTCCTTTTAGAAGATAGAACTGTGGTTATTCTAGTGCTCTAGGGAGCTAGCTATCCAGAACTGCCGAGATGCTGGGTGTTTGACTTGCATTGATAGATACAGTCAGATCCTGTTATTTCGCCACCGTCCATTCGATACTGTCGTACGGCGCTGAGCTGTGGGGCCGAGCATCGGATTTCGACCGTGCCTTTCGAATGCAGAAGCGCGCAGTGCGAGGCATCGTAGGTATCCGCAGTGATGAATCAGTCCGCGATCACTCCAAAAACCTACGCATTTGAACCCTACCTAGCCTAGTTATTCTTCAAATCGCGACTTTTACCTACACAAACATAAATAAATTTAAACGAAAAGGCATAGTGACCTCACATAATTTACGAAGCAATGCACACCGAGACCGCCTAGTACCACCGATCCACAAGCTGACTAGGTCCGAACAGTCGGTTTACGTCACAGGCCCTGCGATATACAACCGCCTCCCTGATAGCATAAGAGATGCCCAGTCTCACCAATCCTTTAAAAGAAATTTAGAATCGTGGTTACTCACAAAAAACTTTTACACCTTTAATGAAGTAATGGCACTGCCAATGACTATGTAAAACATGTTTTAATTTATTTATTTTGTTTCTATTTTGAATTGTTGACATTACTATGTTGTTTATATTTCAATTGAAATACTCTGTAATGTGGAATTTGTATGAATATTGTACAAAATTGTAACTGACGTGTACCTGTATTGTACCAATAAAGATTATCTTATCTTATCTTATCATTGGCTGGGATGCCAAGCTCAGAACTTAGCAATTCCTCGATTTCGATACTTTTTTCGGAGTTTTGAAAGACTATATTTCAAAACTTTGCCAAATTTTGTTCTAGAAGATAGAACTGCATGTATTCTAATTCACTAGGGTGCTTGCTATCCAGAACTGCTGAGATGCTAGGTATCTAGCCCGCATTGGCTGGGATGCTAAGCTCCAAACTTAGCAATTCCTCGATTTTGATACTATTTCAAACATAATTCTCCAAAACTCTGCCAAATTTCGTTCTAGAAGATAGAACTGTCATTATTCTAGTGCACTAGGGACCTGGCTATACAGAACTGCTGAGATGCTGAGTACCGGACCTGTATTGGCTGGGATGCTAAGCTCGGAACTTAGCATTTCCTCGATTTCGAGACTATTTTCGGACATAGTCTATCAAAACTCTGTCAAATTTCCTTCTAGAAGATAGAACTGTGGTTATTCTAGTGCTCTAGGGAGCTGGCTATCCAGAACTGCTGAGATGCTGGGTGTCTGACCTGCATTGGCTGGGATGCCAAGCTCAGAACTTAGCAATTCCTCGATTTCGATGCTTTTTTGGAGTTTTGAAAGACTATCTTTCAAAACTTTGCCAAATTTCGTTTTAGAAGATAGAACTCCATGTATTCTAATGCATTAATGTACTTTCTATCCAGAACTGTTGAGATGCTAGGTATCTAGCCCGCATTGGCTGGGATGCTAAGCTCCGAACTTAGCTATTTCTCGATTTCGAGACTATTTCAAACATAATCCTCTAAAACTCTGTCAAATTTCCTTGTAGAAGATAGAACTGTGGTAATTTTAGTGCACTAGGGAGCTGGCTATCGAGAACTGCTGAGATGCTGGGTGTCTGACCTGCATTGGCTGGGATGCCAAGCTCAGAACTTAGCAATTTCTCGATTTCGAGACTATTTCAAACATAATTCTCCAAAACTCCGCCTAATTTCGTTCTAGAAGATAGAACTGTGGTTATTCTAGTGCACTGGAGAGCTGCCTATCCAAAACTGCTGAGATGCTGGGTATCAGACCTGCATTGGCTGGGATGCTACGCTCAGAACTTAACATTTACTCGATTTCGATACTATTTTCGGACATAGTCTATCAAAACTCTGTCAAATTTCCTTCTAGAAGATAGAACTGTGGTTATTCTAGTGCTCTAGGGAGCTGGCTATCCAGAATTGCTGAGTTGCTGGTGGTCAAAACTGGGATTTTTGCTCAAACTTAGCATTAATCAGAATTTACCTAGAATTATTTTTCATGTTCGTGTCCCATACATATATGAAAAAAAATTTTTTTACAGTTTTGACTAGAACTCATTATATATCGTCTAGAAATGTTAGTATCTTTCATTTAAATGCTATTTCGAGGCTGTGGAGTGGGTAATGGCTGGGATGCTGGAGTGTAAAAATGTGAAGTTAGCATCTCATTTTAAAATTTCATTTTTTTCGCGAAAATGAGCAGAACTATTTAAAATAACCATCTAGAACTGTAGAACTATTAGGGATGCTACTAGAACTCTCAAAAAAGATTGAGATGCTGGCACTTGATATGCTAGGTTCACAGACACGACTTACGCGTGCCAAAAATAAAAGCAACAAACAAGCAAAAATAAAAATCAACCCAACGCCAAAACACAGAATGAAAACAATTTATTTGCGATTGGATAATTTTAGAATAAGTTTCATTAGATTAATTTGTTTTTATTTAAATAGCACTATTAACGGCCAAGAATAGTGTTTTGCTTTATAACTTATAACTCAAGCGATTTTATATATTCAGATGAGCATGCGAGTTGGCAAGGCTACAGTATGCAGACATGTTGGCTCGTAAATCGTTTAATTTCAAATTAAATTCGAATATATACATATAAAGGTATCAATATCACTAAAATATCTTACATGTTCTTTAAACACTGGGTGAATTTTTCGGTTTGAGCTGGTAGATTAAAAAAGGGTCGCTTGGGGGCCTAACCAAGATGACAATCATTAAAACAAAAACGCTAAAAGAAACTTTAGTAATTTATGGAAATAGTCACGTAACTTTTCGTAGCATCTGTCACCCCGATACATTTTTTCTTTTCGTTTGGCGTTAGTTTCGTTTGGCAATATACTATGTAAATTGTAATCTTGGCTAAGCCCCCTGATATTACCTAAACTATATAGCTACTCTAGTTTCTGTCGGACATCATTTTGTTACTATCGATCCCACTTCTAATTATCCTTTCCGTATTTTATCAACCCTCCATCGTTTATCCATTATTATATTACTAGCTGTTGCCAGCGACTTCGTACGCGTGGATTTGTATATTGGTGGTTATAAATTCTACATTAGCTTAGAACAATATGCAGCAAAAGATAGCAGTAGGGACGGTTAATCATTTGTTAATTATTATACAACGCATGAGATTTGTCTTTCACAACCTGGCTACGAAGTTTCAAGCCCCTAACTGAATAAAATTGTTCTCGATAATCTCGATATAATCTCTCTCAACCCCGAGAAGATTTTCAAGTCCACTATTTAATAAAACCTACTACCTAACTACCTATTTACGAAGTTTGAAGTTCCTAGCTTTAAATAAAATTTGAACCCTCTACCAACTCTCAACCCCTGTTTAAACTTTTAGGGGATGAATTTTTAAAAACGCTGAAATTACTTTTCTTGTATTGTAATAATATGCCTTTATACAACGATTCAAGTCCCGCACTCCAATAAATATTTGGGTTCCATACAAATTTTCGACCCCCTTCACCACCTTGGGGGATGAATTATCAAAGACTCTGAAATTAGTTTTCTTTTCTCTTAATAAAATACCTTTTTACGAAGCTTCAAGTTCATAGCTTTAAATAAAATTATAACCTATACAATCTTTCAACCCCTTTTTAACCCTGTTATGGGATGAATTTTTAAAAACGCTGAAATAAGTTTTCTTGTGTTCTAAATTCTAATACTATGGCTTTATACAAAGATTTAAGTCTCGCACTCTCAAAAATATTTGATCTCCATACAAACTTTCAACCCCTTTTTCACCTCCTCGGGGGATGAATCTTTAAAAACGCTGAATAGGTTTTTTGTTTTTTAATAAAATACCTTTTTACGAAGTTTCAAGTTCCTAGCTTTAAATAAAATTTGAACCCTATACAAACTTTCAACCCCTTTTGGACCCTTATAGGGTATGAATTTTTAAAAACGCTGAAATTCTTTTCTCGTATTCTAATAATATGTCATTATACAAAGATTCAAGTCCCGTACTTACAAAAAAATATTGACCTCTATACAAATTTTCAACCCCTTTTTCACCACCTTAAATGTTGAATTTTAAAAAACGCTAACATTAGTTTTCTTCTCTTTTAATGAAATAACTTTTTACGAAGTTACAAATTCGTAGCTTAAAATAAAATTTAAACCCTATACAATCTTTCAACCCCTTTTTAACCCTTTTAAGGGATGAATTTTTGGAAACGCTGAAATTACTTTTCTTGAGAATTAATAATATGGCTTTATACAAAGATTCAAGTCCCGCACTCTAAAAAATATTTGATCTTCGTACAAACTTTCAACTCCTTTTTCACCACCTCGGGGGATGAATTTTTAAAAACACTGAAATTTGTTTTGTTGTTTTTTAATTTAATACCTATTTGCGAAGTTTCAAGTTCCTAGCTTAAAATAAAATTTGCACCCCAAGACATAGTTTCATCCCCTTTTTTACCCCCTTAGGGGTTGAATTTCTTAAAACGTCCCAATTCCTTCTTTTTACAATCGGCTTATGCCTTTCTCAAAAGTTTCAAAGCATTTGTAATGGATTCAAACTTTCAACCCCTTTTTAACCCTGTTAGGGGATGAATTTTTAAAAACGCTGAAATTACTTTTCCTGTCTTATAATAATATACCCATATACAAAGTTTAAAGTCACACACTCACAAAAATATTTGATCTCCATACAAACTTTCAACCCCTTTTTCACCACCTTGGGGAGTTGAATTTTCGAAAACGCTGAAATTAGTTTTCTTATTTTTTAATATAATACTTTTTCACAAAGTTTCAAATTTCTAGCTTAAAATAAATCTTGAACCCCATACAACCTTTCATCCCCTTTTCAACCCTTTTAAGGGATGAATTTTTAAAAACGCTAAAATTACTTTTCTTAAGTTTTAATAATATGGCTTTATACAAAGACTCAAGCCCCTCACTCTCAATAATATTTGATCTCCGTACAAACTTTCAACCCCTTTTTCACCACCTCGGGGGATGAATTTTTAAAAACGCTGAAATTAGTTTTCTTGTTTTTTAATTTAATACCTTTTTGCAAAGTTTCAAGGTCCTAGCTTAAAATAAAATTTGCACCCCAAGACAAAGTTTCATCCCCTTAGGGGTTGAATTTCCTAAAACGTCGCAATTACTTTTTTTGTAATCGGCTATTATGCCTTTCTAAGAAGTTTCAAAGCATTTGTAATGAATTCAAACTTTCAACCCCTTTTTAACCCTGTTAGGGGATGAAATTTCAAAAACGCTGAAATTACTTTTTCTGTCTTATAATAATATACCCATATACAAAGTTTCAAGTCCCACACTCACAAAAATATTTGATCTCCATACAAACTTTCAACCCCTTTTTCACCACCTTGGGGGATGAATTTTCTAAAACGCTGAAATTAGTTTTCTTGTTTTTTAATATAATACATTTTCACAAAGTTTCAAATTCCTAGCTTAAACTAAAACTTGAACCCCATACAACCTTTCATCCCCTTTTTAACCCCCTTAGGGGTTGAATTTTTCAAAATCGCTTCTTATCTCTTATACACTTTACAAACGCAACCTAGTGTGCAAATTTCAACTTTCTAGCTTTTGTAGTTTCGGCTCTGCGTTGATGAATCAGTCAGTCAGTCAGTCAGTCAGGACCAGTGATCGGAATTGGTAGTGCCATTTCACGGGACTTCGGTGCGTAAGCTTAGTATGGATATACCTTTTCACCCCGGGATTTCATATTACCTACTTCAATTAAAGACATGCCAAGAAATATTTTTGTGAAAAAAACCGGCCAAGTGCGAGTCGGACTCGCGTTCCAAGGATTCCGTACATTAAGTCCGACTCACGCTGATTGCACATTTCTAATAGGTTTCCTGTCATCTGTAGGTAAGGAACTATTTTGTGTATTTTTTTCAAAATTTTAGAATCAGTACTTTCGGAGATAAGGGAGGGGGGGGGGGACTATTATCTTGAATAACGGCTAAACTATTAAGCCAAAAATTATTTAAAAAAAATATATTTGAAATCCTTACAATGAGCTCTTTTATTTGATATGTAACACGTAGGGCTTGCAAATATTCGAAACTTTCAGATATTCGAATATTCGACTTTTTCTGACGACGTATTCGAATATTCGAATAATTATTCGAATATTATAAAAAATAATAAAAGGAACGAGAAATCGGTTTATTATCATTTTATTCAAAAGCTTTTTTCACATATTGCTAAAACTAAGGATATTTGGCAGAAATCCACTTATTTGACTAGATTTTATCATCCTACTATTTATAAGATGCCCACATTTATAAAAACAAGTAAAACGCCAAAATTAGACGTATTTAATATTTCTAGATAAAACTTGTTATAAATGCGTCGTCGTTGCGTGAAATAATATAACTTTAACCATCCAAACACCTAGGTATGTAAGATATTTTTTTTAGTAGGTAATTATTTTCCGATTTAAATTAACTTGTAATCACTCAGAGGCCTGTAAAAAGGCCTTTAATTTCATGGTATTTTGAATCTTTATTGACTTTATTTGTTTCGGCAAGTTATTATTCCTAATGGTCGGCTAATTATATAATATTGGAATATTTAAGGGAAAAAGTTAGTTGAGTACTGGGTGGATTATTCGTCAGCTAAAGGTGCATGGTTAGATTACCACGTTGGGCAGGTTTGGTATGATTAAATTTGAGAATTGCGATAAGTGGCAAGGTTTAGACTTCAAAAATTCGCTTAACGTACGCTTGTACTGAATAAACAGAATGACCCTTTAACTTAAAACTTACGGACCGTAAAAATAACATACTTTTTGATTTCGTTTTCTTTTAAATTGAGTTAGGTTTCACTGTATTCACGAAGTCTATCGAGGGGAATACAGTAAAAATATTATTTCCTTCGTGTTTGGGTACCTACCGTTCCTCATTCACTGTAAATACCCGTAAAACACACAGAAACTGTAACTACAGCGGATGACATAGATTTTTTTATAGTAATAAAAAATATTCGAATATTCGAAACCTGAGCGGCCGAATATTCGAATATCAAAACAGGTCGAATATTCGACAAATTCGAATATTCGAATATTCGAATTGCAAGCCCTAGTAACACGACACGATATAGTTTGAGAAACTATAATTTTCTCATTTACCCCCCAAAAATGGCCTCCATATTTAAAATTCATTTATTTGCGTTACACGTCCATCTTTGGGTCACAAACTTACAAATGTGTGCCAAATTTCAACTTAATTATCCAGTAGTTTCGGAGAAAATAGGCTGTGACAGACGGACGGACAGACAGACGCACGAGTGATCCTATTAGGGTTCCGTTTTTCCTTTTGAGGTACGGAACCCTAAAAATAAGAGTCTTGGAATCCCGAGTCTTATCCATGTTAAGTACAATGTTTGAGGTCATTCACCCCAAATGGCACTACCTATTCCGATCATTGGTCAGGACACTTGCATTTATATATATAGATTACAACGCCCCATAAAACCCTGCGTCAGATATAACTTTGTAACAGAATTTGAACTAACACGAACCAGTAACTGTAATTAGTTCTAAAAGCAAACGAATAAGTCTGACAGCCCTACCACTTTTGGTAGAGACACACCAGAAGCGTATACAGCACAGCGGTTGCAATGTATGAAACTATATGTGAGACGGTACATCACTTGCGTTGCGTGCGTAACATAACACAGCAGCAGAAGCACAAATGGGCGGTCAGAAACACTTTGTATTACTCTAAAGTCTACATTGAATGTTGCCTCTTAATATTCTATCAAACACTTAGTGGGTAGGGGATAAGATCCAAAACTGTTTACAGATTTCTGCGTACGATTCTGTTAATTATTGCAATACGTTCGAGTGATACAGCAGCGCTGCATAATTTCCTTGAATACCTATTTATAATCCTGGAATTTAGGTCAAATAATGCAATCACTTATACAATTTAGTGGTACATTATCTTTAGTAACGAATTTAACACATCAGTGCAAAAATCTGTAATCATTTAGAAGATATACTCAACTTTCATGCAAATTCGTAAAATTTTACACCTTTGGCGATCACAATAATGTAAATCCTTCACGCTCTGCAAATGCATAATTGGCATTTCATTGAGAATGTGTTACATTACAGGCAGTGGCTTTGCATTATAACTTTTTATAAAGACTTCTAGACGTGCATTAAGTATTTTTTTCGATTACAGACGAATGCGAGATAAAAGGTGTTCTCTTCGATATCGCGTCTCAAATTCAAATTTGTATTTTATTTGTCAATTTTAATTGTGTATCCAGCCCGCATCCTGCACAATAGTAATGGTCTATCCTTTATCAGGAAGCTTCCTCGATACTCTGCCAAACTCTTCATTTGTTTTCACATAATCATCTAGGACTAACGTTGTGGCCTAGAATGCATCCTTGAGGTACTCCTGTATTCCCACGCTATTTACAACTATTTTCATACATTCTAAAGCAAATTCGATTGTACTTTACATCAAAGCAGATTAGTATTGTGCCTGATTCGATAATCCGACTTTAAAAGTCTATGTCAACTTGATAAGCGTAAATCCATACGTACGCCAAATACATTCCTACAATAGTCTTCTAAAACTAAATTAGAGGTCAAAGCAATAATATAACATTTTAGTAGGGTTTATATCAATAAATATAGTACATAGAATGAATACAAAACAAAGAACTAAAAAAATAACACTAACGATACGTTAAATCAGAACAAGCATTTCGTTTTACGGCGCACCTAACATGCTTATATTCTTTTATTAGGCCGATTATATGTCACCGGTAATAGTAACCGGGACAAACAATCATAAAAAAAAATAGTTCTCGCAAGACCCAAAATCTAAAGTTTTACGATTTCTTATAAAGAAACTGTGTCATTAACATACATGTGAAAAGTGTTAAATCTTGTACATAGGTTGATGGGGGTCTAGTTTAAACAATAGTAAGTGTCAGATATGTATGTTTAGCTGAGAAAGTAAACAACAAGGCGTATTAAGAGATTATTCTCAAACGTCATAAGCTCATAAGTATGACTGATATGATAATAAAATAGTCTTGTATAATTGGAAGAATTAAAATGAAAATCAATCAAAACCAAGATTTATACACCGATTCAGTAAAAATATGAGATTTTATAATTTTCTCCGCAGTCTGTGTCTGTGTTTAAAAAAATAATAATTTGGCACCTACAGTTAGTACACACACGTATGTACGTATACAAGTACATACTCGTACGTATCAGAGATTTGACTGTAAGCTTTTAACATTTTAATAATCTTGCAACTGATAAAATAATTCGTTGATTCATTACAAGAGCCCTCGAATTCGATTCGAGTGTAATTGAGTACTTTAAAAACGGACTATCTTTTACTGCACTGACCTATTTGGCAAGTACCTCTGTAACTGGCGATGTACGTGCGATCTGGGTCGCCGGGTACCTACTATTGAGTATTGGGAATTCACTTATAGGCTCTGTGGGGAAATAAAATACTTAGTGGAACATGCAAATGTTTACTACATGTTGAAGTATATAGAAACTAGAACTACGAGTAGATCGGAAAAGCGACAATTTAATAGATATGATAGACTCTATCAGATAGAGGATTATCGATCATTTTGCGTCACTTTTCGACGTAGATTTCCAGTACAAAGTTGTCGGCTGTTGATTAAAAAACATTTATGCGTGCACTTTTTTTATCCTTTTTAGGGTTCCGTACCCAAAGGGTAAAAACGGGACCCTATTACTAAGACTCCGCTGTCCGTCCGTCCGCGTCCGTCTGTCACCAGGCTGTATCTCACGAACCGTGATAGCTAGACAGTTAAATTTTCACAGAAGATGTATTTCTGTTGCCGCTATAACAACAAATACTAAAACAGAATAAAATAAAGATTTAAGTGGGGCTCCCATACAACAAACGTGATTTTTGACCGAAGTTAAGCCACATCGGGCGGGGTCAGTACTTGGATGGGTGACCGTTTTTTTTGCTTGTATTGCTCTATTTTTTGTTGATGGTGCGGAACCCTCCGTGCGCGAGTCCGACTCGCACTTGGCCGGTTTTTTACTATAGTTATTACAACACAACTCAAACATTGCAGAACCATCGTCACACTGTTATAAACGGTCAATTCCTAAACCTTTGTAGAAACAAGGTCTTACTAACTAAAACAATGGAAGTGAAAAGTTTTGTTTGTATTGTGTTGGAAGTGTTGTAAATAGGCGAAAAACATGTGTATGAAAATGAAACGTGACAATATGAAGCGAAGCGTGTCAATAAGTTTTATATTGTACACGCATAGCTAATGAATCTATTTATAACAGCTGTAAAAATGTAATTTCAATTTATAATGCAAATTTTACTGCATTGCCACAAAAAAACATACAATAAGTACTCGTAAATGTTGCACTTGTCACGTTTTGGTGGTATTTATAATATTTTTTACAACGACATTTGCAAAATGAGAATTGGTTTAAATTTTAATTATAATAGTCATTATCATTAAAAAGTAAATAATATTATGAATCAAGCCAAACATATCAAGTTTGTATGAGGAGATATATAGAATGTTATTATACCTACGGAAGTATATACCAAAGAGCAGCGGAGTGGCGGGTATTTTAACGACTCATATTCTATAATATACGGGCAGCGGGCCGAGTCTAAATCAGAATCTAAGTTCAATAACATCACATTCAAAAATATTTCTATTATTATTTTTCGTGAAATGCAGAAAAGTTGGAGAACCATAAAAATAAAAGTAACGTTAATTCATAACGAGTTATCTCATTATGTAAATACACGCCTACGAATTTTAGTTTACTTATCTAATTCTAACCACACACTTGTAGCGTGCTTCGAATATTCATGTTGGTATCTCAACGATTGCATCACATGTCGATCATAATATTCATAATCAACATTTGGTAGCGTCAATACAAACAGCATGCTAATAGGCCTCCCGTGATGGGTTGATTAGCTGCGCGTGATTTTATGATGCCTTAGTTAAAATGTTTGTTTACTTTTCAATTGCTGGTCTGTGTGAACTCTTAAAAAAGTTTTCAAATAGGATGAAGATTAGATGTAAGGGTAAAGTACTTTCTTATCGTCGCTATACTTACTCAACCTCATATCTGCAACAATCATTTGATGGAAATGTCGCTTTTCTTTCATTCGGAATACGGGTGTTTTTGTCATCAAATGAGTGTTGCAGATACGAGGTTGAGTAAGTATAGCGGCGTTATGGTTCTTAAAATTGCACCCAAGTAAAGTTAAGAAAGTTTCTCATCATTGTCGGAGTTTTCATTTTCAATAGTACTGTATTTGATAGAAATTATCTTTAAATAATTAATCATCTACAACTCAGGAAGAGTATCCTTACGGTCCTGAATTTGATATATGGGTTTTTTTTAGTTACAGAATAGCAGTTCTATGGTCAACTCTCGTCTTCATCGCCAGAGATTGATACCTTGTCTCCGAGTTACGTAAGTATCCTAAATTTCAGCTCAATCGGACAACGGAAATCGGTTCAAGATTGGACTTAGCAAATAATAAAACTTTCTGACACTAGGCTTCTACAATGGTAATGGAAACGACAGCTTTTCCTTGTAATTTTTTCAATTCCTACAAATTTGGACCGACGTTATTCCATTAAAGCTTCGCGACGCAATAAAAGCAGACAACAGAACCATCAATTACTAATCATCATCTCAGATCTTGATTAATTCAATCTTGAAAGGCCGCGTCTGGCTTATTCGATTAAATGTCATCACGGGGACGCCGGGCACGTGACAAAGTGGAAAAAGTGTCAATAAGCTATATTGTTGTCAGTTGTGATTGTGACACAATGACACTTCCGGTCATGCGGGGCCTTAGATATTGACCTTATTGTGATTGAGTCTCGATTTTAAACTTCTGAGATAAAAAGTACGTATTAAAACATACTTGAATTGAGAATTTGTAGATTTTGTCAAAGCACAAAAACTTTTATTGATGGTCAGTTCTCTAAGTAAAAAACCTTAATATTCACCTCGGACACTGGCGATCAAATGTATGAAACAAACGCGTTCCTACGCACACAGCCTAAGCTCGTGTAGGTGAACGCGTACCATGCTTGTGTGAGTGAGATAAGACATTGTAGGGTAACTGTGAGGTAACCGAGAGCGGGTCTCAGCGGGTGGGCGGCACTTTCAACGGGAGGCAGGGAGCGTCCATACTGTATGCTAGTACTCTTTATTATACTGTGATATTAGTTAAGCGAATTTGTGTTTGATAGTGAGAGGAAAAACTAGAATAGAGAAATAAATGACAAAAACAAAGTAAACGTACTGTTTACGGGTAAGGGTCAAAGAAATAAAAAAGCACTTTGCATAAACGTAAATTCTTAACGTAGATTCTTAGATTTTGCCTTATTGACAAAAATTTAAATCAATGGCTGCCGTACTATCTTCTTTTTAATTCTTAACTGTATCCTTGTAATGTAAACAAATAAGTATCCATTTTAAAAAACAAGGCTAAAAATAAACTAAGTAGGTATATGTAAGAAGCTAATTCTCAGTCATAATAGCAATGCGTATATAACCAATGAAGAACGGAACAATAAATTTAAAGCAATAACAAGTGTCTGCCGCGCCTTACTTAAGCTTTGAATCATCCTTTGGTTAGTCATACTCGATTGGTAAGGACTAAAACGAGTGTCATAATATGCCATATCTTTTCGGATCTAATGACCGAAATCAGCGAAAACTTACCGGATAGGTAAGCGTGGGTAGAGCTTCCAAACCACAGAACAAGTAATAAGGTTAGAATGGCGATGCGAGCAGGGTACGTATTGCCGCGGTTTTGAGCAAACGCTCGCATGCTACTCGCCCGCGCTGACCGAAAAACGAAGTAAACATGCCTTTTTGCGCCACAATAACGTTCAGATTAAGAAGCCAGACATCAAATCTGTCTATAGGAGGCGTATCCATTCACCACGCACACAAGGCGCTAGCTAGTTTTTACTATCGTTGCGCGAGTTGCGTTAGTAAATTTGGAGAGGAACGAGCGGCGACACCGGTTCCGATACTATTAACTGCGCGCGATAGCTATTCTAACCTCTTTAATATGTTCTGTGTTCCAAACCTTGTGTGTATGCAAATTAGATCGACGATGAAATGAAGGTTCTTACGAGGGAAGTGGGGGCTAGGCTTTTGCTTTGGGAAGGGCTTGAACCCAATGAGAGTAATAGTTCTAAGTTGACATCCGGATATTTCGGATATCAACTACAGCTATCGGATTGAACGTCGTAATCGCGTCATATATTTTATCAAGGTTATACGTAGGTAATGTCTAAACAACTGCACCTGTAGTTGACATTCAAATGATACCTTTATGTACCTACATAAATTATACCTTTATATGGCTTAGTCCGCGAAATCCGCTACTGTGAGAGGATACACTAAACTGTCATTCAATAGAACTTGCTAACTATGTAAACAAACCACCATTCTAAAATTGACACTGAATGTCAATTTACTAGTAACTTTTGTTTACATATAGTTAGTAAGTTCTATTGAATGACACTTTAGATCTGGAGTTCCCAACCAATACAGCTTCCAATCCCAGGGGCGAAACTACAAAAGTAGGTTGGAACCTTTATCAGTAAAGAATACCCCTGGGCTTTTCTGTTCAGAGGTAGATAAATCAAAAAGGAAAGACATTTTATCTGGGAGAAGTGCGGCAGCTTGTACTCAAATGATTGCCTGAAGAAATGGAGTTGTCAAACAACCAAAATATAATCAAATATTGTTAAAAACGGCTCTTTGACAATCAATCAACAAACTTATATTAGAAAGAACAACCGGCCCTTTCCTTAGTAACTGTTACAGTAAACTTCTCAACCTTCGGATCCCCTGCAACTGCTAATTACAACATAAATTGGCCTAAGTTGAATGACCTTCATAAAAACCATATTTATGTTTACCCAGCCACACGGACGCGCCCATATGGTTCCCCTACCCAGAAAAGGGTACTTTTAACAAGTAACAAGTAAGTAGTAGTAATAACACTGTATGTATTTATGAGCAGCGGGCTCAGCACGGTACCCATTTTTATCCACTATCACTAAGCCCGTCACTTTCGCACTTACATACTTGTTAGAACGTGACAGGCATGGTGATAAATGATAAAAATGCGACCGTGCTACTAGGGCTGGCTAACAAGGGCTATGTTTATAGTAAGCCCCCGGCGCGACAAAAAAAGACCCCGTGCAGTGAGCTATATTAGCTCGCAACTGTTCCTCGTAAACCGGGAAAGTAACGATCATGTTTGTAAAGGGTTCCGTAGATATAGTAAAAGGCAGACTTATTTTACTATCTATCGTAATGCATTAGACGCCTATAATTTTCGACATTTTCAACATCACGTCTTCCAACGCTATATTTTGTAGTGACGTAAAAGCGAAGGAGAAATAAAAACAAATGAACGCAGCGCAGTAAATTCATAAGACTAGGAATCCTCTAGACGGAGTTTAGAGCAATTATTTCATGAAACCGATGCTGCCAAAAATACGGGGGTGCGGGGGGACGAGGTGAGCGAATCCCGTGCCGTGATTGGTCCGTTCAAAGACACGGACGTCACACAAAGACACTGACTCGAAGATGGAGTAAAACTACCGTACATTTGTGGCAGAGGGGGTAGCGCTACTATGCTCAGTCTGGAGGATGTCTTGTCTGTGAGTAAATTGGACGATAGTTTTGTTACATCAAGGCAAAGGAATTATGGTTCTAAATACTAGCGCGATAACGGTAAGATAGGTTTTTTCTACCAAGCGGACTTTATATTAGTTTTATGAAACTATATAGAAATGTGACTGGTGACATTGTTATATAATAACACAATCACCTCAAAGCTCGCTCAATATCAAATCGAAAATTTGGCTTCTTGGCCGCGGTCCAACGTACCTATCTCTCCCAACTGGTCTATAACCGCGAAAATCGAAGTTCGCAAATTGCGGACATTTTTCTCTGTCACTCTAATTTACGCCTTCATCAGAGTAAAAGAGAAAGATCCCCGCAATTTGCGATTTTCGGTTTTCGCGGTAGCCCCTCTGGTGATGCAATTGAATGGCGATGATTTCTTCAACGTTTTATTTTTGCCTTCTATATGATGCAGTTGTGGAAAGGAGGATAAAACCTTGCTTTTTTTTATATAAATAGCGATAATATCAGAATTAATCGTGTTTTAGAAATGTGCTGTTGAGCGCGAGGCCACGTGGCTAGGGAAAAGTTGGCAGCCTTATGCATTTAAGGTTATCCAAGACGATGCACGAGTAGTTTTTTCTGCAAAATTATTTTTATTTTACTGTGTTTGTGTGTCTGAGCCCTGAGGTAGGGTCTAATCTAAACAATATATCTATCTACATAAAAATGATATTTCGACAGTGGACAAAACCTAGAGCATGGACGGAAACTAGTGCAATGACCCTACCTCAGGGCTCAGACACACGAACACAGTAAAATAAAAATAAATGTACACTAGAAAAATACTATCCGACCATAATATGTAACGTACACATAGGCAGGTATAGGTATACGTATGTAGGTAACTGTTTAAACAAACTGATAGTGCATCAATAAAATCTAGATATGTACTGCTATGTCTGCTATTGTAAGCCTTTTGGTCACATGAGTCGCAACTTTGATCATATGACTTGCTCATTATGTGTAGTTAATATTATTAGCCAATCTAAGGGCGACTAGGTCGTGATATAAATGGGTTATACGCACATAAAAACCGGATGTTTTCGCTCTTTAAGATATTATTCAGTTCAATGCCCCAGTGGCTTTTATTTTTAAGCAGTATGATAAATCAAGGATTTGACGGTGAATATATTATGGCGTCTAGATAAATAAACGATAATCACAATTTAATATTTATACGGCCTGCTGATAGTTTTTATAATAGGTTAAAGACATAGGTATAAGCCCATTCCGTGTAACATTAGGACGCACATTATACCCAGTTTGTTTTTAGCTTGGAGTTTGGACTAAATGTCCTAAATATGGACTCGCGGTCAGACACGCTCATCTGCATAAATTAAAGGCTTATTAAAACTTTTGACAAAATCTGTGTACACAAGAAATGGCCCTGGCATTAATTCGGGCGTTTAAATTTTAGCACCTACGCCATAAACTGTTAAACAAATAAAAATCGCCATTGAAAGCGAGGCACGATCGGACGAACGCGACGAGGTCTAATATAGCAGCCATTAAATTAAAAAAAAATAGAACTGAAAAGAGTTCATAGATAATTTCTAGAGTTATAGTTATAGTAATAGTTATAGTAAATAAATTACTATAACTATTACTATAACTATAACTATAGAAATTATCTACAAGACAGAAATAACATTGATATTGTGATACCAGAGAAATAAATATGAATTATATAATTGACGCGCCTTTCGTTAAGGGGCGCAGTGCGACTACCAGTCCGCCGGACGATATCGACCTGTCAGTTGTTCGGAACTGTCAACTTTTTATTCCAACTGACAGGCTGATGTCATGCGGCGGACTGATGATCAGTGGGTCCCTTTAGTGGTCCCTTTAAATAAATAAGCAATTTCACAAATCGAAGGTTATCATTATCACCAAACTAACATCTATTAAACACAAATGCCTGCTTGTAAACTAATGTTTTAACGAAACATGTGATTTGTGTTCGTGGTGTTCAAAGCAATTAACACAGCTACAAATATTAGTTTGTTTTGTGGAACTCACGTTTCAGACCATGTCTCTGTAACTTTGGAAATGTATAGCTGGTATTTTAAGATGTTTTGGCTTAGTTTCACACTTGGGAGACGTATAAAGGCAAACTTATAACAACAGTGGGGGTTAAATTAGTTTTGGTAACCTAGCGTATATACTTATGTACTTTACTCTTTGCCTAGCGTTAAGAGCTGTGCGACATGAGATTTTGAAACTAAATCGAAACGAAATTTTATTTGATATTTAGCTATCCATCTTACTGTTGATGAAGGAAATATCGTGAAGAAACCGGGCTAATCCCAATATCATGTTTCCTCTCTGGGTTAAAAGGTCTGATGGCAGTCGCTTTCGTAAAATCTAGTGCTAGGTGCTAGCACCAATTCTTTAGAATCGGTTCCCGAGCGGACAACCGTCATGGTAAAAAAGTATAACACCAAGATTATGATAAGTTTCAGTATAATATTGTAGGGCTGTACTGTAGCAGGTTCCATTATTGTCCGATTGCGGTAAAAACTGTCAAAAAGATCTCTTAATAAAAATCCGAGGCCAGAATCATAAAACATGGGCGCCATTTGTCCAAAAAACCTTTTTATCATAAAGGAAGCACGTTTCTGGTAAAATACATTTATGAATCGGCATCTTGAAATCGTAAAACGACTTAAACGACATTACATAAATCAACACTTATAACCAGATCAGCATAACTGGTTCCAGGTTGAGCCATACCAGCAAGTCCTTCGAGGTCACTTCCTGTCGGCCATGTTTGTTTATATTCAACCGGAAGTTTCTTAATCTTATGCCAGGCGCGACGGATTGGAAACAATACCTTTGCCCTGTGGTAACATCCTTTGTCCGACGAATGTATGGCATTGGCAACGTTGCGGTTACTATATATCACTATAGTACCGTTAAACCACCCAACTCCCTTGTCAAAAATGTGCTACTGAATTAATAACCTATCAACTGTTCATTAGAGTCCAAATTGTCTGGGATGGATACGGGATAAGGCAGTTAAGGGGTTAAGCATATCCTACAGATATCCAAGAAATTGCATTCTATATATATATCCGGTTTGCCGAAAAGGTATATTTTATTTGACTCTTGCTCGCAACCAATCATTCGTCTACTAAGTAAGGATGGAGCAAGAGTTATCCATATCAAACAGAACTACCTGACTTGGCTATTCAATTCAGCCAACATAAACTTTTATATCCGTTGTAAATATTACCTAACATTAAAAATCTTCAAATCAAACTAAATAATAAATAAACGTGATGTAATCATGTTATTATCTAACATTAGCAGCATTCACGCCTACTAGCGTTTACGTCGTAACTGAAACGAAAGTGAAATTATTCGAAAAAGATATCGTACTAGAACTCAATTCATAATAAGCCATGACAAGTTAATAATCAAATTCAGCGTTTATTCGTTTAGCAAGGATTAAAAAACCGGCAAAGTGCGAGTCGGACTCGCGCACGGAGGGTTCCGCACCATCAACAAAAAATAGAGCAAACAAGCAAAAAAACGGTCACCCATCCAAGTATACTGACCCCGCCCGACGTTGCTTAACTTCGGTCAAAAATCACGTTTGTTGTATGGGAGCCCTACTTAAATCTTTAGGTATTTTATTCTGTTTTCAGTATTTGTTGTTATAGCGGCAATAGAAATACATACAGAAAAAAATGAAATGAAATGAAAGAATGTGAGAAAATTTCAACTGTCTAGCTATCACGGTTCGTGAGATACAGCCTGGTGACAGACGGACGGACGGGCGGACAGCGGAGTCTTAGTAATAGGGTCCCGTTTTTACCCTTTGGGTACGGAACCCTAAAAAGACTACTTACCTATCTTCACAGTTATCTTCAAAAAGTAATAGAACAAGTAAAATGTTGACAACTACAAATCGTTTACGGACTTTTCTTAAAACCTTCTCCGATTTTCAATACGGTTAAAAATATAGCTGTTAACGCTGTTAAATGCAAATCGTAATGCATAGGAGGTAAATAGTAAATACAAATCGATTGACACTTCATTCATCATTTCAAAATCGGCTCAGTACTTAGATTCCACACTTGACAGGGGAACAAACTGCTCAAGCATAGGTACCCGTCAACATATGTATTACAATTACACAAAAGTACCTTCATTAATAACTACTTACACAACATTCGGGGGAAAAAACAAAACATCTTTCTACATGACCCAAAAACAAAATTCAACATTAACATATTATGTCTCCACTTCTTAAGCATATTTCTTAATGTATACTAAACATAAACATGCATAATTATCTCGGGTCGTTAGGCCCGCGTCTGTGTTATGACTTAAGTTATGATATAAAAGTTATCCTCAAATGTGTGTCAAGCCGAATTTAGTCCGGTGTCGTTCAACTCCGGTCCGGAAATCATTGACCTGTATAAAGATAAACCATGCCCGTTTTAATGCTGGTTGGCAACCGCTCCGACTAACGCGAATACTTGGAAATTCATAATTTGTAGTTAGAATAACAAATAAACATTTCAAGATCGGCACACTTATGAATGTCTTCTTCGTAAGACAGTATCTCTAATTCTTAGTAAAAATATATTTATATTTATTAGTGTCAGTGATTATGATAAGGCCTCTCTCAGGTACAATTTGAAAGATGTTTTAAGCATTCGCTGGGGACAACTCACATATGTTCTCGGTTGTTAATATCCGAAACGGATCTTTTCTGAAACCGAAGGTCGGTTTAGCTCTAGTTTCGACTGAAACCGAACCTACGGCTGAAAAATGATTTTTACGCCGAAACTTGCCTGATAAGTGAGAAACATGTATAAATTGTGATTGTGAGTCGCTTCCCGCTGTCTGTCTGTCCCTATGTATGCTTAGAACTTTAAAACTACGCAACGGATTTTGATGCGTTTTTTTTAATAGATAGAGTGATTTAAGAGGAAGGTTTATGTATAATTTGTTAACCCGTGCGCCGGGGCGGGTTCGCTAGTAAGGTTATAAAGTCAAACCCGATCGCAAAGTGACATAACCGCAGAGTAGAGAATTAAAACGTAGGTAATAGGATTCGGTGCACCGGTCGGGTTTCGGTGTGATTCGATTATCTGTCAACGCAAGCATGCACTGCTAGGTATGCGAGAATAAACTTGGCTATTAGCACGACAACTCGTGACGGACTACTTTCTTAACTGCACTTTCTGACTTGTCGGTACAATGTATATCTTAGACCAGTGGTTCTTAAACTTTTGAAAAGGAACTACTCGACAATTTTAGCTAGGAACCACAAACCATTTGAGAGCTATTTACATATGATAAGTAAAATAAAGTCAAAAATGGGATGTTCTGCTTATAAATTCGGAGATGATTTGAACTAAACAAATGTTGTATTATGTTGTTACTAAGACCGATGTACGTTAAAGTCAGGGAACTCAGGGAACGATTAAAATATTTTGCTTGTGGATTTTGTATTTTTTTTTGTAATTCTCTGTAATTTTTGACATGATAAATCGTCTAACTTCTGCTTATTTGATGCTACATGGTTTTTAAAGTTTAAAAACTCTTTTACTTTACACCCCCAATACTAAAGTTTCGATTGGCTATATTATCCTACCTAATCTGCTTGATCCAACTGTACAAATAAAGTTAGAGCTAAGTTAGCAAGTCTGTCAGTCTCAAAAGTCCGTTAGACTGCAGCCGTGTTAGTCATGATGGCCCGTTGCACCCATATCCGCGAACACTACGTGCATACATGATGCAATATAACTTCGTGGCAGCTTTAATTGCAAGGAATCGGAAAGCAGCTAAATGGCAATTGTAGTACATTGCTAATTTAGCAACTAAGTTAGATACTGAGTCCATCTGGCTGTGCGGGCGCGTGGCGTGAGTCAGGATGGCCGGGTTGCATATCCGCAGGCACTACGTGACTTGATGCACGACACTTCGTGGCAGCTGTAGGGCGTTTACACCAGACTGTCCAGCTTGGACCTAGCGGTTTGAATCGTAGGTGCCTTAATCATGTTACGGCCGAAAGTTTGGATTCGGTCAAAAAACTACCGAGCCTTTCGGCAGTGCCGAAACCGTATTTTCTGTAGTGCCCAACCGAAGTTTCGGTTTCGGCCGAAACTAGACCAAAACGTTTTATGAAAAAGATAGAAGACACTGTTTTATAATACGAAGATATTCTGGTTTTAACATTCCTGGGAATTTGAGTTGCTAATTGTGAAAGATAATGAGGCGGTTCAAACAGCCGAATTATTCATACACCAGTTGTTCTAATTAGAGAACCATTATAACATTTTAATTTACAAGAATTGTTCGTTGGAGGTCAAATGAAGGAATAACTTTGTCGAAGTTGTTAACATAGTTTGGGCAGGAGAAAGAAGCTATCCTTCAATTGAAGCATAGAGTGGACACATAGGTAAAGGTAGAGGCACTAAAGGTTCCATCACACAGGCGCGTATCCGGGCGGCGCGTGAGCGGAGCGTGAGCGTATTATATGTAAAAGCGGCGCGCCCCGCTCACGCCCCGCTCGGAAGACGCGCCTGTGTGACGAAGCCTTAAACAAATCTGTCGTTTCATAGCACGGCGATTTACGCGCGTACTCACACAACTTACAAGTAAAGTGCTGAGTGATAAATGTGTGCGTGCGAAATTATTTGTAATTAAGTATAAGCAGGCGTGTCTCACTCCGCGATTTCGTCGCTTCGCTACAGGTAGCTAAAAGTACATCCGTTCGGCCCCAATTTTGGGGAAAGCCATAAGCCGCGCGTGGCGCTGTCGCCACCTAACGGCCATATCTGTGCTGATCGTAACAGACGCGTTTTGTTAGAGAGTGAGTCTTCTGTACTTAGTACTATTATTTATTCTGTGATTTCTGTAGTATAACTAACAGTTTTGTCTCTACTTCTTTCTGTCAACTCTAGAAGTTGACTTTAAATCCTGTTATTAGCATGTCATTGATTTGAAATGAAATCATCCTTTCTTAAGCTGCAAGTCATCATTTCTACTTTGCAGTAAATACGTTAAAACAATCGCCAATCTATCCAGCCTCGATAAGCGTTCGTGCGACCCCGATGGGTAGAAGGCAACAGCTGAGTAAGAAACACTTATAGTTTCATCAGAAAAACAAGTCCCTTTGAATATGTGCTGTTATAAATAAACAATAACCGTAGAATATACATAGGTACGGTGGAATCGCGTCTATCAGCATCGAGCGGTACGAGAAATCGGTATCGGTTGTTTAATAAAGATGCGTACGCATGGGAAAGCTGAAAGTATGCGTACGCATTTTCATACTAACGCGCGATTTCTGATGTATAAAATGGGGCTCGATGATAATAGCTGTGACTCCACCCTATATCTATAATGTCAGCTATTCTTTATAAGATAAGAACTTATATCCAACATTCATCTTGGTTATTTATTTAACCAAGAGGAATGTTGGGTAACAAACAATTTTTTTGGAGTGCTCCAAGTGATATTTGAGTTTGAAAACTGTTTTATACTATGTAGTGATGAGCCTAATGAAAGTCACTTCCCGCTGCCTGTCTATCCCTATGTATGCTTAGATCTTTAAATTACGCAACGGATTTTGATGCGGTTTTTTTTTAATAGATAAGAGTGATTCAAGAGGCTGGTTTATGTATAATATGTTAACCCGTGCGAAGCCGGGGCGAGTCGCTAGTTATTGTATAAGAATATTAGGACAAGTGCACATAGTTCTTAGAGTGTAGTTCACGGCAAGCTTTTCACTAGTTATGGTTAGCGTCCAGTCAGTAGGTAATAGGCGTGTCCACACAGAACGAGCTGCCTCGCGAGGAAATTGCCGCGCGAAGCAGCTCGGTCTGTGTGGACGTGACTCGGCCGCATTGCCTCGGGCGAGGCACGTCTCCACCGACCGAACTGCTTAGAGGGCCAATTTAATCGCGAGGCGGCTTGTTTTGTAGGTACCCGCCTAAGTATCAAGAAAAAGCGTTTACACTATGGCAGATAAAAGCCACTGACTGCGATGCGAGTCAAATGTGAAAGAGCCCTTAAGGTTTCGTCACACAGGCGCGTTTTCCGGGCGGGACATGAGCTTTTTATATGTAAAAGCGGCGCGCCCCGCTCACGCGCCGCCCGGAAAACGCGCCTGTATGACGAAACCTTTATAGCTTTCATCATCAACTAAAGATTAAGTAAGGGTGGAATGCTTTTAAGCACTTTAACACTGTTGTAAATAATTAAGCATTGGGACTGAACTTGACAAAGCCAACACGTAGAGGTCATTTTACTACAAAGTCGACCCTCATCAAAGGACTACCATCATACCTACAGTATTACATTATTCGTATAGCTGGTCAACCAAATCTTGTCAGTAGAAAAAGGCGCGAAATAAAAAATTTCTATGGGACGATATCCCTTCGCGCCTATATTTTTCAAATTTGCCGCCTTTTTCTACTGTCAAGATCTGGTTGACCAAGTATAGATGCAATAATTGTTGTAAACCAATGTCATTCATCTTATGAAGCTTCGAGCGATTAAAAAAAACATGATACGTGAATCGATTGTTGTTGAAAAAGTTAATTGATTTCTCGACAATTGCCAATGGTGATCAGGAAGTGGAGATGAAGTAGTTACAAGTGTAATGGCGCCCAGGCTATTTTTTTCTCAATTGCTAACCGAAAGGTCAGTATAATGAGACGTCGGTTTCAGTAACAACTGTGTGGGAATTGAGGTCACTATTAACCTGGTACTTTTATCACGTGTACTTTATAAAACTTAAGTAATGAAATCAAGAAAAAATATCTAGGTATAAAAATGAATTTCAAAAAATTATCATAGCATGTGTTGTCATTATCAGTCAATGACCTAAATTCAGGACAGCCATGACACCTGTGTCATGTCATATCAATTCAATACCTGTTTTTTAAAAGTTTATGTCTTTTATGACTTAAATTGGTATATTTACTTTATTACTTATAATATCGACATGTTTCAAGAACAATTAAAAATTAATGTTGTGTAAAAATGCATATTAAAATTAGAAACATTATTTATTTAATTAGTTGTTGTTTCATAAGAAATATAAATTATTTTAATAAATTGTTACAATGGGGCCAAAGGTAGAATGCAACTGTGTACATAAATAATTAAACATTATTAATTTTTAAAATAAATATATTATTTTACTCCATAAGTCCATACTATAAATAAACAACCTAATCTTACAACAAATGTACCTAAATAAAATAAATACCTATGAATAAGATTGAAGTACCAACTTGAACATAACAAAGTGAAACAGTATTATAAACATCATATTTTCTTAGGAATTTGACATGATGACATTACTACACTTTAGGCCCACTTGCACCATTCCACTAACCCGTGGTTAACCGGTTAAATCTGGAGTTACCATGGTTACCAGAACAATTTGACACTGAGTTATCGGTTTAACTACTTGACCCCGGATTAGTGGGATGGTGCCAGTGGGCCTTATTATTGCAAATTTATGCCATATAGAGTTAGCTATTCTAGGCCCGACTATGTATAATTCAGTTTATATTAATAAGGGCTACTTACACCATTCACTAACCAGGGGTTAACCGGGTAAGCCTTGGTTACCAGTACAATTTGACACTGGGTTAACGGTTTTGCTGGTTAACCCCAGGTTAGTGGGATGGTGCAAGTGGCGCTAAATTAAGTTTCACTAGTTCAGTAAGATAAAAGATAAAGATATATTTATTTGCAAAAATGTAGTGATTAACATAAGTGGAGAATAATTTTGGAGACATTTGAAGAAGCATGCAAATTTTTCTGACTAAGTTTACTCTCAAATAATAAATATATGTATCTATGTTACGATACATCTATTCTATGTACCTATGTTAAGTATATTAAACAAACAGGTTCAGCTGGCAACAGTGCAACTCCAACTGGTTTCTCCAATTATACAATCAAATATAATCATCGATAACATAACACTAGAATCATGAGCTCACTGGTTAGGTACTGATTAACCTATAATATGTGTGTGGTGGTTAAAAATCGTGTATTCAAACCTCGGTTGTGCTGTATAATTAGAGCAGAAATAAACATTATTTAAAAATAATCCAAATAAATTGGGTATTTATGTTATAATTCTCTTTTTATTTGAGTCACAATAATACTTGAATGTGGCTTAAATTCGGTACTACTTACCATTTAGGACATAATACCTATTTCGGTAACGGTTACTTTAAATATGCTTTAAATCAATTTGGATGAACGTTTTTGAAAATTAAAGGGTAGTCAAATAGTTTTTGTTTATTGCCTCTTGTAGTGGTAGACTAAGTTATAAGAATTGTAAAGAATATGAACTGTTTTCCCAATGCACTTGTAGTTCTCGCTTTGCTGGAGACCAAAATCCGGGCGGGGTTTACGATCTACAGGTTTCTTTGTGTATACAAAGAATTATATGTAAAATTCATAAAAGACCATGTACTTACAGTGTGTATCATACTATGCTTTAACAGCAGTCACAATTCCGTTTCTCGTTTTATAGTTCAAAGCAATAGTTTCGCCTCGACACAAAATAAAAACACAAACATAAGCCGTTGTTTTTAGTCTATATCACTTTTGTGTTGTTTATTTTTCAACTATAGTCATCATAGCCACTCACAGATATTTGAAATATTGAGAAATCATACAAGTAAACCCAAATCTTTATTATCGTTGTTACAAGAACTGCGAACGCACGGTATTCACAACACAGCGATATACGTCTCGCTCGCCGCTATTCTCAAACAAAACTGATTGAATGAACAACATTTTGCAATTTGTTGATTATTCCGAACCGGCATAGAACGAATGAAAGAAATGGAACCAAACCATTCGTTCTCTTTGTTCCAACCAATGACATACATTTATTTGTACACAAGTAGGACAACGAATGAATGATTTAATTCGTAGTAATACCACTGTATTCTTATAATTTCCCTGTAGAGTTTAAGTTTTTTTTTATATAATGTTGTTTAACCTGTTCTTTTTTGTATTATTTGTATTGTTTTCTGTAATGAGGTGCGCAATAGTATTTGTATTGTATTGTATAGTGTATGGCTATACACTATACAATACAATACAAATACTACCGGCTGGTCAAACAAGTTTGTCAGTAGAAAAGGGCGCGAAATTCAAATTTTCTGAGACGATAACCCTTCGCGCATAGAAGGTAGAGACAAACCAAAGAAAGTCTGCAGCGCAATAATTTGACATCGAATTAAAAAACTACATATGGCAATGTTTTTAAGCAGTCAGTAAACGTCATGCACTATGGTACGAGGGGTGTTCAAAATATTCTCGGTATGAGAATGAAAACAAACAAGTACGAAAAGTTTGATATTTTTATTTTTCAATATACTCCCCCCCTATGTTCATACACTTAAAAGATCGATCAATTATTTTTTTTAATCCCTCGTAAAAATATTTTTTATCTTTCGTGTAAAAATGCTCCTCCACTGCCGCCTTCAATGCTTCATCGTCAGAAAATTTATTTCCACGCAGATCCTTTTTAAGATTGGGGAGCAAAAAGAAGTCGCTGGGGGCTAAGTCCGGACTATACGGTGGGTGAGTAACAGTTTTAAACCCACATTCAACAATAGCTGCCTTGGCCATATGAGCAGTATGGACGGGGGCGTTGTCATGCAGAAGCAGAATACCTTTGGTTAACTTTCCTCGCCTCTTTTCTTTAATTACATCCTTTAATTGACGTAGAATGTTAGCGTAGTACTGTCCTGTGATATTTACACCTTTTTCTTTATAATCGATTAGTAATACTCCTTCACAATCCCAAAATATCGTGGCCATGACCTTGCCAGCTGAAGGGATGACCTTGAACTTCTTGGGATGAGCTGAACCCTTAATGTGCCACTGCATGGACTCTTGTTTACTCTCTGGGTCATAATGATGAACCCAGGTTTCATCTCCAGTAACTATTCTTTGCAGCACCTCATCAGGATTTTCACCGCACAGGTCAATAAAATCGGAACAACAAGCTACACGCATGTCTTTTTGAAGCCGAGTCAGCATTCGCGGAACCCATCTTGCACTTACTTTTGACATATTAAGATAATCATGTATAATATCATGTACGGTACCAATAGAGAGATTGGTTACTTGTGCTATAGATTTTACCTTCACTCGACCATCTTCCAATATAAGTTTTTCCACTTTATCAATATTTTCTTGTGAAGTAGCTACTACAGGCCGGCCAGGTCTAGGGTCGTCTTCAACACTCTCCCTTCCACGTTTAAACTCGCTTGACCACTTTTGAATGGTAGATAAAGAAGGAGCAGACTCACGGTAAACACAATCCATTTCCTCTTTTATGGTTTTTTGATTTTTACCCTGTTTTGTCAAGAATTTTATCACGCATCGATGTTCTAATTTAGTTAACATTGTCAATTCGCACATGATGTTCATGTTTGTTCAGCAATTGCAGAAAAACAAAAGACTATCTCGGTTCGAATTATACTTTTTTTTAATGTCAATGAATAAACCTTAGCGGCCAGTAACGAAAGAAATTTTAGAAGAGGTCGTAAGATATCAATACCGAGAATATTTTGAACGCCCCTCGTAGATTCATGCCTTCGCGCCTACATTTTTTTAATTTGCCGCTACTTTCTACTGAAGGAAATGGCTTGCCAGAATATAGTTATACTTGGTCAACCAGATCTTGACAGTAGAAAAAGGCGGCAAATTTGAAAAATGTAGGCGCGAAGGGATATTGTCACATAGAAAATTTGAATTTCGCGCCTTTTTTTTTACTGACAAGATTTGGTTGACCAGCTATATACACATTTTGCCTAACAGTAGGGTAAAATTATTCTGCTAGTAACATTATATTTGTCTATGATTCTTGTCTATTAAAACTACCTACAAAACTAAAACTACTACTTAAAAAAGGAAAACTAAAAATCTATATCTAAAGAGGGCCCCTGGGGCATAGTACCAAAGATACTGGCAGCATTTCCTCGCTGAATTGCAACGCTTATTCGTTGAGCGAGGAAGCTGCCAGCTCTTTTGTCCCCAGTGACCTCAACCAGCCGTTTGGCCAAATATGTAAATAGATTTTGAGCTCCCGGACCCCACGGACCGAGGGTCTCAACACCGAAAGGAATAAAGTTGTAATTGGCGTCGAGACCCCCGTATTTCCGCCTCTTGAGGGTCTCGGCAGCTTCGGCAGCAGCACCCGCTTTCTTGGTAGTACCGTGAAGGTGAGACGGTGCCAGTGTGTCCACGCAGGTCGCGTCCCACACCAACACTCGTCCCATCCTCCACGGAATCAGCGACATACCATCAGGTCTCTTGCCATCGTCCCGAGCTATACCGGCCGGCTCGAGTATCGCAGGCACGTTGACGGTGACAAGAGACCGGCGGATAATGTCATTGAGCGCGGCGTGACGAGACAATCGCCCCGCGCTTCGCTGGCAAGACAGACCATGACGCCCCATCTGATCCACATCACTCCCACAGTGGCATATATGCGGCGCACAGATTGGAACCCCCAGGCGTAGACCAACTGCCACACGGAGGGTGTTTCCGTCTAGATGAGTGCCAGTATTGGGTGAGGGATATGCGTTGAGCCAGTGGCCAGCGTCCCTACAACCAACTGCGATCAAACGAGCGCGTTCAGCTCCTTCGCTGTTATCTAAACATGTGGTATACGTTAATTTCGATAAAGCATCATCCCAGCTCCTCTGTGATTTTAGATTATATGGAGGGTCAATTCCCGGGCATGCAGACAGCCAGGCATTTCTAGCATCGCCCAAGCCTGTGATCTCATAGTTTGTGGGTAAAACCCTTAGGATTTTTCCTACAAGATCAGCAGAGCTATGGACGGACGATAGAAATGCCGGCAGTGAAACGCTAGAGATTTTGCGTAAGCCCAGCCCGCCGTACCGAACGGGTAGAGACGCTTGTAACCACGATTGATCGGATAGCTTTATATTAAGAATACGCTCTAAGGTAGTCCGGACCATGAAGTCTATAGGTAGCAGCAAATTTACATGTTTCCAGAAAGGGCTGCAGCGAAGCACATACATTAACTGGGGAACAAAAAGACAAAATTTAAGAATGGTGAGGGCTGAATGGGGGCTGATTTCTAGAAGACGGACGGCGTAATTTTGAAATTTGGAAACGGTGTTACTGATAAATGTTGGAAAATAAACGTCAAAAATTGGAGTCCCCAGGAGGCTAAGGGAATCTCTTGTAACAGTGGTAACATTAGGTGTTATAGTATTGAATTTCTCTGTAACGTCCGAGTGGTTTAGTGACGGATCGTGAATATATAGTTCACATTTATTACAGTTCAGGTCTAGACCTATGGACTCGAACTTGGACTTGAGAATTGAGAATTCTTGTCTATGAATTGACAACGCTTAATGTTGCCAGACTTGAAAAAAGATATTATTCTCTTAAACTTTTCATTTGGTAATAATTCAGAGAAACAACAAAATTTTATCTTATTCGTCATCAAAATTTGAAATCGAGAAATTGTCTTGATCAAATTTAAAACTATTACATCCCTTGGTTGTTCACTGTTCAATATTCGTCATTATTTCGATATTTTTCGTTAATTTTTAAATTATTTCTGGCAACACTATTCGATCTTCCGTTCCGTCCATTTTCATTTGCAAATTCTAAAAAACGACGACGGAATACAAAAAATCTCGCCTTTTTGTCGGTTACAAATATATCTTGTACTAGATAATGTAAGTGATTTACGGTTTATGCAGTCAACGTTTAATTTTTACTGTTTGTGAAATAGGACTCCGCCAGGACAGCTGTAACGGTATGTTTCTTGACATTTGACGAATTTTGTTTGTATCAGAAAGAAAGTGACCGTTGTCTAGCGTCCGCAGTGGTTGTAGATGCGATCCAGTTTCACACCTAGCTTTATTATGGACACGGCTATAAATGAACCGGCTCGCAATTAGCCATTAGTTCCGCCACATCGGTCAGGTGGCCATTTCTTGAATTCAGTATTCGAAAGGAGTTGTCGTTGTTTCGCCGTTTCACGTCGAGTTGAGCGGTAAGCAGTCGATGAAATGTACAATATCTCGCCGCCTACACGCGCTGTTTGTTTAGAAAGTGGGAGATATTTAGTGAAGATACCAATTTTAATTAGCCAAATTAACATATCTTTTGTTATTGCATGAGTCAAGTATTCATGAGTCAAAAACATCTGCAGAACTGCGAAAATGTACCGAATATGTGTGCCAAAGTTATTTAATGGGGTTTGTATTTAATCCTCCTTGACCTTCAGAGGAAACTCGCTCCACTGCACTTAAAAGGTCATTTAATTGCATGTAATTTCATATGCAGCAAGTACCTACCATATTTGGTTTAACACAACATTGTGTTCAGGGTCTTCTTGATGTTCTGGTAATGAAATGTTTACAAGAACATTTACAAGCATGATGCTTTAATACTTATTTTATGCTTTTGTATTGACTAAATTAATTGTTGAATTGATTTAAATAGTGGGACTAGTGGGTTAACTTGATGTAACTAAGGGTGCTATTCTACCTGTCCAATTTCCATCCAGTTTCTTTGTCCAATATCATTGCGTCTCACTCTCTCACATAGGAAAATGTGAATTTGATCCGTTGTTGGGCTTAAATAAATTTCATTTAATTTTAATTGCGAGCTGTTAATGGTAGCCTCTACCAGACAATTTACACATTCACTGCCAAGAACCTGCTAGGTGATTTGCTTGACAATATGAAAAGACTAGACTGGATGATTCTATGTAAAATAAGTTTTTGGCAAAAATTTCATTTTTGGTACAAGCTTTTATCGCTGACTGTACTTTTCTTACGACAGACAACTAATACTAATCAAGACAATTCTAAAAACCTCTTAACACAATTAGGTTGCGTTGTTTCATCACAGAGTTCCTATGGCCACCTCCTGTCTCCATCATCATATCAGCTCGATGGTACCATAATATTGCATTGTCACCCGACTTACATGTGTATGCAAAATTTCAGCTCAATCGGAAACCGGGAAGTGGATCAAATTTAACTTGCAAGATTTGATTACAGACCGACAGACAGACAAACAATGGGACAGGTGAAACTAAATAAAAGCTTGTAACAGATAAATAATACAATTTTTCTTTTATTAATTTCGCCAAACATCTTGTCTCCAGATCAAAAACAACAAAAAAGTATATGAAACTAAGCATCTGACCGTAAGATGGAAGACGAGAATGAATACAAGAAGTTACCGACAGACGAGAAATGTGTCCACAAGCTCTGGAAGGCCCGCGTCGCCGGCTACGAGGAGGCCATCAAACTCTTCAACCAGATTGACGATGAGAAGAGCCCGGAATGGAACAAGTATTTAGGGCTCATCAAGAAATTTGTGACAGACAGCAATGCTGTTGCACAAGAGAAAGGTATGTCCTAATATTTTCATCTAGATGTTTATAACCTCCTCAGGCCCATGGGCCTAGCTATAGTACTGATTCAGATAAAATATTAAATAAAACCGGCCAAGTGCGAGTCTGACTCGCGCACGGAGGGTTCCGCACCATCAACAAAAAATAGAGCAAAACAAGCAAAAAAACGGTCACCCATCCAAGTACTGACCCCGCCGGACGTTGCTTAACTTCGGTCAAAAATCACGTTTGTTGTATGGGAGCCCCACTTAAATCTTTATTTTATTCTGTTTTTAGTATTTGTTATAGCGGCAACAGAAATACATCATCTGTGAAAATTTCAACTGTCTAGCTATGACGGTCCGTGAGATACAGCCTGGTGACGGACGGACAGCGGAGTCTTAGTAATAGGGTCCCGTTTTTACCCATTGGGTACGGAACCCTAAAAGGTTACCAACTAAAAACATATTGTATAATATGTTATGCCTTATATCAATTTATCAAAGACTATACAATAACAACAAGTTCTGTTGTGTGGTTATCTAATTTTAACGTGCATAATATGAATACTTCTAATAAATGGAATTTAGGTTTATAGAAAGCATCAACTTCTAATTGTAGTAAATGCCATTTGATGGATCATTTAATTATATTTTTCTACTCCAGCACTTAAATGTGTCAATTAAATGACTGACAGTGATATCTAAAGCAATGTCATTTGAATGATTTGTCTATAGGCTCATAAGATGACTGCTAGCAGTCATCTTATGAGTATAATACAACTGCTTTATTTTTTTTAAAGATACAAGTTCCGATCATCTTGATTGAAAGAGGTATGTTTTCATTTACAATAATAACTCTTTTTTTTTTAAATAATAACTCTTTTTTTTAAATAATAACTCTTTTTTTTTTTTTTTTTTGCTGCAGCTGTCATAGAAAAAGTAATGTATGCAACAGCTCATAATTGGTTCTTAAAATTCTCGGGTCTTTTTTTACAAAACTCGACTACGTCTCGTTTTGTAACTTCGACCCTTGAATTTTAAGAACCCTTATTATATCACTGTTGCATAAACTACTATTTCAATTTAAGCATTTTTACAGGCTAAGTCACAGGCGGGTTCTAATATTTAATATACATATTTAATTTACTTGTAGGGCGTGGTTCATTAAAGTAAGGTTGTCAATAAAATAAAATAACAGGGAAGTAAGGTTGTTAATGTTAAAAACATAATTTCATAAATACGCTGCAACAAACAATCATACAATCATATAACAGACCTAATTAACACCATGCAAAGTTAAGTATTTTTAGGGTTCCGTACCCAAAGGGTAAAAACGGGACCCTATTACTAAGACTCCGCTGTCCGTTCGTCCGTCCGTCCGTCCGTCTGTCACCAGGCTGTATCTCACGAACCGTGATGGCTAGACAGTTGAAATTTTCACAGATGATCATTTCTGTTGCCGCTATAACAACAAATACTAAAAACAGAATAAAATAAAGATTTAAGTGGGGCTCCCATACAACAAACGTGATTTTTGACCGAAGTTAAGCAACGTCGGGCGGGGTAAGTACTTGGATGGGTGACCGTTTTTTTTCTTGTTTTGCTCTATTTTTTGTTGATGGTGCGGAAACCTCCGTGCGCGAGTCCGACTCGCACTTGGCCGGTTTTTTTACTTACACAACATAGGTTAGGTACTTAAAAAAAATACAATGATTGACCCTTTGTCGATTATTACAATTGTGTGGTGCAACGCAACTAAATTAATGGTGTTACGTCTTGGTCTTTTTATTATTTATCCTTCCTATCTGTCTACAATTAATATAGTCTATAAATACTGGTGATTAGCAATCGCGTTTAATTCTTAGTTTAACTATGTGATACCCTGGAGTCGCTGGCGCCGCATGTGCTACGGCGGGCCTTATTCTTGTTTGCCACCGATGTGGTATAAAGAAAACTTTCTGGGGATTTCATTTCACAAAAGACATAGATCGCCGAGTTATTAAATTGAGTCATCAACCTAGCTATTATGCGGTTACAGTCAATTGAACTATGTATCACCGTTTACAATGTTAACTGACAATAGTAGACCTTGTTGCAAATATATTAAGGTCCATTAATAGTCAGAAAAGAGTACCGATACTGATATACATCAGAGTAATGTCTTGCATTTATCGGAGCACCCAGCAATTAAGGTAATTATGTTATCAAAATAATAACGATATTTATTGTCGTAGAAAACACCCCCTCACATCACAATGTTCCATGTCTAAAGGGTCCTTAAGCACATGTAGCATATGTTTACGATTGGCTTCTGTGTCGATGATAGGTACATATTTTCAGCAGTGGCCAGATCTTAGAATTGATCATCTCATGATGTGGCAATAATTTCATGAAATGACACATCACGAAAATGTCAAACCTATCCTAACCATATCATGAAGTGTTTACCTAATTCTAAAATGGCATTTCCTGAAATGATCATAAATATCATAATCTATGATCTGGCCACGACATACCTACATATTATAAAGGTGGAAACGCGATACTTCATTTATATTGACAAAAGTTGGAAGAAAATGTGGTTAAAAACAGTAAATTACATTACAGTTAACAGAACAGTGACAACTGAAAGAAATTTAGATATTATTTTCCTGTTGTTACGCGTCGTTATAAGTATTATTTTCCTTTCATCGAGACTAGTAGTATTAATATTGTATTCTCCTGTAACCTGGTTATACGCCAAGAATGTAATTATGTTTTGAATAATGCAACAAATTCAGTGTTTTCTGTGGCCTCGCATAATTTGCAACACGCCACAACTTTAGCATAAAACAATATTTTTGTCCCACATTTTCGTTCCTTAATCATCTATAAGGGTGGTATTCCACCTGTCCAATGTGTATTTGCGTCTCCAATTTTTCTTAGTGAGAGAGTGAGACGCAATGTACATTGGACCAAGAAACTGGACAGGTGGAATACCAACTTGAGGCGATTACGACTCTCATTTGGCTACCAGTGTTAGTATTTTGAAAGTCATCGGGCCTTATTATTATTATTGGGATTTTGTGGGCCTTTGAGTGCCGCTTCGACCAAGCTGTGATCTATTGTGACGGCCCTTTAAAGTTCACTACTAATGCCCGTTGAATCCAGGAAATTCCAGATTCTTTGGGCCGTAATGCTCTGTACCTCATAGGGTTCCAGTATGTGTCGCCCTAGGTAGGTACTTCTTTTGGACATTAGTGGTCCGCAGGAACAGAGAATGTGCATAGCAGTCTCCTCTGAATCAGGCCTTACATTGTCACGTTCTATTCTTTATCATCGTAACCATCACGTTTTAACACGTGCCGCATGTCAAGATAGATGATAAAACGCAATCGTCCTAATTTAACAGGTTTAAAAATTGCCCAAATACCACAGTGCTTAAAATAACTCGTTGCGGTAATCTGTGCAGTTCCTTGAGTTATTTTGGTGACACATATGTTACGAATAGAGACGTTCTGTTCGGAATGTTCTATATCGGGACTTTGGTATTTTGATTAGGTATTAGAGATAAAAGCTAGAGTATGCATGTCCTATTACTTACTCTATTCACAAAAATATATTATGTCAAATATGTTTACATATATTTGTTGATATGGTAAAAATGCTTTCACTGCGGTTGCTTGTACTTACTTTCTAGGTTTCTTATTCTAAAGAAAGAGAGTTACAACAATCGAAATAAGTAGCCCCCAACTTTATAGACAAAATAAGTTGTGCTGACAAAAAATACTAAAACTTGTTATTCAATAAACTAATACCTTTAATCTTATCTGAACTAGAAAGCTTGTAACAACCATAGGGGTACTGCAGTGGTGCAATGCAGTGTAATAGACTTAGTTAACGAATGTAATTCCTTCTGCGATTGTTGAAATTTTTTTGCACTTTGCACTAAGTTATATTATAAAATACTAGGAATAGAAAATTAGGAATACTTAGGCAGTCGGGGGAATTTTCTATACTACGCTATGGGGTCGTCCAATAATTACATCCCACAAAAACCCGTAGACTCTCTAGGGTTGGCCCAAATCATGCAAAACCTGTGCTTTAGTAAACGTGAAGCCAGCACTACCATGCGTGAAATGTGCCTTATTTACCCTCGTGCGAACCTAAACCTAAACTAATCCCGCCAACGTGAATTACGAGTTAGGCTTCACGCACACGCGCACACGTGATGTTGCTGTATCTTGTTATGTATCTCACGTGGTTAAGTATGTTAAATCGCCTACTTAGCCGGAGGGTATGATACTATCTAGCAGTGGAAGTTCCAAGCTCTGGTACCCGAGCGCTGAAGATCAGCTCGAGCCCTGGCTCGAGTAAATCAGGCCAATTCGACATATCAGAATGGGAATAGAGTATATACCGACGAAATTACAAAACCTATAGCTAGCTGATTGTTAAATGTCACAAATCTTGCAGTTTCTGCCGTCGTAGGAAAGATAAAGATAAAAGATAGTTTATTCAAGTCGGCATATTACAATGCGCTTATGAACGTCAAATAAAGCTACACCGGCTCCAAAGTAATGTGGGTTAATGTCTAATAAGTATTTGACATTCTTTCTTACAGCCAGTTTCTGTTACAGGTAAAATGCATGCGTATTCCTTTGTAATGTAGTCTTTGAGAAAACTTAAGCTGGAAACAAATTATCGGACGCGGCTGACGCGCGCGACACAAAAGTTTGCACAGACAGGAACATCCAGCGCGCCAGATTTCTGTCGGATGTCCGAAGGCTCAAGGTTACGTCCACGGCTTACCTCCGATAGTTTGCACAGTTCAGATTATATTCATTATCTAGATACCTATAAGTCGCGGCTGTGAGCCGCGTCCGTCAGCCGCGTCCGATGATTTGTTTCCAGCTTTACTCACGCCTCGTTGAATATCCGACATTTACGATTGAAAATTGAACATTCAATTTGTTATCTTGTGTGAAAATATCCGTGTCAAAGATATCTCAAGCCTAATTGCGATGCAATTCAACTGATGGTGCTTTTTGTAACTGAAACCTCGCTAAACTGTTGAGAAGATTAAATTTACTTTTCCTGCTGATATTAAAACCTATACAATTTATGTGAATAGAAACATTTCATACTTTTGCACCAATTATGGGGCAATCGAATTATCACAAAAATCAAGGTTTAGTCACCGCTATTGATTGTGGCAATATCATTAATCTTGGGGTCAACAATGGTTCGGTTTACGCTAGTTTTCATTGATAACAGCGAGTTGACAATGATATGAGTACCTAACCTAGTTTCATTGAGCTTTTTGAACGCCACGGGCTTAAGCCGTGCTTTGAAATCAAAGGTCGTGGATTTGAACCCACACATACATTTGGATTTTATGCATAAAATACCATTAAATTTTACCATCTTGCTCTTTCTTCAGTGACGGAAATCATCATTAAGAAACCGGACTAATCTAAATAAGGCATCTTTCTGTACTATCCAGGCGGTCTAGCATGAGTTGCGTTCTCGCGCGCGAGTCCATACTTGAAGTCGCGCTAGATGTATAGAGTCGCGCGCGAGAACGCAACTCATGCTAACAGGTCTGGATTAGGTAGAACTACGTAGAAATAAGTTATTGGTTAGAAAGTTAGATATTAGTCGTTTTCATAGTATGTTCTGTGCCAATTCTTGAGCTCAAGTTGGACTACTTTAAGTAAGATAAGATAAGATGGATACCATTATCTCTGTACGAATGCATGTAAATTGTATTTCTATTTCTACTTTAGGGTACGACGGAAAAAGAACTAAGATATAGTTGGTCAAACCAAATTGTCAGTAAATAAGAACAAAAAATTATACTCATCCTTTTCTTTTGGGTGCTAGTACTAGTGTAAGACAAAGATAGTATGATTCTCTCTGTCTATGTTTGAAATGAGACAGTCCTTTGACAAACTATAGTTTAATATTTCTGCAGGTATGGAGGCAGCGTTGGTGTTTGTGGAAAATTGCGGGCATGCCGGCAAGACAACTGGCGAGGTTATGTCGGGCATCGTGGCCAAGTGCATCGCGGCGCCCAAGACGAAGACCAAGGACCTGGCTTTACAGGTATTTGACGCAATTCATACCTTTGAAAAATTGGTGAACTGACAAGACATTACAGAATACAGTTATTTATCGCCTTTTATACCTGCAGAATTCTTTTTTTTTATCTTTATTGAAGAGCTTTATCGCTTAGCGATTATGTCGCTCCATATAATCAACATACAATCACCCTCATTTACGATTACTAAGGCCTATATTGACTAGCTTGAACAGTGCTCTGGCCTCGTCCGATAATGGAGAAGCCAGGGCACTATTGCAGCCACCAACATTGTGAAAAGTATTACAGGATATTTTCAGTTGACTCCTAAAGGATTCGTTCCGCACACATTCCACCAATATATGGTAAACGTCCTCAACCTGCAGAATTCTTGTTGGGTTTGCTAGGTTAGAAAACTTTTATTCAGACATTTTAGACATTTATTTCTTTATTTATATTGGACCTCTTTAAGCTGATCATGTGTCAAAGACCATTTATATGGCACGAATTTTCCGCTTTGAACGTACACGTATTATACGCGTACGTTGTCGCAATCGAAGGGCGATGACCGCTTCAAGTGGTACTATGCAAATGTACAGTCTTGCTTGCACCCCTTCGTACGAATATATAGATATTGGGGTGCTAAAGATAATAGTTTTGCTGACTACAGGTACATTAAAGAGCTGCCGTTCAGTTCCTGATTTATGTAAAAAAAGTACTCCCAAAGCATTCAAAAATTCGAATGATCTTTGCCGGTAGAAAACCACTGTAATACGTATCTTATAGTTTGATGTTTATAATTGATAGATGTGTTATATAATTTATGTTAATTTTCCAATCCACAGATCACCCTAATGTACGTCGAAATAGAAAAGCACGAGATCGTCCAAGAAGAGCTAATGAAAGGCATGGAGCAGAAGAACCCGAAGGTCGTCGCGGCCTGCGTCACGACCATGAACACGGCGCTCAAACAGTTCGGGAACAAAGTCATCACCATCAAGCCGATGGTGAAAAAGATACCAGTGCTGCTGGCTGACAGGGATAAGGGAGTGAGGGATGAAATGAAAGCGTTAGTCGTTGAGATGCACAGGTTGGTACTGCGTATACTTTACCTTGTAGAGGCTCATTTGGAGAAGGTTCATTATCACGATCACAACTATGAACACGGCGCTCAAACAGTTCGGGAACAAAGTCATCACCATCAAGCCGATGGTGAAGAAGATACCAGTGCTGCTGGCTGACAGGGACAAAGGGGTTAGGGATGAGATGAAAGCGCTGGTCGTTGAGATGCACAGGTTAGTACTTTTTCTTTCGTCACATCAGTGAACACGGCGCTCAAACAGTTCAGGAACAAAGTCATTACCATCAAACCGATGGTGAAGAAGATACCAGTGCTGATGGCTGATAGGGATAAAGGGGTTAGGGATGAAATGAAAGCGCTGGTCGTTGAGATGCACAGGTTTGTACAGGTTTATCATGTATTCAAGGCTCGGAACCGGTTTTTTCTTCATACAAAAAATACCGGTATTATTTCGTTCCTTTTCGTTCTTTGGTTTATTATTTCATTTTTAATGGGACAATCTAATAATACGAAGGTGTTACCTAAATACATGATTCAGTCCTACGTAAAGAGCATAAAATAATTATAAATAATGGGCTATTTTGGGTTTTACAAAAAAACCGGTTCCGAGTCCTGCATGTATTTTTAAGTGCTCATTTGTAGACTATTAAAATAACTCTTTGAAATGACTTACATGGGACCTATTATTTGTATGGGGCCGTACAATACCATTAGTTTCAGCTACTAAAATTATGGCGTCAACATTTTATACCGCTTACGGATAAAGCTTAATTTTCCTTTCTTTAACCACGAGCTTTTTAAGGAGCCATAGTGTACGGCCCGAGTGGTGAGCGTCCAGCAGAGCTAAAAAGGTGGCAGCAGCAATGTTTTCTGCAGCATGCCCTTGGGTATCTCATACGTTTGCATGTGTTTAACACGTTCACTGTCCCAACTGTTAACTGTCAACCTTACGGCCTTTTAATAAGAGGCTTTTAATAAGAGGAGTGAACGTGTTAACATGAACACCGCAGGCCCACTCCGATACACGCCCAGCTCGAGCGTCCACTCAGATCCTACACTTGCTGGGTTTTGCACACTTCTCTGGCCCAGTATAAAGTACAGTAGATCCATAGGCCTTGAGTTCAAGTCTCAACCAAGACAGTAATTTTTCCACTTTTAAATTTATTCTAAGCTCAGTAGATAGTTGTTTTCAAGGTGGTTAAGTATATTCCTAAATCTACACCTCATTCTAGATGGATCGGAGGTGCCATAGAACCACACATTGCTACTCTACAGGCCGTAGTGCAACAGGAACTAAGAGATTCCTTCACAACGGGAGGCGCTCAGCCCACTAGATACTTGAGGTCTCAGCAACACAGAGTGCGGGACACGCCTGCCGCGGACACGGGAGATGGTAAGAGGACTATTTTAAAGCCTGACCAGGAATATATGATCACGCGCCATGTTGCGGAATTTCACTGGAACTATTTTTTTCATAACTTTCACCCTATACAGGAGAATAACAGCGCCCTCTTGACAATGATCATTATATTACTGGTCAGGATTTACTACAGAATACTACTTTATACTACGGAATAAAAACTAAACCTTTAAGTTCAGTTCTGATCTGGAACACAGTCACAAAGGTTCAGGAAATGTGTGAGAGAATACTAGTAACTTACTTTCGGTCATAATGGGAAGATTGACTCAAAGGGAAAAGATACAGAAATAGCAATATGATAGCCCTTTTTAAATTTTCTTGGTATGATCGGATTGCGTAAAAGGCCAAAAAATGGTTCGGAATACGAATGCGATACGAGACACCGAAAAAATGGTCGCCATTTTCATATCTTTCGTCAAGATTAAGTGTAAGACCTGAGTGGACGCTCGAAGCGGAGCGTTCGGCGGGGCGTGCAGCGTGGCTGTGGGCTCACGCGTGATGTGAGCAGCGTGCACTAAGGCCGCTCCTATACGCTTGCATTTGTTTAACATGCACGCCGCACGCCCCGCCCCGCTGCACGCCCAACTCGAGCGTCCACTCAGGCCTTACACTAAGAGTCGTATTTTTGCCCGCATCATTGCTGGGTATTTGTAACGCATATAATAGATACTTTGGCCGTAATCTGGCCTTTATTATCACTGTAACAATATAATAATTAAACTTTCGCGTTTTGAGCACATATTAACTCACATTTATAGACGGGTCTATTGCGAAATTTATTTTATTACCGCGATAGACCCGTCTAGGTGTCAATGATTTATAACTCAAGATAGGTTATAGGCGTTCCAAAATTGAAGCGCTGAACTTGTGACAAATTGGACAAGTTTCCTTTAGTCGCGGCTGGACAAGCGAGGAATGTGCACGTGCTAACGAGCTCCCGCACACCGAAAGAGCTTATGTTTAACAACGAGTGTGACAAAGATGGATGGAATGAGAAAATTAATCAAAAATAACAGATTTCTCCATAGGCACATAAATAAATATGGAAGTATTTTTTGTGCTCCTCAAGTATGAGTATAACCTATCTATGGTTATATAATATCATTGCTAGGTGTGTGTTAATCTGAAATAAATGTGAGTTATAGTTTGTAGCTTTCTAATAGACCCCGAAGGCTAATCCTATTGTCTATTGTTAAGAAAAACCGCTCGTGCCACGTGCCACAACCACCTGCATAAAAAATCGGTACTTCGGTTACTGAGTGCCGGCGAGTCGAACGCTACAGAACCAGTCTAAAATGTGTCATCGAGATGCGTAACAAAGGCGCGTTATCGGAGAGCGCACCTACACTGGTTTTTTGAGCGTTGGACTAGCCCGCGCTCAGGTGCCAAATAGAATAATTAGGACCCTTTTTTGCAGGTAAGTAGCACGTGCGGTTTTACTGAACAATAGACAATAGGATAAGCCTTCGGGGTCTACTAGAAAGCTACAAACTATAGTCTGAAAATAACCTAAACTTATCCCAGGTGCCGTAGAAGACGACGATGTGGACGCAGCGGCTGGCGACTCCGCTGACATGGACCCGTTCGACCTTCTGGACCCCGTCGAGATCCTATCCAAACTACCGAAAGACTTCTACGACAAACTGGAAGCGACCAAGTGGCAGGAGAGGAAGGAGGCTCTAGACGCGTTGGATAATATCCTCAAGACTGCCCCGAGATTGGAACCGGGAGATTATGCTGATCTGGTTAGGGCTTTAAAGAAGGTATGTTTAGTTTGATATTCATATTTATTTATTGCAACCATTGTTAGAGTACTTGCTAACTCTAACATTTACTTGATAAATATCTTGATAGTAATTTGGAACACGAAAGACGATTTTTTGAAATAAACTGATTTATTATAACTTGATTTTGCTAAAAAAATGCATCACTTGGTTATGGTTATGTATTATCAGGGATCGGAACCGGTTATTTGCAAAAACTTAGAAATAACCATATTTTTCTAATTATTTTATACTCGAAATGTAGGACTCAGTTGTGTTTTTAGGTAACGACTTCGTATTATTAGATTGCCCAATAGGCTACATTCCTACGAGTCAAATCAGCTTCTTTTTTAGAACTGTCAAAACGATTTGCTAATATGGAATTTATATGAAAACGAATGTAGTGACGTCACGGTAAACTCACCTACTTTTTATATTTCAATCCGATTTATTAAATACAAATTGTGTTTAAAAATAGCTGCTGTCTATGTTTTTCTAATAATTATCTGGTGCTTTATTTCGTCCACGGTTTGAAATAAATTTATTTTAAGTACAGGAAACATCCCTATTAGAAATGAAGTAATTAGCAAAGAACGAAAAAATACCGGTTCCGTTCCCATACAAAAAATACGGGTATCCGATCCTTGGGTATTATATATATTACAAGATCTGGGTATTTCAACATGGACCCCCTGTGAGGGCATAGCAATATTACATGCATACTTAGGATCTAATCTTATCTATGTGTATTATATTATAAAAATAAAGTCAATTTAGTAGTGCTTTATACATAAGTATCTCAGAGCCCTATGATCCTCTGATACTCATGAAATTGTCCAAAGACTTATAGGATAAGATGGAAACTGGCGAGTGATAGGAGAGAAAGTTAGCTTTTGACATTTAGTTAAGCTATCATTTACTAAATTTGTAACTTTTAAAGTTTTAGTGAACTTATCAACAGAGCTATTAGAGACGTAATATTTTACTATTATCATATTAGCTGAAAATTTACTTCTGGATATAGGTCTCAGAATTTACATAATGACTAGTAGTTTGCTGCCACATCAACCAAATCATCGGCCCACTTCCACTCAATTTAGGCAGTCATGGCTTGTCGCGTCTTCCGGTTTACGATTGCAACACTTGCAACTCAAGCACTTACTAGCGAACTATAATCTCTTATAGCTACTACATTGACACTTTACACTTATTAAAATTGTACAACGGGACTTAATCGCGTATCTAAGTTTTAAGATTTACCTCTGACGTTTCGAGGACGGCGTTGTCCCCGTGGTCTCGGAGAAGACTGGCTTAAGTTGACATCAGCATCTTCTAACCGCGCGAGTTTTTCGAACTAACCGCACTTGGTCTTGTTTATCAGCTTGAACATTTTGCGCACTAGGGATGTCACTCTGTCGACACACAACACTAACGATATTCGATTTATCGACTGTCGATATTCGTTTACGCTTACATTTCCTATTGACTGGATTCCATGTGGATGAGATCTTGAATCCCTCGTCCCGATTGAAATTACTGTGTTTTTTTATTTCAATGGCTTCCCGTACTTTCCTACTGTAGAAATGACGATCCGTGGACAGGATTTTAGTGACTTAACACTTACTTTCAGGTGATATCAAAAGACAGCAACGTAATGCTAGTCGCTTTGGGAGGCCGCCTGCTAGCCGCCATAGCAACAGGACTCCGGAACAAGTTCCAGCCATACGCTACTGCGTGTGTACAAGCCATACTAGAGAAGTTTAAGGAAAAGAAAACTAATGTTGTCACGGCGCTGAGAGAGGCTATCGACGCTATTTATCCTGCTGTAAGTATTGTTTACTATATCAAGTCTTTAACACAAGAATCTTGATGCTTCGAGGTCGTAGCATTAGAACTCTGCGACAAATGACAACCGTACGCTGCTGCGTGTGTGCAGGCCATTCTAGAGAAGTTTAAGGAGAAGAAAACTAATGTTGTCACGGCGCTGAGAGAGGCTATCGACGCTATTTATCCTGCTGTAAGTATTGTTTACTATATCAAGTCTTTAACACAAGAATCTTGATGCTTCGAGGTCGTAGCATTAGGACTCTGCGACAAATGACAACCGTACGCTGCTGCGTGTGTGCAAGCCATACTAGAGAAGTTTAAGGAGAAGAAAACTAATGTTGTCACGGCGCTGAGAGAGGCTATCGACGCTATTTATCCTGCTGTAAGTATTGTTTACTATATCAAGTCTTTAACACAAGAATCTTGATGCTTCGAGGTCGTAGCATTAGGACTCTGCGACAAATGACAACCGTACGCTGCTGCGTGTGTGCAAGCCATACTAGAGAAGTTTAAGGAAAAGAAAACTAATGTTGTCACGGCGCTGAGAGAGGCTATCGACGCTATTTATCCTGCGGTTAGTATTAGTACTATACCTTGGAGGATATAACCAGACGGAGACGCCTTATCTTTAATTTTCCGTACAAAACAGTCTGCCGATATTTGCGGGGGAGGGGCAAGTCAAATGTATACGTAACGTAAAAATAGCTATGTCAAATAAAGGTCAGTCCATACATTGTGTATGACCATTAGCCGCCTATTTTCGACCGAGGGGAACGCCTGTTAATGGCTACTCCGTTTGGTTATATCCTCTTAAGTACTATACATATACCAACTCCGAGTTCCTAACTTTCGGTTCCTTTAAAACCTTACTCACATGAATCCAACCACACTCCTTTAGAAAAATAGCGGTCAAATGGGCGCATGTTTCTTTATAACTAAAGTATTCCGGGGAAATAACTTTCTTCCATTTTTATTTACTTATTTAAAAGTTAAATAGTTTTCTTAGTGTCTTCACAACTAAGGTTAAAAACCACAATCTCATTGCAGACGAATCTCGAAGCCATAATGGAGGACATGTTGGCCGCATTCGACAATAAGAACCCATCGATCAAGGCCGAGAGCGCAGTGTTCCTTGCACGCGCTCTCACCGTCACGCAACCCGCTGCCTTCAACAAGAAACTCATCAAGGCATACGTCGGGGGACTGCTTAAACTCATGGAGAGTGCTGGTATGTACCATTCACTCTTATTTGACAGCTAATTCATGGGGTTTGACACGAGAACCTTACGTTCGGCAGCGAGAACCCGTCGATCAAGGCCGAGAGCGCAGTGTTCCTTGCGCGCGTTCTCACCGTGACACAGCCCGCCGCCTTCAACAAGAAACTCATCAAGGCATACGTCGGGGGACTGCTTAAACTCATGGAGAGTGCTGGTATGTACCATTCACTCGTATTTGACAGCTAATTCATGGGGTTTGACACGAAAACCTTACGTTCGACAGCAAGAACCCGTCGATCAAGGCCGAGAGCGCAGTGTTCCTTGCGCGCGTTCTCACCGTGACACAGCCCGCCGCCTTCAACAAGAAACTCATCAAGGCATACGTCGGGGGACTGCTTAAACTCATGGAGAGTGCAAGTATGTACCATTCATTCGTATTTGACAGCTAAAACACGGGGCTTGACAAGAAACTCATCAAGGCATACGTCGGGGGACTGCTTAAACTCATGGAGAGTGCTGGTATGTACCATTCACTCTTATTTGACAGCTAATTCATGGGGTTAGACACGAGAACCTTACGTTCGGCAGCGAGAACCCGTCGATCAAGGCCGAGAGCGCAGTGTTCCTTGCGCGCGCTCTCACCGTGACACAGCCCGCCGCCTTCAACAAGAAACTCATCAAGGCATACGTCGGGGGACTGCTTAAACTTATGGAGAGTGCTGGTATGTACCATTCATTCGTATTGAACAGCTAAAACACGGGGTTTGACACGAGAACCTTACGTTCGACAGCGAAACCCGTCGATCAAGGCCGAGAGCGCAGTGTTCCTTGCACGCTCTCTCACCGTGACACAGCCCGCCGCCTTCAACAAGAAACTCATCAAGGCATACGTCGGGGGACTGCTTAAACTCATGGAGAGTGCTGGTATGTACTATTCTCTCGTATTTGACAGCTAAAACACGGGGTTTGACACGAGAACCTTACGTTCGGCAGCGAGAACCCGTCGATCAAGGCCGAGAGCGCAGTGTTCCTTGCACGCGCGCTCACCGTTACGCAACCCGCTGCCTTCAACAAGAAACTCATCAAGGCATACGTCGGGGGACTGCTTAAACTCATGGAGAGTGCTGGTATGTACCATTCACTCTTATTTGACAGCTAATTCATGGGGTTAGACACGAGAACCTTACGTTCGGCAGCGAAACCCGTCGATCAAGGCCGAGAGCGCAGTGTTCCTTGCGCGCGCTCTCACCGTGACACAGCCCGCCGCCTTCAACAAGAAACTCATCAAGGCATACGTCGGGGGACTGCTTAAACTCATGGAGAGTGCTGGTATTTACTATTCTCTCGTATTTGACAGCTAAAACACGGGGTTTGACACGAGAACCTTACGTTCGGCAGCGAAACCCGTCGATCAAGGCCGAGAGCGCAGTGTTCCTTGCGCGCGCTCTCACCGTGACACAGCCCGCCGCCTTCAACAAGAAACTCATCAAGGCATACGTCGGGGGACTGCTTAAACTCATGGAGAGTGCAAGTGTGTACCATTCATTCGTATTTGACAGCTAAAACACGGGGCTTGACAAGAAACTCATCAAGGCATACGTCGGGGGACTGCTTAAACTCATGGAGAGTGCGGGTATGTACCATTCACTCTTATTTGACAGCTAATTCATGGGGTTAGACACGAGAACCTTACGTTCGACAGCAAGAACCCGTCGATCAACGCCGAGAGCGCAGCGCCTTTAACAAGGAACTCATCACGGCATACGACGGGGGATTGCTTTAACACATTCAGTGCCGAAACCCCGACTATCGGGAGTATCGGGTATTTTGTGATTTCGTTCCCAGGCCGGACGACCCGATAGTCGGGATCGTGGTACTACAGCTTTATATGACGGAATTTTCGTGGCCTGGCGCGGATGTCTTGTTTGGCTGGGTGGCAATGAATGTGTTAACTCATGGAGAGTGCCGGTGAAGTATTAGATGACGTTTTTGTATTCGATAGCTAGATGCCTCGAGTTCGATACAAGATGTCATCGGACAAAAGAGAATCTCGATTTAGATAGCAGTTACAATATTATTCTTACCAACTATGTTTTTCGTGTTCGGCGACGTGAACCATATTTGAACTCATATAAATTTTAGCAAATATTGAGCCAATAAGTTTGTATCAAAATACGTTAACATATTTCCAGACCCGGCCGTACGCGAGGCGGCGGCCGAGGCGCTCGGGACGGCCACCAAGCTCGTCGGCGAGAAAAACGTCGCGCCGCACATTGGCAAGCTGGAACCGCTGAAGGAACAGAAAATTAAGGAGTTTGCTGATAAGGTAACTTTCTATTTAACCATTTGACCGCTAAAGACGTCGACTGACGTCTTCGGGCGTTCCAATAAGGTTCACGATGATGCGCTGCGCCTACGTGCTACCATAGAGAAATATAATCAAGAGGGCTCACTCCATACATCAGTTGGTACCAAAACTGATGTATAGAGTGAGCAATCTATGTATTTTTTTCTCTATGGTCCTACTGAGCGATTTTTATTGTGAACGAATTAGTCGATAAAAGATTCATAATAGGGTATTTGACTGTATTTAAAATAAATTATTTTACACCATGCATGAAATAAAGCACCAGAAGATTAATAGAGAAACATAGACAGCGGTTATTTTTGGACCCGATTTATATTTTAAAACTCATATCAAATTATAAAGAGTAGGTTATTTGATGGTGACGTCACATACTAGATAACTAGTGTTTCATATAAATTTCATAGTAGCAAAATCGTTTTGACAGTTCGAAAAAAGAAACTGATTTGACTAGTAGTCAAATACCCTATTTCAGGAACGATGGTTATTCGTTTCCAATTCTGGGACTATCGCATAGCGCATCAATTGCGCTTTAAGCTGGAACGATCCATCTTGTGTTTAGAAGATTGACTTTTTTTTCAGGCGGAGATCAAAGTGAAAGTAGCCGGCCCCAAGAAGGAGGCGAAAGGCAAAGCAGCCGCGGCCTCGGCGCGCGGCGACCAGCCCGCCCGGCCGGCCGCCGCGCCGCACAAGCCCGCCAACAAAAAGCAGCCAGGTAGCATTGCATTCTGGCTTTGTACAGTCAGCAGCAGAAGTTGCTAAGCGGGCGAAGTGTTAAAAATTACCTTGACACGCTCTAATTCTCTTAACAATAAAGTCGCGTCAAGATCATTTTGAACACCTGGCCCGCTTAGCAACTTCTGCAGCTGACTGTATTGTCGCCATCAAATATATCAGAGCGGTTGAGATCCTCAAAAATATGTGGACCCGTACTCTAAAGCCTTGACAATAGAGGCGTGTTCAGACATGTGAGCGCCTTGGCCGCTCCGGTATCATTTCATTCTGTCTTTGTACAGTCGCCATTATCAGAGCGGTTGAGATGCTCAAAAATATGTGGACCCGTACTCTAAAGCCTTGACAATAGAGGCGTGTTCAGACATTTGTGAGCGCCTTGGCCGCTCCGTATATTAGCTATGCGCAAGCTCCGTTGAGGCATAGAGTAAACGTTTGCTTATTGCAATGTCAATCCTTGCTATTAGAGTTGTTTTAAAGGCTTTTGCAGGTATATATGACACTTGAACGGTGCAAATTGGCATAGGAGTTTTTTTTTACGGTAATTGAACGATCGCTTGAATTTTTTTGTGCCTCTGTAGTTGGTAACGTAACGAAACCTGCACGCGAGTTTTCAGACTATGTCTAAACCTAACCTAAATCTCTAAATCTGATCAAAGATGAAATATATTCAACAGCATACGAGGGGCGACTGAAAAGTTCGCGGCCTTAGAAGGAAAATGAAAGAGAGTACCTATTAAAGTAAATGTTAATTATTAATCGTTAATAATCGTTAGGAATGGCGGCAATATTTAAACTGCCAAAGAGGCGGGGAAAAAATAGCATAGTTTTTTTCTAGCTTAGGCCGCGAATATTTCAGCCTCCACTCACTCGTATTATACTGCAATATCCATAAAAGTAATTGTTTTGTTTAAGGTGCAGCTAAGAAACATAGCGGTGTAAAGAAAACGCCAGCCCGGGCGCAACCCAGCCAGCCGCGCGAGACGGAACTGTCACAGGAAGAAGTGGACGCCAGGGCCGAGACTTTACTGTCTGCCGACATAGTCTCAGGTCAGTCTTGTACCTTGGACTCTGGATTAAACCGGACGCTGAGGAACATGCTATAAAATGCGATACCTGTTTCAGAATGAGAATTTGCGATACAGAGAAAAATAGTTATTTACGATACAAGTGCGGATAAGAGGAAATTCGAAACGAGTGGCGATAAATTAAAACACGACCGAAGGGAGTGTTTTAAATCGACACGAGTTGCGAATTACCTATTCACAGTTTTACAGTACATATGGCACTTTAAACTCTCAACATACGCACGGAAAGTGGTATTTCCCGCACTAGTTCGGGAAAGTAGCACCATATGTACTGAAATAGTTATTTACAGTACATATGGGGGTTACTTTTCCGCACTAGTGCGGATTTCCTCTTTTTCGCACTTGTATCGAAAATAACTGTTTCGATATGTTTTAAATCGACACGAGTTGCGAATTACCTATTCGCACGTGTATCGAACAACGTTTTACAGTACATATGGCACTTTAAAGTTTCGACATACGCACGAAAAGTGCTATTTTACGCACTAGTGCGGAAAAGTAGCCCCATATGTACTGTAAAAATATTTACTGCTTCATGAAATTGGATTTCCCAATTTTCGAGTTATAGCCACATTTTATGGCATGTCCCGATAAATAAGGAATGCCTGGTCATCACCCTATACTTTACATAGTGTATAACAATTTTGGCAACGTAAGCCATAAGATGTCCAGAGTAGTCTACACTTCATGTCATGTGATGAAATGTTGGAAGTTACATGTCTCTTATTCTTGGCATAATATAGTTTTATTTTGTTTTATAGTGTCACATATTGAACATCCTTAGGGCTCATTTAGACGGTGCAAGAACTCGCATGCGAGTTTGATAACATTGCGTCGTTTGATCGGTCGGCTGAATTGATGTAACGTCGATGGTCCGAAATGTAACTAAAATCGTATACGAGTTCGCGCGCCGTCTACGGGCTGAATTAGACGGCACGCGAACTTGCATGCGATTTTAGTTACATTGCGGACCATTGAGGTTACAACAATTCAGCCGACCGATCAAATGATGCAATGTAGTGACCCCTTATTGTAATAAAGGGCTCGGCGACGGCAACTGGAAGACCCGCCTGACCGCCGCGCAAGGCTTCCACTCCACCGTCCAAGGCCTGACAGCAGAGGACGCACCCGCGCAAGTGTTGTACCGCATACTGAACAAGAAACCGGGCCTCAAGGACACGAATGTGCAAGTCATGAAGGCTAGGCTCGAGGCCTGCAAGTATATTACGGAGAACTTCCCTATTTCCACGTAAGTACTGTCACAGAATAAATATTAGTACTAAGTACAGAAGACTCACTCTCTAACAAAACGCGTCTGTTACGATCAGCACAGATATGGCCGCTAGGTGGCGACAGCGCCACGCGCGGCTTATGGCTTTCCCCAAAATTGGGGCCGGAACGGATGTACTTTTAGCTACCTGTAGCAAAGCGACGAAATCGCGGAGTGAGACACGCCTGGTACTGTGTAAAACTACATATAACATTATTACTATCTAGTTAGTAATTAATTGAAATCAGACCGTCCAAGGCCTGACAGCCGAGGACGCCCCCGCGCAAGTGTTGTACCGCATACTGAACAAGAAACCGGGCCTCAAGGACACGAACGTGCAAGTCATGAAGGCTAGATTAGAAGCCTGCAAGTATATTACGGAGAACTTCCCTATTTCCACGTAAGTTTAGTGTAAAACTACATATAATATGATTACTATCTAGTTAGTAATTCATTGAAATCAGACCCTCCAAGGCTTGACAGCCGAGGACGCCCCCGCGCAAGTGTTGTACCGCATACTGAACAAGAAGCCGGGTCTCAAGGACACTAACGTACAAGTCATGAAGGCTAGGCTCGAGGCCTGCAAGTATATTACGGAGAACTTCCCTATTTCCACGTAAGTTTTATCAAAGTGATAGAAACTTATAAAAAAATATTGTGCTCTAATTATTTGATACTTAATTTATTTATTAACCACGCACCTTAATAAACATGATCAGTTTAGGCGTACATTTATACTATATAAGCAAAAAGAAAAACCTTTGTGGAATTTAGTAAGGGTGGTATTCCACCTGTCCAATATTTGGTCAAATTTGTATTTGCGTCTCACATTCTACTTAATGAAAGAGTGAGACGCCATGCACATTGATCAAATATTGGGCAGGTGGAATACCACCCTAAGCCGGGTTAAAGTTTTTTCACACTGATGAATAGATTAAAATCGACTATGAACTCATGCATACCGACTTGATTTCGATCGGTCGTCTGTATAGCCTGGAAATGATTCCCGGGTATTTTTTTTTGCGATCTTTGTACTAAACCACACCCCTTTTTACAGCACGGCAGCAGACTTCATCCTCCACGACGTAGTGTCCAAGCTCGGCGAAGCGTCCTGCGCGGCCATCGCCACCGACTGTCTCACGTCACTAGCCGACGCGTGCGGCTTCGAACACGTACTCAACGAAGGATTAAGCTATGCTATGGACTCACAGAAAAACCCGAAGGTCCAATCAGAAATGTTCAATTGGATGAGCAGTGCTATCAAGGAGTTTGGGTTCACGTGAGTACTTTTATCCGATAATAAGTCACTGCGGCTTCGAACTTCGAACACGTACTCAACGAAGGATTAAGCTATTCTATGGACTCGCAGAAGAATCCTAAAGTGCAGTCTGAGATGTTCAATTGGATGAGCAGTGCTATCAAGGAGTTCGGATTCACGTGAGTACTTTTATTCGATAATAAGGGCTGCCTTAAGTCACTGGTTGGCGCGTGCGGCTTCGAACACGTACTCAACGAAGGATTAAGCTATGCTATGGACTCACAGAAAAACCAGAAGGTCCAGTCAGAAATGTTCAATTGGATGAGCAGTGCTATCAAGGAGTTTGGGTTCACGTGAGTACTTTTATCCGATAATAAGTCACTGCGGCTTCGAACTTCGAACACGTACTCAACGAAGGATTAAGCTATGCTATGGACTGGCAGAAGAATCCTAAAGTGCAGTCGGAGATGTTTAATTGGATGAGCAGTGCTATCAAGGAGTTCGGATTCACGTGAGTACTTTTATTCGATAATAAGGGCTGCCTGAAGTCACTGGTTGGCGCTTGCGGCTTCGAACACGTACTCAACGAAGGATTAAGCTATGCTATAGACTCACAGAAAAACCCGACGGTCCAGTCAGAAATGTTCAATTGGATGAGCAGTGCTATCAAGGAGTTTGGGTTCACGTGAGTACTTTTATCCGATAATAAGTCACTGCGGCTTCGAACTTCGAACACGTACTCAACGAAGGATTAAGCTATGCTATGGACCCGCAGAAGAATCCTAAAGTGCAGTCGGAGATGTTTAATTGGATGAGCAGTGCTATCAAGGAGTTCGGATTCACGTGAGTACTTTTATTCGATAATAAGGGCTGCCTGAAGTCACTGGTTGGCGCTTGCGGCTTCGAACACGTACTCAACGAAGGATTAAGCTATGCTATAGACTCACAGAAAAACCCGAAGGTCCAGTCAGAAATGTTCAATTGGATGAGCAGTGCTATCAAGGAGTTTGGGTTCACGTGAGTACTTTTATCCGATAATAAGGGTAGCTTGAAGTTACTGGTTGGCGCGTGCGGCTTCGAACACGTACTCAACGAAGGATTAAGCTATGCTATGGACTCGCAGAAGAATCCTAAAGTGCAGTCGGAGATGTTTAATTGGATGAGCAGTGCTATCAAGGAGTTTGGGTTCACGTGAGTACTTTTATCCGATAATAAGTCACTGCGGCTTCGAACTTCGAACACGTACTCAACGAAGGATTAAGCTATGCTATGGACTCGCAGAAGAATCCTAAAGTGCAGTCGGAGATGTTTAATTGGATGAGCAGTGCTATCAAGGAGTTTGGGTTCACGTAAGTTTTGTCCTGTTCTAATAACGACAGGGCGACATCCATATCCGTAGCGCTTAGCATTTTTGCATTGACATTGCTGTTACAGTGAATTAATTTTGTGCTACATACTCATGTATATGTTTCATAGACCTAAAAACTGAAGTATTTTTTTAATTATGTAAATTTTTACTTTAATAATGTTTAAAAGACGACAGAAGTTGCAGGTTATAAATTAAAATAATCTTTTGTGTAGTATTGTTTTTAGTCTAGTAGTAGTCTATTGATAAGGATCAGGCAATTAGGTTATTAACAAGCTTAACCCCCGACTACGTAACGCCTGAAGATCCAATTTTATACAGTTACAATCCCAAGTTAGAAGTACCTATAACGAAACAGGAAATGGAACAATGCATGCGGCGTAAAGACACGACACCTGGCAGTGACAATATATCCTACTCAATGATTAGCAATCTCCCAGATAACGGTAAGGAGGTTTTATTATCGTTATATAATCAGTTTCTTATGTCGGCGTTCGTTCCCGTCCAATGGCGGGCAATCAGCATCGCTCCGATACCTAAACCGGGCCGCGACCCACAATCTGCAGATGCGTTACGGCCGATTTCAATGATATCTTGTCTTTGCAAGGTGTATCATAATATTTTACTTAAGCGAGTTGAATGGTGTATTGAAAAAAATAATTGCCTATCGCCTTGTACAACCGGTTTCCGAAAGTGTAGATCAACAGTAGATAGTCTGGCATCATTAGTCTCTGATATTCAAGTAGGTATGTCAAACAATTACCCCACCTTAGCGTGCTTCATAGACATAGACAACGCGTATAATCACGTAGATTTAAAAAGTTTATTAAGCTTAATGGATCAGATAGGTATAGGCGCTAAAATTTGTCGGTATATCTGGAACTTTTTAAAAAGGAGGATACTTACAATTAAAACGGATGATATTTGTACAATTTCTAGAACAACCGGCATCGGCTTAGCCCAGGGGGACCCGTTCTCACCTTTGCTATTTAATATTGCGACTATGAACATATGCAAAAAGGTAAAATTAGTAAACAATAATATTAATATCTTACAATATGCGGATGATTTTGTTTTATATACAGTATGTCGAACATTAAAAGATGGCGTTCACGAGTTGCAAACAGTCCTAGATTTTTTTGCTCAATTGTTGTTCCATATGGGCTTAGACGTATCCGTAACTAAAAGTAAAATCTGTATTTTTAGACGGGGTTATTCCCGAAATACCGTAAGGCTTAAAATTAACAATAAACCGTTAGAAGTGGTAGATACAATTAAATATTTGGGTCTATGGTTAGATAAAAACTTAAAATGGAATAAACATATAAACGAAATTATAGAAAAAAGTTTGAAATTATTAAATACGTTTAAGATTTTAGCAGGGCCAGGTTGGGGTGTCCATCAGGATAACTTAAGACGGCTATATCTTGCAACCATACGCAGTAGGCTAGACTATGCTAGTTTTTTGTACGGAAATGGGCACAAAAGTACTTTAACCAAGTTAGACCGGTTACAAAATCGATGCATGCGCACAATTGGAGGCTTTATTAAAAGCTCGACAATTCACGTAATGGAATCCGAACTTAGCCTGCCACCACTACATATACGCAGATTTTATTTAGCAAATAAATTTTGGCTGAAAACAAAATCCTATGAGAATAACATAACAATGGAAAAAATAGAACAACTATCTATTTCAATGGGAAATCTATATTGGAGACGTAAGAAAAAACCGTTATTAATTCAAGCTCACGAATTTTTAGGAAATACTCAAATTCATACTTCACGTCAACTTGAACTATTTTCACTGGATACGTGGGTCAGCAACGTGGATCTTTCTAATGTAATCTCGCTGTATATCGAAGGTGTGCATATATCAAAAAAGAGGTTGAACGTTCATACCTTAAAGGAAACTTGTCAAGTATTTTTAAGGAACAAGTATCCTGATTCCTATTTCATCTACACTGATGGATCTAAATGTACAAATGGTGCAGGTGTGGCGATATTTGACCCTCAATTAAACAGTTGTGTAAAACTTCAAATAAATGATAATATTTCTATTATGTACATTGAATTGGTAGCGTTGGCAGAAGCGATTGCATATGTCGAATCATTTAACACCGGAAATTTTGTTATATGTACAGATTCCAGAAGTGCTTTACAATATTTGGCTCGTTGCACCTCGAGCTTTCGAGGAGCACCGATAGCCTATACTATTCTTAAAACTCTAAATAAATTGTCGGGGTCAAGTATCAAAATACATTTGCAATGGGTGCCATCTCACATAGGTCTAACGGGGAACGAATCTGCTGATAGATTTGCCAGGGAAGCTATAACAGAGGGAATTGTATGTACTTGTTTGCCATACCATACTGACTGTCTAAACATGGTACGTTCTAAATGCCGAGACTTATGGAAGGAGCACTTTGACGAGAGGTCTCTGAGCAAAGGAATATGGTACAGAACAATACAACCTAATCTGTGTCAAGTGCCATGGTTTAGAGGATCTGGTATGAGTAGGTTGGATATCATAATAGCCCTCAGACTTCGATCTGGACACATTCCACTTAATAGCTTTGCTTTCTTGATGCGCAAGAGTGATACACAAAACTGTACGGAATGTGGGACAAGAGAAGATGCTACTCACATTATGATGGAATGTATCCGAAACGAAGCAGAGAGGCAAGCCTTTGTAATTAAACATAAAATTAATATATTGAATGTGGGTACATGTAATGATATTCTAGCACACCCTTTGTCAAAAACAGCTAAAGATTTATATCAATTAGTTAATTTAGGAATTAAGCGACGGTAAATTTGTAATTTTGATTTGTAACAATGGGGGTGACATCATCAAATATGATAAAACCCTTTTATTAAATAAAGATTAAAAAAAAAAAAAAAATAAATTAAAATAATCTCTTGTGTAGTGTCGTTTTTTAGTCTAGTAGAAAAAGTCCTGTCACTTTCTGGGCAAGAGTCAAGAGGTTATTTTTCCTTTGACCGCCAAAGACTGACTGTCAACTGACGCGCGCAGCTCAGCCTAATATCAACCTTCGTGCATTCCAACAAGGTTTACGATGACGCACCGTACACGATAGGATTAAATAATCCTATAAGAAATTCATACCTACTATAATATTCGGTTTCAGAATGAAAATCCAATCAATAGTAGCGCATTCAAAGAAAGCACTCAGCGCGACCAACCCCAACGTGCGAACCTCCACTGTCAACTTCCTTGGCATACTGTCTCTATATGTGGGCCCGTCGCTCATCACACACTTCGACAGCGAAAAACCGGCCACCAAGCAACTTATTACGTTGGAGATGGACAAACATGCCAATAGCTCTCCACCTACGCCTACAAGACAGCCCGGGAAAGTTAGCAAGGTATGTTGTAAACTGAAATAGATGGCATATATTAAGGAAAAAGTGACGAAGTCATTCAGTGGCGAAGGCCGGCTTCGAACTGGCGTCTTTAGCTACCCGGCAGAACTGGTCCCCATTTTTTCGGTTTCAAAGTATTTGATAAATTTAATTAGATTCGTTCTCAAAGTTGCGTAATTGAAGGATTTCATGAACTACAGTTTGCCGCCGAAATCAATAAAAAATTCACTGTGTGACAAGACCATTGGTAAATAAATACTAGAATATTTGGCAATCCTAAACTGTGCGTTTCTCCAAAAACTTCCTGCCTCGCACAGCTAAATTGTCGCCTGCGGTATTTCCGGACCGATACGACCTTCAATTCAAAAGAGCGTACTCCCATCTTAAAGGCCGGCAACGCATTTACAATCCCACTGGTGTTGCGGGTGTCTATGGGCGACGGTAATCGCTTACCATCAGGCGATCCATCTGCTCGTTTGCCTGCTATATCATAAAAAACCGGCCAAGTGCGAGTCTGACTCGCGCACGGAGGGTTCCGCACCATCATCAAAAAATAGACCACAACAAGCAAAAAAAACGGTCACCCATCCAAGTACTGACCCCGCCCGACGTTGCTTAACTTCGGTCAAAAATCACGTTTGTTGTATGGGAGCCCCACTTAAATCTTTATTTTATTCTGTTTTTAGTATTTGTTGTTATAGCGGCAACAGAAATACATCATCTGTGAAAATTTCAACTGTCTAGCTGTCACGGTTCGTGAGATACAGCCTGGTGACAGACGGACGGACGGACAGCGAAGTCTTAGTAATAGGGTCCCGTTTTTTACCCTTTGGGTACGGAACCCTAAAAATATAACTTACATTTTTTATCGTACCGTAACTTTGGCGACTATATTTTGTACATATTGTCTCAATTTTAAACACCTGTATGTTTTTCGTAGTCTGCGAGCAAAGGGTCCGTAGGCGACGACCTAGACGAGCCCTACGAGGAAGAAGAACCAGCGGTCGTGGAGGACAGTCGCCCGCGCACGGACATAGCGCCGCTCATCACGGATGCACTAGTCGCCGAGATCAACGACAAGAACTGGAAGGTGAGGTTGTCTGTCTAGCTGTCGTATATCTGGGACGTGACGAATTAGACGGGTGTATATATTAGGGAGGGTCACTTGTGTATGGAGAAAAAAAAGTATTAGTTATCCTTCGGGCACAGTTACAAAATTTTTTTGTAACTGTGCCCCAAACAGTGTTTCAAATTATTCTGTAATCGAAATTCATTTTCTGCCTCCGGATCCATTTCAAAGTTTTCATATAAATATTGTTATATTTTGTATGGTCTGCGGAGTATATTTATGTATCGTCTCTTTATTCAAACTTTAGCTAATAAGTTATACCATTATTAGCTCGAAATAGCATGGTAAAGGTTCAGAGCCATAAATAAATAAAAAAGCGGCCAAGTGCGAGTCGGACTCGCCCATGAAGGGTTCCGTATTTAGGCGATTTATGACGTATAAAAAAAAACTACTTACTAGATCTTATTCAAACCAATTTTCGGTGGAAGTTTACATGGTAATGTACAGTCGACGTCAAAGAGAAATTTACAGCCAAAGTAACAAAAAAATGTTTACACGACCTAAATGCTATGACAATAAAGTCGTGTAAATAATTTTTTGTAACGTTAGTCGTAAAGATCTCTTTGACGTCGACTGTACATCATATATTTTTTTTAGTTTTATCATTCTCTTATTTTAGAAGTTACAGGGGGGGGGACACACATTTTACCACTTTGGAAGTGTCTCTCGCGCAAACTATTCAGTTTAGAAAAAAATGATATTAGAAACCTCAATATCATTATTGAAGACCTATCCATAGATACCCCACACGTATGGGTTTGATGAAAAAAATTTTTTTGAGTTTCAGTTCGAAGTATGGGGAACCCCAAAAATTTATTGTTTTTTTTTCTATTTTTGTGTGAAAATCTTAATGCGTGCGTGGTTCACAGAATACATCTACTTACCAAGTTTCAACAGTATAGTTCTTATAGTTTCGGAGAAAAAAGGCTGTGACATACGGACGGACAGACAGACATGACGAATCTATAAGGGTTCCGTTTTTTGCCATTTGGCTACGGAACCCTAAAAAGTACTCAAAAAGAAACATTTTTTTTTTACAATGTCCATACAATTAACAAAAATTTTAACTAAAATCCGGAGGCATAAAATTAAAGCTAAAAATAAAATAAAAATACGTGCAATAATTAATTACCAAATGGCACCTTTTTTTAACTGTGCCCCCTAATAAATTAAAAAAAAAGTAAAAATGACCCACCCTAGTATATATACGTAACTAATGTAATATGAATAATTTGTTATCTGCAATAAATAATATGAATGAAAACAGAACAACAGGCCTCTAGAGGAGATCTCCGCGCGAGGCAACTCGGTCTCTGAACTCGTACTTCGTTCGAGGCAAAATGGTCGCGCGTGCGTTTGTGTGGATCCTATTATCACGAAAGTTTAATGCAATGTCGCGTGGTCATTTACTATAAACTTATAAACTGGTGGGTGATTGTACAGCAAACATTTAATATGGATTTAAGCCGCGAATTGGACACAAGCGACAATATATTGCGCTGTACCAAACATATAAAAGGCTTTGATTTGCCGCTCGCCGCGTCGCGCGCCGCTTGCTTCCAGTCCGTGGCCTTAAGTTCTGGTTTCCTAGGAAAGCGGTGCCGTCATATAGCGGCCGTAATAGCGGTGAATGACGTCACTAGAACGTTGTCTATGTTGTAAACCAAATGGCGCGGTTTCCTTATTATTGTTATTGTTTTTATTTAGCTTCCTGTATTTTTAATGATTCAATGCAATGATAATTCAATCCTACTTATCTTTCAGGTCCGCAATGAAGCGCTCGACAAGTTAAAAGCCATCATCACGAACTCTTCACCGATCAAACCCACCCTAGGCGAGCTGCCGCCAGCTCTAGTTGCTAGACTGCTAGATTCCAACTCCAAGTTGGCTCAGAGCGCGCTACAGATCTGTGAGCAACTCGCAACCGCTATTGGACCTAAATGCAAGACTCATGTTAGAACGTTCTTCCCTGCTTTCTTCCAAGGTATGTTAAATTGAAACGTAATCGATTAGATTTAATTTTTTAGCAAATGAGAAGTGTATGATAAGTTCTCAACCGTTTTTGAGCGAAGCGAAGTCAGAACTCGGCTTCTTATTGTATTAAGCTTTGGTCACAGTTGCACGCGCATCACAGATGTCAGCGGGTATTTGCTCCTTTAAACTCGCCTGGTTAAAGCGGGGCGCATTCTAATAGGCAGGTTACACAACTGGCCGCTTTGCGAGGAAATGGTCGCCGGACCGGGCCCCGTAGCCAACATGCCAATTGCTTACGCTTCGTAGCGAACGAAACGCCAATGTCACTAATATGGAAGAGCGATAGAGATACACAAAGCGATTCGCTGGCGAAGCGATAGCGATCGTCACCTTGGCTAGGCCGCCGGACCCGCCTAATCACGCTGACCATTCGAATAGCTTTTAGCTTAACTTTTGCTAAATTCACCGATAAATTTTCCCAGCATTCGGCGACAACAAGCAGTGGATCCGCACCGCGGCCGTGTCCTGCGTGTCCACGTGGTGCGCGACCGCGGGCGCGCACGTGCCGTTCGACGGAGAGATGGTGCTCGACGCGCTCAAGACCGGCTCACCTGTTCTGAGGGCGTCACTGCTGCAGTGGCTGGCGGAGCATTTGCCTAACGGTGAGTCTGTAGACAGGTATCCGACCTAGGTTAACTGCAAGAAATCCCTTAAAGGGATAAGTTCGCCTTTGTACTGCCTACCCTGTGCCATATATTTGTGTTCATACCGTTCATAACATACCGTTCGACACCGAGATGCTGAAGGAAGCAGTCGACAAACAATGGATCCATTCGTATCGTCATAGAGAAAAAAATACATAGAGTGCTTACTCCATACGTTCAGACTATTAATTTCAGTGTCTACATCTAGCCTCGAGTAGCGGAACTATCAGTACTGCTACTTAACAATAGATGTAGCACCGACCGGAAAGTCTTATCTCAACAGCATAAGACTTTCCGGTCGGTGGCTACATCTATTGTCAAGTAGCAGTACTGGTAGTTCCGCTACTCGATGCTAGATGCTAATAGTCTTTTTGGTACTAAAACTGATGTATGGAGTGAGCACTCTATGTATTTTTTCTCTATGGTATCGTCGATGTATCCTGTCTTGCACGACCGCCGGTTCACACATCCCATTCGATCCGATCCGAGTCCCGATTGTATCTTAAACTATTCACTTTTGGCAGTTCACTCATTTACTGAGTTCCTGTGATCTTAAAAATAACAGTTACTTTTATTGAAACTCTACTTACAGTCGATTTATATTTTTTCATTCGGCCCCAGGACTTGTGAATCGTTTATATGTGCGTTCGTTATCGCTATAATGCTACAAAAAAGCGTGTAACTAATCAACCTTTTTCCAGTGCCTCCAAAATCGTTCCCCCGTGAGGAACTATCGTCGTGCCTGCCCACTCTGTACGCGTGCATCGAAGACCGCGCCGCCGACGTGAGGAAAGCGGCCGGCGACTGCGTGCTGCCCTACATGCTGCATCTGGGATACGACTCCATGCATAAACAACTCGAGAAACTAAAGGTGAGGAAAATTTACTCCTCTGTCGAATTACTCTCGGTAGAGCAGTCGTGGGCACGTTGAACGACGAACGATTCTACGCCAGTTCTCCCTGGCAGATGCTTCTCTGGCACATGTTTTAAGTGGGGTGTTAGTAGGTCACGTTCGTTAGTTATTATTGTCGATGCAGAGAATCTTCGCTGTCAACACGTCTTAACATCACTGCAGCACACCGTCGTCGTACTTTCGTGTAAGCAAACTAAAATAACAAGATCGAATAGGACATCATACCTTACGCCTTGATGATGAATCGAACGCTCTCAGCGTGCACGTTCGTCTGACCCTAACCGACCATGCATTGGCTGAAACAAATGGTAGAGTGCATCCCGTGATCCTCGGGCGTAGACTAGGAATCCTCACGGAGTTTAGAGTAATTATTTCATGAAACCGATGCTGCCAAAAATACTGGGGTGCGGGGGACGAGGTGAGCGAGTCCCGTGCCGTGATTGGTCCGTTCAAAGACACGGACGTCACACAGAGACACTTAGACTCGAAAATGGAGTAAACCTACCGTATATTTGTGGCAGAGGAGGTAGCGCTACTATGCTCAGTCTGGAGGATGTCTTGTCTGTGCCCTCGGGTTACAATCTTCTTAGTAACAACATCCTTTTGAGGCTTTATATTAAATTAGAATTAGATCGTAATTTCAGATACCTACTAAGCCAAGTTTTAATGTGTGAATATTTGGATTTACAGTCCTGTGCAATGCAAGCATCGCACATTTCTCGCGTCAGCATTAAATACAATGACTTTATAATAATTGCTGTATTTGCGATTACGCCATACATCGATTTATGAATTAGTTTACGTTTATACGTGCTCCTAGCTAGTACTTACTTATATACCTTGGTTATCAATAAATACATATACCGAAATCAGTGTTTCCATCAAGATTGCAATCAACCATCAAGAATCATATCAACTCAGATGTACGACCCGTACAAGTCCTACATTTGATACGTATTCTTTCAGCCGGCCTCCAAACCGGTCGTCCAAGCGGCGTTAGACAAGGCGCGGCCCAACCTGCCCGTGCAGCCGCTGCCAAGCAAGAGCAAGAAAGAAGAGCCTCGCGGTGTCAAAACTGCCGGCGCTCTCAAGAAGGAAGCCGAAAAGAAAGGCGCCGCTCCTGCTAAGGGCAAGGTAAATACTGAAGATCGTGTTTGATTGTTCAATAGTTTACGAGCCTATTGCATTCAGTAGGTATATTGCTGACAAACATGAAACAACCTTTTATTCGAGCTTGATGTGTCTAGAAAATTTTGTTGAGGCGCGATAATGTGATCTGAATGAACTCGCATCACATCTTTATGCTGTTTCAACGAATTGGCGTAGACGGGATTCCCACACGCAATTAACAAGGCTCACGCTGAGTATTGCGTGGTTGCAACTGAGAAAACTCATTTAGAAGCTCGTTTTTAGGGTTCCGTACCCAAAGGGTAAAAACGGGACCCTATTACTAAGACTCCGCTGTCCGTCCGTCCGTCCGTCTGTCACCAGGCTGTATCTCACGAACCGTGATAGCTAGACAGTTGAAATTTTCACAGATGATGTATTTCTGTTGCCGCTATAACAACAAATACTAAAAACAGAATAAAATAAAGATTTAAGTGGGGCTCCCATACAACAAACGTGATTTTTGACCGAAGTTAAGCAACGTCGGGCGGGGTCAGTACTTGGATGGGTGACCGTTTTTTTTGCTTGTTTTGCTCTATTTTTTGTTGATGGTGCGGAACCCTCCGTGCGCGAGTCCGACTCGCACTTGGCCGGTTTTTTAGTGAAACTTAACAAAAATTCCTTCTGGCATTAAGTCCGTCTTTTGTTCCTTGTCTTCCCGTTGAAAACAAGCATTAATAGGGATTGTCAACTGCCCAGTGTAATTGACTATTTCTGTATGTTACCAGGGCGTGGTCAAATCAGCATCGGCGTCCAGCCGCGGCAAAAAAGACGACGAGGACCTCACTCCGCTGCTGCCGCAGAACAACGCCAAGAACCAGCGCATCATTGATGACCAGAAACTTAAGGGTACATCATCATTAACTCTGACCCCTAATGACGTTAATAGAGAGTATTAAGATCGGTTTTCCTAGGATAGCCGTGCCGTCATATAGCGGCCGTCTCCATACTAAATAATACGGCTAAATATGGATGTCGTAGTATTTGTATGGAGACGGCCGCTATATGACGGCACCGCTATCCTAGGAAACCAAAGCTTTACTGCAATGTTTTGACGCCAGAGTGCAGCACTAGCGCCTTTAGTAAACCATAGAGTATCGTATACATACTGTACCTTAAACTGTTTTTAGACAAGTTTTCACAGACGATCAAATATGACATTGATACACCAAGGCGGTTTGTTTACAAAGGGCCTACCGGGAAACGCGAAATCGAAACTCGGCTAAAGATCAGTTTTCCTAGGATAGCGGTGCCGTCATATAGCGGCCGTCTCCATACTAAATAATACGGCTAAATATGGATGTCGTAGTATTTGTATGGAAACGGCCGCTATATGACGGCACCGCTTTCGGAGGAAACCAAAGCTTAACTGCCTCTTTATTGCTCGAATATGCAAGAGTAATAGAGAGGATAGATAACAAAATTTCGACTGTCTCGTTTGCGGTAGACCCTTAGATTGTGACTTATTGTGGGAGTGGCGCCCCCTACGCAGAGTTTCGCGTAATATTCCCTATTGACGCGCGTGGCTTACATCCCAATGTCAACCTTCGTGCATTCCGACAAGATACAAGGAGTAAACTTTCTTGCTTGTAGTATTTTAGCTGTCAAGATTTACATGATATTTGTTTATTATGTTTCAGTACTGAAGTGGAACTTTACAGTGCCGCGCGAGGAGTTCTTTGAACTGCTGAAGGATCAGATGGCGACCGCCGGGCTGAACAAGCAACTAGTCGCCAACATGTTCCATAATGATTTCAGGTTCGATTTTAAGTGAAATATGTTTACCAGTAAATTATGCAGGGGCATATTCATATTCATATTATTTATTCACAATATTTATAATATTACATGTCATTTTTTTTTTATAATAAGGTCACTGCAAGGAGAAATATAGTAGAGAGAAATATAGTAAGACAAGAGTGCTCACTCCATACATCAGTTCAGACTATTAATTTCAGTGTCTACATCTAGCATCTAGTAGCGAGTTCCAACCTATAGTACTTCTTCAGTTCCATGAAATTTAAGTCTTATTCAACTGGAACAGAGTCGCTTTTGCTTTGTTTCGTTCCATTTTCAAACAACAGAAAATCAACTCAGTTTCCTACACTTTAGGTGCAAATTTCAGTGGCAAATTTTGGATTTTTTGTATGGCTGGGCTTTAGGAAGCTATAAAAACTTTATATTTGTTTACAGATATCACCTAAAAGCCATAGAATCCCTCTCGGACGACCTGCACGAAAACGGGCCGGCGCTCATGTGTAACCTGGACTTGGTTCTAAAATGGCTGACGCTACGTTTCTTCGATACCAACCCCTCCGTCATACTCAAGGGGCTGGAGTACCTCGCTACGGTTTTCCAGTTCCTGAGCGATAATGATTATACCATGGCTGAGTATGAGGCTAATTGCTTCATACCTTATTTGATATTGAAGGTGAGATATTATTACTAGAAATCTGCCACTGATTTGAGTAGTACGAGGGCTGTTTGATAAGTACCCGTTTTCCAAATGTATTAATATCACGGGCCGAAAATATGTATACAATCGTTTTAAGCCATTTTTCAGAGGTGGGAAAATTTAAAAAAAAACAGCATTCTTTTGTTTTTTTCTCATTTGACAGCGATTCAGTGAAAGCGTGAACTTAAAATTGTGAAAATGGAGAAAGAGCAGTATCGGTCTGTAATTAGATTCTTGTTTTTGGAAGGAAAAACATGTGATGAAATAAAAGTAAGAATGCAAGCGGTTTACCATGAATGTGCTCCTTCTATGACAACCGTCAGATACTGGTTTAACGAGTTTAAGCGGGGGAGAACAACCGTCTTTGATGAGGATCGCCCAGGCCGCCCAATTGAGGCGACTACAGACGATATGGTTAAGAAAATTGAAAATATCGTTTTAGCCGACCGCCGAATTGAACTTCGAGAAATCGTTGATGCTGTAAATGTTCCAATCGAGCGGGTACAAAACATATTAGAAGAAAAATTGGGTATGAAGACAGTATCGGCGAGGTGGGTGCCGCGTTTACTCACGGAGGAGCAAAAACGGAACCGACTGACTACTTCGGAGCAGTGTTTGGCCGTGTTCAAACGTGGGTTACGTTACAAGGAGTTTCTGCGTCGTTTCGTGACCGTAGACGAAACGTGGGTCACCACTACCCCCCGGAAATGAAAGGGCAGTCGAAGCAGTGGATTTTACCGGGTGAACCTGCGCGAAAGATAGCAAAAATCGTTCCATCGGTTGGAAAGGTCATGGCGACCGTTTTTTGGGATTCGCAGGGTATTATACATATTGAGTTCTTAGAAAAGGGGAAAACGATAACAGGGCAGTACTATGCCAATTTATTGGATGAATTTGACGCTGGGTTGAAGGACAAACGACCCCATTTAAAAAATAAAAAAGTACTGTCTCATCACGACAACGCACCAGCTCATTCGTCTAGAGTTGTGATGGCTAAATTAACACAATTACGCTACGCCCTATTGTCTTACCCCCCGTATTCTCCAGATTTGACCCCATGCGATTTATTTTTGTTTCCCAACCTGAAAAAATGGCTCGGTGGTAAGCGATTTGGATCAAATGGCGAAGTCATTGCCGCCACAGAGGCCTATTTTAATGACTTTCCGAAATCATACTTTTTGGATGGTTTATTGAAGCTTGAATATAGGTGGAACAAGTGTATAGAGTTAAAAGGAGACTATGAAGAAAAATAAATGCATATAAACAAAAACAACTGATTATTTTTTTCATAAACGGGTACTTATCAAACAGCCCTCGTAGACCTACGAGTATATAGTTTCCTACTCGTGGACTTTAATGGTTTAATTAAGACTTCGTATACCAAACTGTAATCGCATACTTATCACTATCGGCTCTTGACTCAACTATAATTATTTCTTATGAAATGCTTTAGTCAACTGTAATGAATTCGACCAATCACGTGTCTCCACCGATAGAACTGTGTTTGTATCTACTGAGATACTTACCTAATTTTGTTTAATTATTTAGGTTTTATAATAGTAAAAGTATTGTATGCAATAGTGATATAAACAAGCTTTTTAATCTCATACCTTGCTTAGGCCACTCAGCAATCTTAGTGAGACACATACTAAGGATATCGTTGCATTCGCAGGTCGGAGACCCTAAGGACACCATTCGCAACAGCGTCAAAGCCCTGTTCAAGCAGATTTGCGTCGTCTATTCCGTCACGAAGCTCTTCGGGTATCTGATGGAGGGCCTGAAGTCAAAAAACGCTAGGCAAAGAGCCGGTATGTTTGTCACAAAGAACGTAGCTTTGAATTATCTAAATAACCCTAGGTTTAATGGCGGCACGTTATATACAGCTGATTGGCCACCCTAAGATTTTTCTTCACTACATAGTATAGAACAAAGTCGCTTCCCTGTCTGTCTGTCTGTATGTATGCTTAGATCTTTAAAACTACGTAACGGATTTTGATTCGATTTTTTAATAGAGTGATTCAAGAGGAAGGTTTATGTATAAGTTGTTAACCCGTGCGAAGCCGGGACGGGTCGCTAGTTAAAACTAAAATAAGGTGCTCAATTGATTCAAGCCAAGTAAGTTTTTTAGACGAGCCTGTGTGAATCAAGTTGTGTAGACGCACCGCCACATCAACATCTAGTCTACTTAATTATATTAAGCGAGCAATGCTACTATGATGCCACATATAGTTCCCCAATACATGTTTAACCGCTCTCTTAATCTATTGGTTAACATTTAATTTAACATTCTTCGATTTTGATTTAAGGGACAAATTTATTATATATTTAAATGTCATACATTTTATTCCATTTGACAACTACATCATTTGAAACTACTGATGCTATTTCACAGCTATATAATTACATTTTCACCTCAGCAGCAAACAGTGAGCAAAATGCGATTTTGCTCACTGTTTTTAAGTAGAAAAGTACCCTTGTTCGAGCTGCTGAGGTGAAAACTTCATTGTTGGTATATCTTAAGAAAACATGAGTGAATAGGTAAGTAATGAAGAAGGAATACATTTTTCGGGTTCTCTAATATGTTCTCACTGCTGAGGTGAAAAGTTTTGTGAACTACACGAGATCAAAGTTATTTACATCTCGTGCGCTTTTGAGTCCCTTACTACGCTCAAGATTCTAAATTAGATTAGTATAGAATCTTTCGCTTGCACGGGACTCAAAATAAGCACTCGAAGAAATATCAAACTTTGATCTCTTGTTGTACAAATAACTATTCCTCTCCCAGAATGCCTGGAGTGTATCGGAAGCCTGATCGAGACTTACGGCTGGACGGCAATGTCTCCGTCCGGCACGGTGGCGTTAAAAGAACTCGCGCGACATATCGGAGACCGCGACAACGCGGTCCGCTCCGCCGCGCTCAACTGTGTCGCTTGCGCTTACTTCCTGGAGGGAGAGAAGATCTACAAGATGATTGGACAGGTGAGAATTAGACACTGAGCCTCGTAGATATATAGTCAGACTGCTATCCGAGGTACGATGGCGTTAAAAGAACTCGCGCGACATATCGGAGACCGCGACAACGCGGTCCGCTCCGCCGCGCTCAACTGTGTCGCTTGAGCTTACTTCCTGGAGGGAGAGAAGATCTACAAGATGATTGGACAGGTGAGAATTAGACACTGAGTCTCGTAGATATACAGTCTGTTATCTGAGGTACGATGGCGCTTGAAAGAACTCGCGCGACACATCGGAGACCGCGACAACGCCGTCCGATCCGCCGCGCTCAACTGTGTCGCTTGCGCTTACTTCCTGGAGGGAGAGAAGATCTACAAGATGATTGGACAGGTGAGAATTAGACACTGAGCCTCATAGATATATAGTCAGACTGCGATCTGAGGTACGATGGCGCTTGAAAGAACTCGCGCGACATATCGGAGACCGCGACAACGCGGTCCGCTCCGCCGCGCTCAACTGTGTCGCTTGTGCGTACTTCCTGGGGCCCATTTCTCAAACGGTATTAGACAAATATTATTAGTCCACGAACTGTCAAATCGTATGGTTACCACGGCAACACACTAATAATATTAGACTAATACCGTTCGAGAAACGGGCCCCTGGAGGGAGAGAAGATCTACAAGATGATTGGACAGGTGAGTCAAATGTATACATTTGTAGACGATTTCTTTTTAGGACTAGTCGTTCGCTCCGAAGAGACATCTCTCGAGACGTTAAGGGCTGATTTAGACGGCGCGCGAACTCGCATGCGATTTTAGTTACATTGCGGGCTGTTGGTTACGTCCAATTCAACCGACCGATCAAAACCCGCAATGTAATGAAACTCGCATGCGAGTTCTCGCATCGTCTATATGAGCCCTAAGAATATGACAAAAATGATACCATTAGGGTAATTCTAATTTCTTAGTTCTTACTATCCAAACAGATTATCTTCATGTTAGAACTTGAAAAAATATTAAATTAAAATTTGTATCGGAAAATCTTCATACAAATTGGGTCAAGTACTCGAGACGAGATACTGTCTAGCGAATATTGAAAACACACATTGCTGCTGTTAAATGGTAAAACGCTGCAACTCAAGTTACAGCGTTAACTTAATAGTACACCCCTAATTTCACCATAAGAGACTTCTAAAAAGTCGACCATACCATGCCATTTATTATTTGGGTGCCTTCTTTTGCAACTTACTACACTTTACTTCCGTATTGTTTCAATGTCAATATTTATCAATTATCATCCTATTCATTCCAAACATCGTTTTTACATGTTTACCTGATAAACTATAATCTTATCTACCATTATCCGTATCAGACGCAAATGTAATCGCACGTTATTTTGTGTCAGATCTCGGACAAGGATCTGTCGCTCCTCGAGGAGCGAATAAAGCGAGCTAGTAAGAGTCGCAGCGCGGAGATCCGCAGGTCGATGGTCGTGCCGTTGTCGGCGACGGGGCGGCCTATACAACAGCAGGCAGAGGTGAGATAACATTGACATAGATATCTAGGGACTGGCTTTACGGGCAAATAATAATGAGGCATGACAGGGGCCAGTACAGCGGTGTGAAATCGCTACAACGCGATTGGTTGATGAGTTCGCATCACGCGCGCGATTGGTTGACGAGTTCCCATTACGCGCGCTATTGGTTGCAACTAGTTGCGTTAGACTGCACGATTGGATGGAATTCGTGAGTAACACCGCTGAACTAGTACCATTTTTAGTGCCCCATTAGCCCGTCCTTAGATATTATACGTCAATATGAGATAAGCTTTATTTTAACACATTCAGTACCGAAAACCCGACTATCGGGTATTTTATGATTTCGTTCCCAGGCCGGACGACCCGACAGTCGGGGTCGTGGTACTACAGCTTTATATGACGATTTTTTGTGGCCTGGCGCGGATGTCTTGTTTGGCTGGGTGGCAATGAATGTGTTAAATATATACTGTGGGAACTTAATATCAACTTAGTGTCAAAAACTAAAGTTGTTACATCTGAAAAAATTGCATTATACACCCGGAATCCACATATTTTGTTTGTTTAGTTGGCATTTTATTATTCAAAAGTATTGTATGCGTATGCGACAATCATTAAGTCCAAAAACACTAGCGGCGTCTTCCTTTATAATGCTTGCCTACTGGTGTCTCTCATAAAATACAATGCAGGGTATCTTATGTTATGTGTATGCAGGTGTCTTTGTGTGTGTATGTATTACGCTGAGAGGTGCAGGTAGATCATACTGAACAACTATGTACTACAACTAGTGGCCAGCGGTGGGTGTAAAATATTCACAAATCGGTTAAATTCATTTTGAAGCTAAATATTCAAGGAAACTGTTATCATTACAAATTTCATGAAAAAATTGTCAAATTAAAAGTTACGATCTAAAAACTAAAAAAATTGAAGTGATTCCGTTTCTTTGCTCGCTAGTGTAGGATGACTGCTATAGTTATTAGCCACTCCTAACAATAAGACATATTTTGCCATAATATTTATTTCTGATTTGTTAGGCGTGGCCAATTACTATGGAGTGGCTAATAACTATACCAGTCACCCTATAGGGCCAACTCCGAAAGATAATAACAGCTGTGTTATAGAAAGTTGTGACGACGTTGATAAACCCTATATTAGAATAGAATAGAGAGCGTTTATTCGTGACAAAAAAAAAACCATCAAAAACATTACATGTAAAAAGGTGCAAGTCTCGCAAAGCTTTTACTACAAAAAAGTTTTGAGATGTAATGTGAAACCAAGTCGGTTATTTTAATCAGTGCCAGGGGGTGTTAAAACTGTATCAATAAGATATCTTTAATTTGTAATACGAATAATGACGTTGGTTAAGTGCCCCCGCACTGCCGTGACAAAAAAATATAAATAAAAGAAAACAACAAGTATATTAGTTGGTTAATCGCGTTTCTGTGATTAGGAAATGGAACCCCCGGTCCCGGAAGAACCCACGCAGCAAGAGGAATATGAGGATGAGGAGGAGGAGGAACCCGCTCCTCCGCCGCCGATCAGAACGTAAGTTTACCATTTTTACAAGCATGACGACCGGTCTGGCCTAGTGGGTAGTGACCCTGCCTGCTAAGCCGATGGTCCTGGGTTCGAATCCCGGTAAGGGCATTTATTTGTGTGATAAACACTAATATTTGTTCCGGAGTCATGGATATTTTCTATGTATATAAGTATGTATTTATCTATATAAGTATGTATATCGTCGCCTAGTACCCATAGTACAAGCTTTGCTTAGTTTGGGGCTAGGTTGATCTGTGTAAGATGTCCCCCAATATTTATTTATTTATTTATTTTTACAAGCTTTTATTTAACTTATATAATATTTAAAAATTATGCGCTTTGAAAATATATTAACTCACATTTATTTTATTTATTTTTTCCACACTTACAACTATCTTTACAGGTAAACCTAAAACAATAGTGTAACTATTAACCATACATATATATTATAGACTGGTCTATCGCGAAATTTATTTTATTACCTTTATTTACCGACGTTTCGACACAGGTTTCACTGGTCGTGGTCGCGGCTAACTGATGTCCCAGCAAAATATCAAATTAGAGACAAAGTCCGTCCGTCCGTTCCGTCTATAAATGTGTTTACCTTGCCCTCTTAGTATGTATGTATGTTTGTTAGTGTGGGTGAAATCTTGGAAGCTAAATTTGACCCGATTTCCGATTGAGCTGAAAATTTGCATACATGACATATGTTAATCGGATGGCGTTGCAATATTATGATGACATGGAGGTGATCAGGCAAGAGGTGGCCATGGGAACTCAATTGAGCGTGAGTTGGTGTTGTTAGAATTATCGCGTTTTATCAAAAACCGTAAAATTTCGTAACTTTGAAAAAGAAATCCTGTAGAAGCCATTAGGTTAGGTTAGATTAATTGTTGACTCCTCTTAAAAATTCAATGGTTTATATAAAAACACGTTCGGTCAAATGAAAATTTCGGGATTTTAATGATCGGCTGTAAAGTTGAAAATGTAATAGGTAACCTGACCAATTGTCCAGTCGCCTTACTATAATCTATCAAACAACTGTGTCAGCAATAAAAGGCGCGAAATTCAAATTTTCTGAAAATGAAAAATGAAAATGTTTATTAGGGTAACAAACAAATTACAGTTACAAGATAGGGCTGGAATTTCCTAGTAGATGAGCTTCCGTTTGAGGTTTACAATAGCAATTTTCTATGGAACAATAACCCATCGATTTTATCTACTGTCGGAAATGGCTTGACAGACTACACCTTGTTTTATCCAGCGTGGCCCCGCGCGTGATCACCGGTCCGTTCGGTCTGGACCCGGAGCTGATCGCCAAGCTGGACGCGGCTGTGCCGGTGGTGCGGCGCCCGGAGCTCCCGGAGCACGACCTCAAGTTCCTCGACGAGCCCATCCCCGTGCGGCCCAACAAGCCCGTCACACAGACTGTTGCTCCCGCCAGGTAACACACACAGAACACACACTATACCTTGTTTTATCCAGCGTGGCCCCGGGTCCGTTCGGGCTGGACCCGGAGCTGATCGCCAAGCTGGACGCGGCTGTGCCGGTGGTGCGGCGCCCGGAGCTCCCGGAGCACGACCTCAAGTTCCTCGACGAGCCCATCCCCGTGCGGCCCAACAAGCCCGTCACACAGACTGTTGCTCCCGCCAGGTAACACACACAGAACACACACTATACCTTGTTTTATCCAGCGTGGCCCCGGGTCCGTTCGGGCTGGACCCGGAGCTGATCGCCAAGCTGGACGCGGCTGTGCCGGTGGTGCGGCGCCCGGAGCTCCCGGAGCACGACCTCAAGTTCCTCGACGAGCCCATCCCCGTGCGGCCCAACAAGCCCGTCACACAGACTGTTGCTCCCGCCAGGTAACACACACAGAACACACACTATACCTTGTTTTATCCAGCGTGGCCCCGGGTCCGTTCGGGCTGGACCCGGAGCTGATCGCCAAGCTGGACGCGGCTGTGCCGGTGGTGCGGCGCCCGGAGCTCCCGGAGCACGACCTCAAGTTCCTCGACGAGCCCATCCCCGTGCGGCCCAACAAGCCCGTCACACAGACTGTTGCTCCCGCCAGGTAACACGCACACAGAACACACACTATACCTTGTTTTATCCAGCGTGGCCCCGGGTCCGTTCGGGCTGGACCCGGAGCTGATCGCCAAGCTGGACGCGGCTGTGCCGGTGGTGCGGCGCCCGGAGCTCCCGGAGCACGACCTCAAGTTCCTCGACGAGCCCATACCCGTGCGGCCCAACAAGCCCGTCACACAGACTGTTGCTCCCGCCAGGTAACACACACAGAACACACTGTTTCTACATAATTTTATACAAAACTCACGTAAATTTTCTTATCATATTTTTTTTCGGTGGACCATTTTTTCTTCTGTTCAACACACCTACACACAACTATCGATATCGACAAAAAAAATGTTTCTAAGGGCTGATTTAGACGGCGCGGGAACACGCATGCGATTTTAGTTATTGCGGACTGTTGGTTACGTCCAATTAAACCGACCGATCAAAGCCCGCAATGTCATGAAGCTCGCATGCGAGTTCTCGCACCGTCTAAATGAGCCCTAACTCTAGCAAGGTTGCGACAGTCTTTTGTTTTGCCGCGAAAATTCCGGGCTCTGCTACACACACACCAGGTAACACGGGACACTGACAGGAATACACAAAAATAAGGGCAGGTTGCCCCAACCATAATTAGCGGACTGAGCAACGTAACTCAGCTGTGAACTGTGAATCTTCCAATATAATAAAATTTTCCGAATACGTGACAGACGGTTTGCTGCAACCGACCCTAAGTCTATTATTATTTTCATTCGCAGCTGTGTGTACAAAAATGTAATCTATACTTTCGAAACATAAAAATGGACTTATAGTTTGTCAAAGGACTGTCTCATTTCAAGCATAGACAGAGAGAATCATACTATCTTTGTCTTACACTAGTACTAGCACCCAAAAGAAAAGGATGAATATAGTTTTCCTGGTTCTTACTGAATGACAAATTGGTTTCACCAACTATACTTCACCGTTGTCAACTACAAAACTACAATAGAGAACACAGTGACGTTGACGAATCGTGCCAACGCGGTTTAGGGTGGTATTCCACCTGTCCAATTTCTTTGACCAATGTGCATTGCGTCTCAATCTCTCATTAAAGCTGGATTCCTCCGAAAACGGTGCCGTCATATGACGGCCGTCATATAGCGGCCGCAAAAGACGGCCGTCATTACGGTGGCGACATGTGGAAAGTACCACGGCGTCATAACACACCGTCATCCACCAAGGTCAAAGCGGTAAATTTGAAAAATGTAGGCGCGATGGGATAACGTCCCATGGAAAATTTGAATTTCGCGCCTTTTCCTACTGACAAGATTTGCTTGATCATCTATAATTTACTTGGAGGATATCATCAGAAGAGGAAAATAATCGTAGTACGGAATCATTTATTCAAATCTCGTGTCATTTATTCAAAATGGCGTCACCGCTATCTAATAAAACGTTCACGAAACTATCGACACCGTCATGACGGCCGTCATCTTACGTTACGTTGACAATCAACGTAACGTAACGTCGTCTAGGAAACCGCGCCATCTTGTTTACATAGACACCGTTCTAGTGACGTCAGTCAACGCTATATAGCGGCCGTAATATGACGGCACCGTTTTCGGAGAAATCCAAAGCTTAAGCAAGATGTGAAACGCAAATACACATTGGACGAAGATCAGGCGGTCTAGCATGAGTTGCATTCTCGCGCGCGTGTCCATACTTGAAGTCGCGCCAGATGTATGGAGTCGCGCGCGAGAACGCAACTCATGCTAGACCGCCTGGCGTGGCTAACTCCGCGATTTCGTCGCGTCGCTACAAGTACATGTAGCCCACACCATTTTTGGTGTCTAGCAGTAATAGTGGCCGCGCAGCGCTACGGAACGGACGCCTGCTCGCGCTTGCGCCACCTTGCGGTCATATCTGATAGACGAGTTTTTAGAGAGTGAACCTTCTGTACCTAGTACATACTATTATTTACTCTGTGCTAAGATATTGGAATTAGAGATGCAACGGATAGTTGTTTGGCCGGATACCGGATATCCGGCCTGAACACTGGCCGAATATCCGGTATCCGGCCGCCGGATATTCGGCTGGCGGAACTACACCTATATTTTGAGTTTTGCAGGTGCGCGTCGTGCAGGTTTCGACCTGTTTCGTAGTGAACGTTCGCGCGGACACATTTCTAGGGAACGTAACGAGTTTTATCATGTTCATTACGTAGTAAGTTCGTTTATAAGTTACAGTTACAAGTGCGCGCGCGTATTTTTGTGTAAACAAATAAGTGTATTGTGTGACATTGTATACGTATCTATTTCTATCTACTGTGTCGTTAGCATTATGACCGTGACTGTTTTTTAGATTCCATTTTTTACCCCAAAATGTGTTAATTTTACTATCCGGTATCCGGCCGGATAGTTGGTCACCATCCGGTATCCGGCCGGATACTAAAATAACGGCTGATACTAAAATAACGGCCGGATACGCCGGATACCGGATAGTAACCGGATATCCGGTGCATCTCTAATTGGAATCATGGAATACCATCCTTAAATGAAACTGCGTATCCCTAAATAACCTTGAACGTTTGTTTACAGCATGGTGCTCACCTCGCCGCACCACACCGCGCCGCACCCGCTGGTGACACCGCAGCCACCCACCGTGGACGACTCGCTGCTCGCAGACACCATACACTCGATCGCCAGTCCGGACCTGAATGTCAGTATGGTAAACTTAAACTTACAACACAGACAAGACATCCTCTAGACTGAGCATAGTAACGCTACCCCCTCTGCCACTCATACGGTAGTTTTACTCCATCTTCGAGTCAATCCCGTGCCGTGATTGGTCCGTGTCTTTGAACGGACCAATCGCGGCACGGGATTCGCTCACCTCGTCCCCCCGCACCTCCGTATTTTTGGCAGCATCGGTTTCATGAAATAATTGCTCTAAACTCAGTCTAGAGGATTCCTAGTCTATGACTTACAATGAAGGACTCTGTGAGTTTTTACACGCTTTTATTTAATTACAATGTAATTAATATGTAGTTACACGTTAGACTTGCAATCCGGAGGTCGCGGGTTCAAACCCCGGCTCGTACCAATAAGTTTTTCGGAACTAATGTGCGAAATATCCACAGATATAGGAAGGAAGGAGATCGGACATGCACGGCGATTTGTATTGAATACGCCTGTCGCAAGTTCTTGAACCCAAACAAAGCACCAGTCATTATAAAGACAACGCACGCACACACCTAAAGTACGCACACTTTTAGATGGACGCTCCTATTGCACAATACACGCGCATCATTTCGCTGTCTGTGTACATGCGAACGACCAGCGAGTCGTGTCATCACGCACGCACACAACGATAATTACGGGAACTGAGCCGGGACACCGTGATATCGATATTTGATCGACTGTCGGAAAGACTGTGTGTCGATAACACATAGGATACATAATTATTAACACATAGGATACTTATTGTTCCGGTAAAAAATATGTTTCCTGAGGAATATGCGAAATACGATTTCTACGCGGGAAAATATATACATTCCATACAATTCATATATACATACCCTTGGTATACATATAAATAAAACATCCATGACTCAGGAACAAATATTCGTGCTCGTCACACAAATAAATGCCCAACCTTACCAGGATTCGAACCCGAGACCTCGTGCACAGTAGGCAGACACTGTACCACTGCGCCAAACCGGTCGTCACAATAGATATGTATTATACTAAATTAAAGTAAGTACGTTGCTATAGAAAAGGGATAATTTCGCACTAAAAACTATTTTAAAATATCGAAATTCACTCGAAGTTTTTTATCACTATTAGCACATGTGTAGGTACATTTTGTACAAACCATTAGGTAAACAATTACACAAAATTTATACTAAATAATATTATAATAATATATTATATTAAAGACAGTAACCATCTTTAAATTTTTAAATTATTTTTAGCGTCAACTAATCCTGGGCTGGTTTTATCGATACGTGTTATAGGTGCCGTACAGCACTATCCAAGCGGAGCACATCGCTGCTGCACTATGAGAAAATTTCTCATTGAGTGAATCGTTTTGTACCCAGTTCATTGCGGCGTAAACACTGTACTTTGCAATCATGTTACTTGTACAGCAGCAATGTATAATGAAACATTAAATGACAAGCTAGTGTAACCTTACATGGATACAAGTCGGAATATTACATTGAATTTGTGGTTTTATTTGAAATAACTGAAATAAGTAGTATTTACCTGTGAAAAAGTGATCCCATTGGTGTGGAAATTAATCAAATCACTGCGATGTTTACAAGTAATTATTGCACAACTCGGCATTTTGGAAAAAAACAGAACTTTTTCGGTGAACAGCGCGCGTGCACACTCGGTAACAACGGACGGCGAACTGGCGGCGTTGTATGCTCAATGAGCTAACAACTGCGACACGGCCGCCGACGGCTTGTCCGCTCTCTAGTATTCTATGCTCTGAGGAAATATCATTTGATTTCGGTGAAGGAAAACATCGTGAGGAAACCGGCCTAATCCCAATAAGGCCTAGTTTCCCCTCTGGGTTGGAAGTTCAGATGGCAGTCGCTATAAAAACTGGTACCCACGCCAATTCCTGGGATTAGTTGTCAAGCGGACCCAAGGCTCCCATGAGCCGTGGCAAAATGTCGGGACTACGCGAGGAAGATGTAATATGTAGTTAAAACTAAATATGTACCTATGTTTGGAAGAGTTAAATTAATTTTTTGAAGGACTTGAAAATAGAGTTCCGGTTATAGTATTAGCTGAAAACTGTTGAGCATTAGATTTTTCGTTGGTCGCGACATTCGCGACATCTACTGTCAAGGAGCGGTACTGATAAATCATCTACTTGACGCTAGATGTCGACTAGAAGATAAGCAGCGTTTTGATTACGCTCATGCCAGGGGGATTGGCGGTGACTAATTAGTATAGTATTAGTTTATCTTTTGTAAATTATAGCCTCCTAAGGTCTTACCTGTAGTACCTATTCAGTTCGATGTAATTTAAACCATGTTCAATTGGAACAGAGTCGCTTTTGCTTTGTTTCGTTCAACTATCAATCAACGCAAAATCAATTCTATTTCCTACAATTTAGGTTCAAATTTCAGTGGCAAATTTTGGATGATTCGTTTGTATGGCTGGGCCTTAGGAGGCTATAAGTATTAGTATTCAATTATAATTTTGTAGGTTTATTTTATTATGTTTATATATAATATTTGGCTTTTCGGTTCCATTTCTAGTTATAATTCATGAATCTCTCCTGCACCAACATTTATAGTCCCTGTACTCCTGCACCAGCATATTATGCCTTTTGGCATTAAGTCCGAAATTTGTACATTTTTCTTTCTTTGTGCAAAAAAGTTTAAATAAATAAATAAATTCTAACTAATGGAAGTGGAACTTATCTAATGTAGCGTCGTCTATTTAGTTTTAGAGCTTTGCGCGTTAATCATCATTGAGACAACGGTGTAAGAACATAAATTTGTATGTGTTAAGAGCCAACAGGAGATTTAAACATTTTAGGTAAATATACCCGTCTCGCTAACGGAAGCGGCTCCTAAAACTAGTGCGATAAGGACAAGGCGAAAAATCCTGCGTAAAAATAAAAATCGAGGTTTCGTACTCGACTGTTTCCTCCTCCAAAACTTAACCAATCGTAACCAAATTTGGAAATCTACATGATTATGACATTATCTGTGTCGGACCGTTTTGCTTTTTTGGCTAATTGATATAAGTTTTGAATAGCGCGCCTCTCATTGCGGCATAGTCAATTAGGCCATTTTGGCCATTTTTGAAGAGCTCTAGCGCCTTAAAAAACAAAAAATATCAAAAAAAGCAAAACGGTCCGACACAGATATTGACAATATTAATCTGTGTTGAAAAAATCATTGCTCTAGATTCAAAACCCGAGGAGGAAACAGTCGAGTACGTTTGTATGGAGAAATGACCACTCCTGTTGGCTCTTAAAGTAGAAAATTGTTGTTGACAGGCCGCAATACGAGCGATGTCGCTAATATCGAACGCCATAGCCTCCGGCCGCGGGGCTGCCTTGGGAGCCCACGAGCAGCGCCTGGTGTCGTCCGTGGCCACGCAGATCCGGCGCCTGCGCACCTCCGCGCGACCACCCATGCAGACGCTGCCCGCCTACAAGTGCATAGCGGGGGCGCTCATTGCCGTACGTACCGACTATTGTGTTATATTTCAAGTAAACGGTGGGGATACAAGCTACTCCAACGCCCGGAAAACATCTGCAAAAACTCTCTAAAGCTTTGGTTTCCTCCGAAAACGGTGCCGTAATATGACGGCCGCTATATAGCGTTGAATGACGTCACTAGAACGTTGTCTATGTAAACAAGATGGCGCGGTTTCCTAGACGGCGTTGATTGTCAACGTAACGTAAAAAAAAGCGGTGCCGACATTTGGATGACGGCCGTCATGACGGTGTCGATAGTTTCGTGAACGTTTTATTAGATAGCGGTGACGCCATTTTGAATAAATGACACGAGATTTGAATAAATGATTCCGTACTACGATTATTTTCCTCTTCTGATGATATTTCATCCTCCAAGTAAATTATAGATGGTCAAGCAAATCGTATCAGTAGAAAAAGGCGCGAAATTCAAATTTTCTATGGCACGTTATCCCTTCGCGACTACATTTTTCAAATTTGCCGCTTTGACGTTGGTGGCTGACGGTGTGTTATGACGCCGTGGTACTTTCCACATGTCGCCACCGTAAAGACGGCCGTCTTTTGCTGCCGCTATATGACGGCCGTCATATGACGGCACCGTTTTCGGAGGAATCCAAAGCTAAGGCCCACTTGCACCATTCAACTAACCCGAGATTAACCGGTTAAACCTGGAGTTACCAATGTTACCAGTACAATTTGACACTGGGTTAAAGGTTTAACAGCTTAACCCCGGGTTAGCTGGATGGTGCAAGTGGACCTAAGACGCTACAGCGAGTGTCCTAACCTCCAATACCATAGTCTCCGGCCGTGGAGCGGACTTTGAAGTCCCCGAGCAGACTTGCTGATACAATCGAACCTCGTTTTTGACATCTTGTAAAATATAAAACCCAAGTTTTCGTCTCCCTCGTAAAACATCCCCTTTTTTGTAAAACTTTCCTTCTATAAAAAAACCCTTTTACAAAATAAACCTTTTCAAAATGATCGTCTTTAATTAATTTTTTCTACTCCCGTACTTTTATTTGTCATTTAAAGGGTCGTGCACACACCTTTAAAACCCTGCCTTATAGTTGTCAAGACAAGTCTTTAGTCTATGCCCCAAAAAAGAATTTGTGCACGCAGTATTTTTTTGGCGATTTTACAATACTTCGTGTAATGACCACTTAAAAAATATTGAATGAAATACAGTGTTGCCAACCTTATTTTAAATGTCACAGACATGATTTTTTTAAATTTCATTCATTCATTCATTCTTTTCCCGCCCGTACCCTCCATTTTTGCTAATTCTTGAATTAAAAATATTTGTTAAATGTACAATTTTATTTCAAAGTTTTAAGTGCTTGGTCGTAGAAAAAGTATTGTATGCAACGTTGTTTAACTGAGTCAAAAAATACTCGTGGCGTCTTTATTAACAATTTTCGGCTTCGCCTCAAATTGTTACTCACGCCACTCGCCTTTTTTGACCTCTCTTAAACAACGGTTGCATAAAATACTATATCTTACAACAACTATTTTTATTCCCTGTTTGAATAAATCACCATAGATTTTGTTTTCATACAGTTCTACGAGTCCGGCGGCTGCGGCATGAACGTAGACTCCACCGCCCTCTGTTCGCTGCTCTGCGAACTACTTCGCCTGTTAGGCGGTGGCGCCGTGGCCACGGGGCCGGACGGGGAGCGACTCGTGCGCATACTCAACAACGTGTGCGTCAGGGTGCTGGAACACTCGCCGCGGACACAACTGCTCTGGTCAGTACATGCACGTAGCCACCGCCCTCTGTTAAAATCACTACCTCGGGCGAGAATCGAACTTCAATCAATCAATCAATCGTTTATTTGCAGATAAAACATAGTACAATGCATGCAAATACAATTATATAAAACATTACACCACCGGTAATGTCAAAATTAAACACACAAATCAAAAAAATAAGAATCCAATACAATTAACAATAGGTATTAAAATGTCTAATTTGAATAACCCACACGTTTGCGACATCAGGCGGTGAAATTTTTCGTTTATTTATAATAATCTGATTCATTTACAGGACTGTCTGTAAAGTAGAAACTTGTAGCCGCAAATATGACAACTGGACTGAAGTAGATGAAGCTGTATCACCGCATATGTAGATTGTACAGATATTTGAACCCCTTGAATGAAAATTTGTATCCAGGGGGCCTTACACTTAATTCGCTGACATAAGAGCTATGGGACATATTTTTGAGTATGATGAGTGCACCCATATTTTTACACTTGAAAGTTTAACAAGTCGCCATATGTACTTCAAACGTCTTTGCGGCGTTATCTATGATCCAGCCTTCCAACTAAACAACATTTTTTGAAGTGAAAGCTCCTTTAGCGGCGCTGTGCACTTTTTGTGATGGGGAAAAAATGTTAAACTCGAGACAGCGTAAGACGATCACGTGACCGTAAGACGGACACGTGACCTGATCGAAAAACTGTTACAATGCATTGTAATGTCATTGAGTTTTTCTTTATTGATTTAAATGCCATCTAGTGAGTTTCTCTCTAACTGGTATTAATATAACTAGAGTACTAACAGTGATGTGCTTAGGGGTTTCAAGTAATTAACGCTAACGCTATAGTTCGTTTTTTTTAGCATTAGAAATAAGGTAAACAATCTTGATGTGTCTTTTAATTGAAAACACATTTTAAAAATAAGTTACGGCAAATATGTAACAATTATGAATCTAATACGATCATTTATATTCTTCTGCTTTCATAAGTAATAGTTTTTGATTTTTAAAAAGCGTTTTTCAATTAAAAGACATGTCAAGATCGCTTACCTTCTTTCAAGTTCTTTCTAATGCTAAAAAAACGAACTATAGATGGCGTTAACCTCAATTATACATAGTGCATTTTGCACTAGTCATTGAGTTTTCACTTCTGCCGGCACTTCCTGAGTGCAACCCGTTGTTTTTTATCCACAGTGCCATCGTGTCCCTTCTCCACGAGTCCATCGGCGTCACTGACCCCGCCTACCCTCGATACCAAGACCTGCTCCTCAAATGCTTCTGGAAGACCCTCAAGATGATCTCCACGTGGGACGTGAACTCGATAGATTATGATGCCGTGTTGTACAAGATACACCTGTTCTATAAGGCGTATCCGAATAGTTATTGGAAGAAGAATCCTGATATCAGCGACACTCCGTACAGGTAAGTCAAAGTGGCTGGGTATAGTTTGGCCAGGGGCTGTTTCATTTCAAACAAAGATAGAGAGAATCATGCGGTCTTTGTCTTATGCTAGCATCCAAAATAAAGGGACAAGTATAGATTTTTTTCGTCTTATTTACTGATAAATTGGGTTTGTCAGACTATAATAATTTTACTTCTGGAACTGAAAAATAACATCAACCCTATACAAGATACACCTCTTCCTTCTATAAGGCGTATCGGAATAGCTGTCCAAAAGACAAATATTGATTCGTCGTTTCGTATAGTAGCTCAATATCATTTGATGATGAGAAGTTTTGGCTGAAGGGTGCCAAGATCCGACGGTTTCGCGGCTGTTTCCAGACTCTGCGGGGTTGTGTGTATTTTAGGGTTATAATTTGTATGCAAGGTGGAAGGTATTTGTCTATGTTAGTTGCCTGAAAATAAATATTTTTCATTTCCCGTAACAATACTTTTTGTGATGGCCAATAATAAAATACTCTATATAAACGTTGAATATTGACCTCAGTGAACGCATATAAACCATGGAAGTATTCTGTCCGCTCAATTATGACCCAACGTAAAGTATTCGATTGTAGGCGGTGCTTACAGAGTGTTCGATTGGCAACTTCAGTGCGGCCGAGATGACAGTCAGTGACGGATGGCTAAATTGGTTTATAAAAACTACGTTTTTTTGTAATTAAAAATGTCTTCATGTGTCGTGAAGTGGTGCAGAAGTTGTTTTAGTTCATATCAAGGACAGTGGAATCACTTTTCACTTGTAGTAAACAGATAACTTCAGTAAAATTTGGAATAAACATGACGACATTTTTTCAATACTACCGTGCTAAGCTAAAACGTAACAACTGCATACGACTTTCATAACAACATACGACTTTTTAAATTGCGAGGATAATAGGGATGGTTTTATGCCAAATGAAGTAGACTATTTTATTAACTTATGATTGGTTTAGGTATTTTCTATATACAGTAGAATCCGCTTATAATGACATTGAAGGGAAGTAACAAACATGTCATACTAAGCGGATGTCATATAAAGCATAGTTGATAAACTTTTTATTTTATTTTTTCCAAATTAATCTCAAACAATTTTGTGAGAGATGAGTTTTATTAACCTTATACCAATTATCAACTTTCACCGAGAGTAAAAACTAAAACAATTTAAACGCCACAGACGTCCTCGCAGGGAAAGATGTGGGGCCGGCCACGAAAACCAGCGAATTTGTCAGTATAACCGGATATAATTCCATAAAAATAGTATTTATAGGTCGAAGTTATCTTATCCGACTTTGTCACAAAGAATTTCATATGAAAACCAAACTTCGCACAGTAATTGCGTCATAGTAAGCGGTAGGTCAGTATAAGCGGAGTCATAATAAACGGATTCCACTGTAATTATAAATGTAGTAATAAATTCCTTCTTACAGATTTGTATTTTCCTTTTTTATTTCATGAGATGGAGCTATAAAAAAACTACCTAGTTATTTCAAATTAATAATCAAATTTGGTATTGTCATTTTACATTACTTTCCATTCAAATTCCCACAATATGCTATTCGCAGAGAACTATGGAAAAAAGCTGTCCAATTAGAGACACATGAAATTGAGTGGATGCCTGGCAAGATATATAATATAAAATTTTACCTTCCAATAAAATTATTATTATGTTTCCTTCCACGTCTGAGATCTTCATTCATTGAGAGCGTAACGCCTCCGGTGACCGATAGATGCCGCTAGCGTCTATGTAGTCGCTCCGCCGCCTCGCCGTGACGTAGTTCCGCTTCCCTTTCCTGCAAACAGACGCCCGCCCCCCGCCACTCGCCGCCGCTATGTCATTGTTGAGGAGAAGTACCGTCGGTAGAAAAGTAGCCTAGTAGCCTGCCAGGAAGGCATTACTCAGATCTCAGACGTGGAAGGAAACATAATAATAATTTTATTGGAAGGTAAAATTTTATATTATGTGTTCCGTTCCACGTCTGAGATCTTCATTGAGACCTGTTTATTATCTCCTGGTGGCGAGTCAGCGGGCGCGCAAGCGTTAGGGCTACACCTACAGTCATATAACTCAGAGAAAGAATAAATATATACGCCTTATTGCAACCCATGAAATCACAATAACTCGTTATAATGATGCATTACAGGAAATTGAGAATTTAAACTGTAATCCCAGGTTCGAATCTGACGTTAAACTGGTTTGAGGGATTTCTCATTCGAAATCGCATCCGATCCGCAGAATCTCGGCGATAGGATCGTCTAAAGAAAGAGTCATGTTCCCCAATTAACTTAAGCCAAAATATCGCCAAGTAATTGGATAGTTTTCCAGCTAATTTAGTGATTAAGTACATCATGGATCGAAAGCAATCGTAGGCGAGGCCGGATTGGATGAGACTACTGTGTCTGAAGGAAATAAGCGCAGTGTCCCCTAACATTTTGTGTAATTCTCACAAGTTGACGTACCCAGACTACCTACTGGGTCTATACTTTATTCCGAAGCTTCTAAGAGAGTCCAGTCGGTGAGACACGTTATCTGGTTTAGAACCGAATTTCGGACACAAAATAAAAGCGTCAAAGTTATCTGTGTAATTGCCTGGGCTACAGTGTACGGCCTAACCTAACCTAACCTTATCGTAGTAAGGTCATTGACCCTGCGGCCTGATGCTAACAGTAAAGGTGCGGCAGCTCTTCTATATAGGTACGTTGTAGGATTATTCAAGTTAGGGCAAGTAATTTGAATAAGATTTCTCGCGTCCCAAGCTGGTGGTTTGGGAGGCGCGGGTCTCGCTATTAATGACGATGGAAGAAGGCATAGTGTCCGATAGTGGTTCACATACAGCACTTGTTACAGGCTTCTGAACAAGTATCATTCTGAAAGCTAACATGGAGAATAGAAATAGATGTCTGAGATAGCTTGCTACTTCACTGGGTATTAGAGGTACCTGGCAGTCGATCTCATTTTTGATGCACCATGAAGATCATTTCTACATTGTGGGCGTACAGCGACCTCGACAAGGGGACGATCTAGGGAGTGCTCCCCGGTACTGGTTTTCTAGACAACCAGTACCGGAACCGGAAATACACGGTTATCGCCGGCTCGGTGTTGGAGCGTCCTATCTGACAGGAGCTACGCCTCGATTCTTAAGGTCGTTGACTTGTAAGGGATGGTGGTCTGACGTTGTGTTCACTAGGACCGCCAGTAAATTGCAAGCTTACCACAGCTGCGAGAAAGCTCTCCTCATCACGCCGTCACAGTAAACAGACTATCACCGGCAGCTGCCAAACGCGTCGTGTTAGCACTTCAAAGAGTCGGTTAAGACATACCGTGGTACAGTGCGAGGGCTCTCGAAAGCGGAGAGGCCGACCAACAAGGTGTGCCTATCAGGCGAAGATAGTCTCGGCGGCTTCTGGGCGCAGCTGCCACTCGGGGGACGCAGTGACTTTTTGATAAACCTTTGGGGGTTATACCGACCTGGTAAGTAGCAAGGAACCAGCGCGAACTATAGACGATCTGCTGGCATCAGCAGTTTTTTCGACAACCGTAGTAACGGTTGTATGTTTGTAGTACACTCCTGTCGTCAGCGCTGCAGGTGCGGCCCGTTAACGATTACTCTCCACTTGAAGGGCCTCACTTCGTACATTGTCTACCATTATTAACGGACTACAGGTATAAAGTGAGGACTACGACGGTGCAATCTCCATAAACTAACGTTTGCGAATTTGAGACTGAACAGGAGGCATCGGGTATAGTTTCTGTGAGAAACTCGGCAGCAAGGCAGGTCTGTATGTTGAGAAAACGAAAAACCTTCAGTCAAACTTGTATAGGAGCATGGTAGCATGCTTTTAAGGAAATCGCACTGATGAAATCAAGTCTAAAATCGATTTTGGCGCTTTGCTTAACAAAACTGTTTCGATAAAGTCGAAGACAGACAGATGGAAACTGCTGGAGTCCTCCTGGCCCCTTTCTCTTGGCACCGGAAACACAAGCTCGTTCAGGCGCAGCGGGTTTATTTGTCCCATTTTGTTTATTAGGGGCTTGGCGAACGAGTTCGTCTTTGTAAGACGGAACTTAAGCTGGAGAGCGCGGGCAAGCAGAGAGATAATTATGTGAACACTGCAAACCTTTTCAATGCCTTCAACCTCGGTTTTGAGCGGAGCACACGGGACCTTGTCTGCCGTCGCCTTGGCGACGGAGGAATCCTTAACCGAAAGCAAGAGTTTAGCGATCTGCTCGTGCTGTTGCACCATAGCTATAAGCGCCTGCGTACCTCAATGGGGCCATGTGGACAGGGAAAACTGGTACCGTGGTACACGTGGCGCCGGACGGCAGCGGCGTGGCGCCCGGCCGGCGTCGGCTTGGCGGGCTGCACCGACACGGCCGCTGGCGATATCATTGGGAACGGCAACAGGTAAGTTTTCTTACGAACAGAACATGGGTGCCATTGCAAAGGACGACAGCGTCGTACTTGCAGCATCGACGTAATTACCGGCGCTATCATGGCAACCGCCGCCGCTCGCCGCCATCGTGACGGCAGCCACCGACAGCTCGGGTGGCGCCATCGTGGCGGCAGCCACCAACAGCTCGGGAGGCGCCGGCGCGTGACGCGAGAAGCGCCATCGTGGCGGCAGCCACCGCCAGCTCAGGAGGCGCCGGCGCGCGACGCGAGAGGCGCCATCGTAGCGGCAGCCACCGCCAGCTCAGGAGGCACCGGCGCGTGACGCGAGAGGCGCCATCGTGCCGGCAGCCACCGACATCTCGGGAGGCGCCGGCGCGTGACGCGAGAAGCGCCATCGTGGCGGCAGAGGCGCCGGCGTGTGACGCGAGAGGCGCCATCGTGGCGGCAGCCACCAACAGCTCGGGAGGCGCCGGCGCGTGACGCGAGAAGCGCCATCGTGGCGGCAGCCACCAACAGCTCGGGAGGCGCCGGCGCGTGACGCGAGAAGCGCCATCGTGGCGGCAGCCACCGCCAGCTCGGGTGGCGCCGGCGCGCGACGCGAGAGGCGCCATCGTGGCGGCAGCCACCGACAGCTTGGGAGGCGCCGGCGCGTGACGCGAGAAGCGCCATCGTGGCGGCAGCCACCGCCAGCTCGGGAGGCGCCGGCGCGTGATGCGAGAGGTGCCATCGTGGCGGCCAGCTCGGGAGGCGCCGGTACGTGAGGCGAGAGGCGCCATCGTGGCGGCCAGCTCGAGAGGCGCCGGTGCGCGAGGCGGGCGGCACCCTTGTGGCGGCCCGCCACCGGCTCGCAGGTGCGTGAGGCGAGAGGCGCCATCGTGGCGGCCGGCTCGGGTGGCACCGGAGCGTGAGGTGGGCGGCGCCATCGTGGCGGCCGCCACTGGCTCAGGAGGCGCTGGTGAGGCGAAAGGCGCCATCGTGGCGGCTAGCTCGAGAGGCGCCGACGCGTGAGGCGGGTGCCGCCATCGTGGCGGCCCGCCACTGTTTCGCTGGTGCGTGAGGCGCCATGGTGGCGGCCAGCTCAAGAGGCGCCGATGCGTGAGGTGGGCGGCGCCAATCGTGGCGGCAGCCACCGCCAGTTCGGGCACCGGTGCGTGACGCGCCATCGCGCCGATGCGCGTGATGGACGTTGCCGGCTCAGGAGGCGCCGATGCGCGTGGCGGGCAGCGCCACCGTAGCGTCTTTCACCGGCACAGGGGGGGAGGCGTGCGCGTGGCGACTGGCGCCACCATGGTGGCGTAGTTGCACGCAACATCACGGCGACACTGTTGCCCGACGCCTTGATAGATGGCAACCGGCGCGGCGAACGGCCCCGCCGCTGTACTCGTAGTGTTTCCACAGAGAGGCTTCCACGTAACTTACCTTCCTTCCACTTTGAGCAGTCGAGATGCAGTAGCGTGCTCCCCGTGGTCCGGTCCGCCTTCACCTTGGCGCCAGGACGGGACCGAGAGGTCCGCGATCCACCCGCGCCGCGACCGCAGCAACAGGAGCGGGCGCGTGACGACTCTCGGAGTCCCGCGGACCGGAAACGCCTGCGCCGCGACACTTCGGGCGCCGGCCCGCAGCGTCGCAGCGTCTCGGAGTCACCTCGGACGACAAGAGAAAGTCGACAGCGCCGTCGCGGCGAACGACACGAACTGTCGCGTCGGAAACTAACAACACGAGGTAATACTCCCGGGCTCCGAGCACGAGCACCGACCTCGGCCGACACCTGCGGTAATCGGACGAGAACCGGGGCTTTAGCGCCCAAGTAGGCATTCACAATGCGCTTCCGAACGCCAAATACAGCTAGAATATCATTAAACTGGCTTACCAGATGGTTTGAGACAATCCAAACCTATCCTATTGCAGCGCGGCCCCGGCACCACACCGCGCGGGGCGCCGGGCCGGCCCCGCTCCCCGCGGCAGGCACGATGACGCACGTTCCTCTCCGATGCGGAGCGACTTACGTTACCACGCGTTGTAACAAACGGCACTTGAAACCACTTGTTGACGCACTTTCTACTTCACTCTCGAAAATGCGAGTTAACGGTAACGATTTTAGCAGCATGGCATGTAAAAAATAATTTAGCAAGAAAAAAGTGGGTAGAATCGAAAAGCACCGTTGGAAGATCGATCCCGAGACCGCCAAAAGACTAGTAGTGGCGATCTCTGGCTATATCTCGCTATTTAATCGAACAAACTTTGGATCGTAAATTTTTAAAGCACCATGCTGCAAAAATGTTCGCAAAAAAATTTGCGGACCATCGGTCAGGACGGTCGACGAAACAATGCCATAGCGGCGGCGAGTGGCGGGGGGCGGGCGTCTGTTTGCAGGAAAGGGAAGCGGAACTACGTCACGGCGAGGCGGCGGAGCGACTACATAGACGCTAGCGGCATCTATCGGTCACCGGAGGCGTTACGCTCTCAATGAATGAAGATCTCAGACGTGGAACGGAACACATAATGTTCTATTCATGAGATAACCCGTGAGATAATCATATCCGGTCTCCTATATGTAGATACATTTTTTTTATATCACGCTTTCACTGAATTAATTTAACAAATACACACATTATCTCAAAATGTTGATCATTTTAATCCACCCTCTACTGTCACATATATGTAGGTTCTCTCTCAAGCCATTTCCGTCAGTAGAAAAGAGCGGCGAATTTAGAAAATGTAAGCGCGCGAACGGTTATGGTCCCATACAAAATTGTAATTATGCGCCTTTTTCTACTGACAAACTTGCTTGACCGGCTATATACATATAAAATATTTCCATTGGAACTGAAAGTGGGGATTTATTGTGACTCCGCCTGTTCAAATGTTTTTGACCCGATTCGTGTACCTACCCATGTAAATTTTGCAGGCTGTATAGCCTGTCCGATTTCTAAGATCAAGTTCGCCATACATTTACTATGGCGTACTTGATCTTAGAAAAACGGACAGACTATACCAGTACGGCTACCATCAGTTTGGCACTGACAAACGCCGTCTTTGCACTAATATGCGAGTACGAGCGAGATGTATAGAAAGTAAATTACGTTCTCGATAGCGTAAATGTCAGTTTTGACACTGTCAGTGACTCATGGTACGGGCTCTGAACGTGACTTCGCACTGCCATACAGATTGATAATAAAATATACAAAATACTTATTATAGCGGAATACATTTATACCTACAACAATGAATATTTAATTATGTTGAGTTAGTCTGTCATTTAATTTCATAACAACATTTTAACTAGTTATCTTTTAATCTGCATTAAATTATTATACGTGAATTATTTGACTGGTTCTTCAATGTATGGCATAAACCTATCCCTGTCCAAGTCATATTCTAATCAAATATGAACCGCGAATTCTCAGCGGCCAGTACGTACAGCAAGAAGGTTATTAGCGGATTAATGTCGCTGATTGGTAGTTATTGACATTATATGCATTTCATCTACACTTAGCTGTGTACGTTAGTGTAATAGAGACAGGCTCTGTAAACGTATCGTCTTATTTAAATGTAGGCGTAATTGTGTATGTGTGCTAATTTGGCCCGAGAATTTGAACGGTAATGTTCCCAAAGGCGGTTTCCAGTTATATGCTTTCACTGATTGACCTATACAATTGTTTCAGAACCGTGAAAACGCTGGTGCACACTCTAGTCAAGATGAAGGGCGGGTCCATCACCAACCACCTCACGCAGATCCCCGACGTCAACGACTCGGACCTCTACCCCTATCTGTTGAAAGTACTCAAGGTTGGTCCAAGGTTCAACGTCGCATTTCTAGGCAGCGTGTATTTGCTAGGCACGGGCGTATCTGTTACGTGATAGATCTTGTACTAGGGCAAGTTATTGTTAATTGTAAAATGTTTAAAAAAATACCAAGAATGCCTAAACTATGATATAGTAGCATCTAACCTAACGGGACCTATCCGACCCTGTGGCTTTGTGGGTGTGAGTGAAAAAAAGTGCGCATGGTGCGTAGCCAATGTTCAATCGTTAACGCTCCGTAGCGATTACACGCAACTGTCACTGTCGCACTAGTGTGGTAAATAGAGAGAGATGACTACGATACGCTACGGGGCGTTAACGATTGGCAAGTTGGCTACGCGCCCAGGGTTAATCGGTTAAGTTCTATTTTTGTAGCTTTATTTGACGTTCATAAGCGCATTGTAATTATGCCTACTTGAATAAACTATCTTTTTATCTTTTATCTTTTGTAATGTCGCGTATTTGACGAAGCATGTTGCTGATTTGTTACATGTATTCTAATGACGAAGCCTGCGTTGCGGATTATAATTTTTTGTTTTAATATCAATCAGACGAGTTACATAATTTCCAATAATTTCAATAAAATATAAAACAATTAGCGTATATAATTGGTTTTATTCATTTTAGAAACTTTCGTTTTGTTTGATTTTACAACGCTTCTAAAAAAAGCGAACGTAATAGATTGCAGGCAGCAGGCATATTTGAAAATGATTATAAATCTAATAAAAAAACAGCCTACTGTGCAACTCAGGAATTAAAATAAATTATGTTGACGGAAAGGTAGTTAAATTTACTTGTTAATCCATACTAATATTATAAATGCGAAAGTGTGTCTGTCTGTCTGTCTGTTACCTCTTCACCCTTAAACCGCTGAACCGATTTAGTTGAAATTTGGTAAGAAAATAGATTGAAGATAGTTTGAGTCCCGGGGAAGGACATAGGATACTTTTTATCTCAGAACTCACCCCTTAAGAGGGTGAAAAGGGGGGTGGAAATTTGTATGGGCAATCAATAACCGCTGAACCGATTTAGTTGAAATTTGGTATGGAGATAGTTTGAGTCCCGGGGAAGGACATAGGGTAGTTTTTATCCCAAAAATCTCCCTTTAAGGGGGTGAAAAGGGGGGTGGAAGTTTGTATGGGGAATGGTTAAAAAGCAGATTGGGTAAAAATAAGCTACCCAAATTACTAACTCCACGCAGACGAAGTCGCGGGCAAAAGCTAGTAATAATAAAATTCACGCCTTAAAACACCTTTTATAACTAACCTTCCGTTTCCAGCAACTAAAACTAGACGAGAAAAAGGAAAACACGCCGGACGCCCTAAACGGCGCGTCACTACTACAATCCATGACAGGCAACTCAGCGCCGCTGAGCGCGACTTCGAGGTTACCACGCGCCGTTCACGAGGAGCTAGCGCTAATACTGAAACGTATAGGCAGCAAGGAGCACAATAGAGAAGCTCTCGCTCACCTTTACGACCTACGCGTAAGTTCTGTCCCTATACACCATGCTACAGTGTAAAGGCAACTCGGCGCCGCTGAGCACGACTTCGAGGTTACCACGCGCCGTTCACGAGGAGCTAGCGCTAATACTGAAGCGTATAGGCAGCAAGGAGCACAATAGAGAAGCACTCGCTCACCTTTACGACCTACGCGTAAGTTCTGTCCCTATACACCATGCTACAGTGTAAAGGCAACTCAGCGCCGCTGAACGCGACTTCGAGGTTACCACGCGCCGTTCACGAGGAGCTAGCGCTGATACTGAAGCGTATAGGCAGCAAGGAGCACAATAGAGAAGCACTCGCACACCTTTACGACCTACGCGTAAGTTCTGTCCCTACACAATGCTACAGTCTAAAGGATTGTGTCCCTATACACCATGCTACAGTGTAAAGGCAACTCGGCGCCGCTGAGCGCGACTTCGAGATTACCACGCGCCGTTCACGAGGAACTAGCGCTGATACTGAAGCGTATAGGCAGCAAGGAGCACAATAGAGAAGCCCTCGCACACCTTTACGACCTACGCGTAAGTCGATTTTGTATAACATCATTATTTACAACCATAAAGTTCTGGTTCCCAAGGAAATCGGTGCCGTCACATAGCGGTCGTAATACAGCGGTGAATGACGTCACTAGAACGTTGTCTATGTAAACCAAATAGCACGGTTTCCTAGAGGGCGGTGATTGCCACCGTAACGTCGAAAAGCGGTGCCGCTATTTGTATGACGGCCGTCTTGACGGTGTCGATAGTGTCGTGAACGTTTTATTTGATAGCGGTAAAGCTTTGGATTCCTCCGAAAACGGTGCCGTCATATTACGGCCGCTATATAGCGTTGACTGACGTCACTAGAACGTTGTCTATGTAAACAAGATGGCGCGGTTTCCTAGACGGCGTTACGTTACGTTGATTGTCAACGTAACGTAAGATGACGGCCGTCATGACCTTGTCGATAGTTTCGTGAACGTTTTATTAGATAGCGGTGACGTCATTTTGAATAAATGACACGAGATTTGAATAAATGATTCCGTACTACGATTATTTTCCTCTTCTGATGATATTTCATCCTCCAAGTAAATTATAGATGATCAAGCAAATCTTGTCAGTAGGAAAAGGCGCGAAATTCAAATTTTCTATGGGACGTTATCCCATCGCGCCTACATTTTTCAAATTTGCCGCTTTGACCTTGGTGGATGACGGTGTGTTATGACGCCGTGGTACTTTCCACATGTCGCCACCGTAAAGACGGCCGTCTTTTGCTGCCGCTATATGACGGCCGTCATATGACGGCACCGTTTTCGGAGGAATCCAAAGCTTAAGCCATTTGTACTTAAATCTCAAATGCACCTTTTGTACCACGAGGTTTGAATAAATGATCCGCACTACGATTATTTTCATCTCCTGATGATTTTCATCCTCCAAGTAAATTATTAAAGCTAAATATATTTTCTAGGAGCGGCACCCTGAAGTGGACATCTGGACGTTCATGCAAGGTTCTTCGTTCTACTTCCGCAACTACGTCGAGCGAGGGCTGCGCGAGGTCGCCGAGCAGAGGAAAATGAACTCTATGCCCATGTACAAACACGACTACAAGTCGGAAAACATTGGTGAGTTGCTTTGTGACAATTTTGTTAGCGAAGTTACAATGGGAAGTTAAAAAAAATTCAAACTTTCCACATAATACAGATCTCGGGAATGTCTTGAATTTCCTAAGGGGAACTTTCTGAAATAGAAACTTCCTTTAATTGTTTCGAAATTTTCCAGAAGTTTTCAGTATCGTCCCTAACTTTTTCGAAATTTACTGTAACTTGCACATATCCGGAGGTACCTACAATAATTAATTGATCGCTTTTAAATAAATAATAAATAAATTCATTTATTGGCGACCAACTTGGATCAATTCAATGTGTTAGTGACAGTATCTATCTTAAGGCTAATGTTAGTATAATATACAAAATGATCTACTACTAACTATATACAAATGTGTTTCTTATAAATAAATAAATAAATAAGCAGATTCTCTCAAAGAGCAGTATAAAGAAAATCTGCCCACTCACCTATTCCTGCGCACATGAGTCATGCAGCAGTTATTTATATACAGCCCATGAACACTGTCCGCAATCATGGTCAGGCAGCGTATCATGGCCGCATTTTTATCACTTGTCATGCTATACGTCACTTTCGCACTTACATATTTGTTAGAACGTGACAGCCATGGTGACAAATGATAAAGAGCCGGCCATCTTAGCCCTACAGGATGCTGTTGGAGCTGGCCCGTACTCTGCGCACCAGGGATGTGGCTCGTTTGCGCATCGTGGTGTAGAAGCCGTCTACCCGCGCTTCCGCGAACATACCTGACGCGCTACAGAATCTGGGCAACCTACAGACAATCCAACCTCTAGACATAGCATACTCGCGCTACCCCCTCTGCCACACATACGGTAGCGTTACTCCATCTTCGAGTCAATCCCGTGCCGTGATTGGTCGATGTTTTTGAACGGACCAATCACGGCACGGGATTCGCTCACCTCGTCCCCCCGCACCCCCGTATTTTTGGCAGCATCGGTTTCATGAAAGAATTGGCCTAAGCTCAGTCTAGAGGTTGGATTGTCAGTGGGGCAACCCCATCAGCACCCTGTACGCGTTGTTATATTGAACGCGCAGAGCGTTGTACCGTTTATACGTATAGTCCGCCCACAGGCTGATTGTGTAGAAACTAGTACAGTAGGCTCTGAACAAACTGACTTTGACTTCTTTAGAGCAGTGAGCAAACCTGCGGGCTATCATATTCGCTCTGACGGACAACGCTCTGCGCTCACGCTCAATATCGGCATCATCTTTTAAAACATGATGTAACTTTATTTCATTCAAATAGTAACGAAAATGAAAGCGTTTGATGTAAGTTTATGTCGATGATTTCGTTTGTTTTCAGATATAAGTAACGAAACGGAGGAAAAATCTCATTTAGTATTCATGGAGCGATTAAGAGCTTTGCAGGTTAGTAATTAGTTTACGATATACATATGCCATTTAAACCATTTTGAATAGGATCAGTGTTCTTCATTCTTTTGTCCCATTCAATTTTAAAATAAAAGAATTCAAACATATTTCTAACATTATTAAATAAATAAATTATAGGGGACCTCTTACACAGATCAACCTAGCCCCAAACTAAGCAAAGCTTGTAGTATAGGTGCTACGCGACGATATACATACTTATATAGATAAATACATACATACTCAGGAACAAATATTTGTGTTTATCACACAAATAAATGCCCTTACCGGAATTCGAACGCAGGACCATCGGCTTCACAGGCAGGGTCACTACCCACTAGGCCAGACCGGTCGTCGTATTAATTTCATATATCTGTCGATTTTAATTTGTTACTCTTTAATAGGGATGTTGACATGAATCGCGAATATATAATATGTTATGTTTTTACCATAGCAGGGAGTATTAGAACGCGGAAAATCATATTTTGCAAGTGTAAATATCTGTAATAAATTAATTAAAAATAATCAAAAGTATTTAAAATAATGCCCAGTATCACGTGACTGCAAACGCCAATCGGAGCGCGTGACGTAATCACAGTGGAATCACCAAAGACAAGTTATAAAACCTGCCTAAGTGTCTACAGATTATCGTACCGAAACGCGATCTTGGTGCGGTGCGGCGCACGAATCGATAGTGTGTAAGGTGGTGCGTTAAGGACGCAGCTATAAGTTAGAGCGAGAAAGAAGGTCGCTGTCCGATGCGGTAGTGTGTTAAGGCTTTAAAAAAAATTGTCAGTTGCCATATAAAGAATTTAAAAAAATTACTGACAGCAGTTTGTTTAAAACGCCGTTACGTCATCAAGGTCACGTGACAGTTTGGAGCGTTTAGGCGCGTAATTTAAACACGAAACTTATTATACATGTTTTCTTATTCAAAATTAATGAATATATTTTTTTTATATTTTTTTCTGTAATTATTACGTGTCTATCTACAAAATGAAACCAGTTCCAAAAAATTGTCAACATCCCTATTGATATTTCCAGGCCAAAGCGGGCATGAAGACAGAATCAGCGCCCACGTCGCAACCCCGCACGCCGGTAGACAACCGCGGGCTGCAGGACCCCATCATCGAGCACAGCCTGCCGCGCGCGCACAGCATCGACCCGCAACTAGAGGTATAGTTTGTAGCTTTCTAGTAGAGCCCGAAACTGGAAGATGTTACTCTAAAATCAAAAACTCTAAAATGGAAGTGGGCGGGCCACATGCTCAGGGAAAAGCAGAAATGGTCAAACATACTGACTGAGTGGACCCCACGCTACGACAAAAAAAGAAAAAAAGGCAGACAATACAAGAGATGGTCAGATGATTTAAAGAAAACTGCTGGTCCACTATGGAACCGACTAGCCAGAGACAGAGAAGCATGGAAGGCAATGGAGGAGGCCTTTGTGTCAAAAGGACACGTCGAGCCGACGGTTGTTGCAAACACATAAATAAATAAATAAATATTGTATTAAATATTATTAACTGTATGTTCGATAATAAAAGGCTTTGAAATTGAAATTGAAATTGAAGTAGAGCCCGAAGGCTAATCCTATTGTCTATTGTTCAGTAAAACCGCACGTGTTATAGTTTGTAGCTTTCTAATAGACCCCGAAGGCTAATCCTATTGTCTATTGTTAAGAAAAACCGCTCGTGCCACGTGCCACAACCACCTGCATAAAAAATCGGTACTTCGGTTACTGAGTGCCGGCGAGTCGAACGCTACAGAACCAGTCTAAAATGTGTCATCGAGATGCGTAACAAAGGCGCGTTATCGGAGAGCGCACCTACACTGGTTTTTTGAGCGTTTAGCGACTATATAGTTTGTAGCTTTCTAGTAGAGCCCGAAGGCTTATCCTATTGTCTATTGTTAAGTAAAACCGCTCGTGCCACGTGCCACAACCACCTGCATAAAAAATCGGTACTTCGGTTACTGAGTGCCGGCGAGTCGGACGCTACAGAACCAGTCTAAAATGTGTCATCGAGATGCGTAACAAAGGCGCGTTATCGGAGAGCGCACCTACACTGATTTTTTGAGCGTTTAGCGACTATATAGTTTGTAACTTTCTAGTAGAGCCCGAAGGCTTATCCTATTGTCTATTGTTCAGTAAAACCGCACGTGCTACTTACCTGCAAAAAAGGGTCCTAATTATTCTATTTGGCACCTGAGCGCGGGCTAGTCCAACGCTCAAAAAACCAGTGTAGGTGCGCTCTCCGATAACGCGCCTTTGTTACGCATCTCGATGACACATTTTAGACTGGTTCTGTAGCGTCCGACTCGCCGGCACTCGGTAACCGAAGTACCGATTTTTTATGCAGGTGGTTGTGGCACGTGGCACGAGCGGTTTTTCTTAACAATAGACAATAGGATTAGCCTTCGGGGTCTATTAGAAAGCTACAAACTATACGGCCCACGGACCCTGAGGTCTACATGCATACACTAGGAATCCTCTAGACGGAGTTTAGAGCTATTATTTCATGAAACCGATGCTGCCAAAAATACTGGGGTGCGGGGGACGAGGTGAGCGAGTCCCGTGCCGTGATTGGTCACGGACGCCACACAAAGACACTGACTCGAAAATGGAGTAAATCTACCGTATATTTGTGGCAGAGGGGGTAGCGCTACTATGCTCAGTCTGGAGGATGTCTTGTCTGTGTCTACATGTGACCCCTTTCATAATGCTCGATGTTACAAATTTAACCAGTAAGGTCGCGGTATGGACGCAAGCAACGCGCGGCGCGGCGAGTGGCAAATCATGGCCGTTCATTCGCAGGGAGACTTTGGACCAGACTAGTGAGAGACAGGGACAAATGGAAAGGGATGGAAGAGGCCTTTGCAAAACGGCATACAGACCAAACCGATGTTGTCTGAAGTAGTCATAATCATGTTAAATTTTTATTATTTATTTTATTTTATTTGAAAACATAATATACAGCTTTACAGTCGAAACCAAATCTCTGTACACATCAGATTACAAAATACGTAATGTATTTACACAATTTAGGAAAATCAGATCACAATCAACTTTCATCCATCATCTCACAGTACCGCAGACACATCTGACATACAACCATCCATCGACTTGCAAACATATCACATTCTGGTGCCCATGACAGAAGCGAGTTCAACAGCCTTAGAGCCCGCACTGCTGGTGAGTTTTTATGTGCTACAGTGCGTGTAATTGGTACTGCCAAAAGGTTGTGACTTCGCGGTCTAAAGAGATTTTTGGGCACAAATGGAACAGCGAGTCTAACAACTCTTCCTATCAGCTCAGGACAGTCTGTAACGCCACGTAAAATTCTGCATGCTGTCACTAGGAGATTGTTATTCCGCCTTACTGCTAAAGCTTTGGATTCCTCCGAAAACGGTGCCGTAATATGACGGCCGCTATATAGCGTCGAATGACGTCACTAGAACGTTGTCTATGTAAACAAGATGGCGCGGTTTCCTAGACAGCGTTACGTTACGTTGATTGTCAACGTAACGTAAGATGACGGCCGTCATGACGGTGTCGATAGTTTCGTGAACGTTTTATTAGATAGCGGTGACGCCATTTTGAATAAATGACACGAGATTTGAATAAATGATTCCGTACTACGATTATTTTCCTCTTCTGATGATATTTCATCCTCCAAGTAAATTATAGATGATCAAGCAAATCTTGTCAGTAGGAAAAGACGCGAAATTCAAATTTTCTATGGGACGCTATCCCATCGCGCCTACATTTTTCAAATTTGCCGCTTTGACCTTGGTGGCTGACGGTGTGTTATGACGCCGTGGTACTTTCCACATGTCGCCATCGTAAAGACGGCCGTCTTTTGCGGCCGCTATATGACGGCACCGTTTTCGGAGGAATCCAAAGCTTAAGGAGTTAAAACCTAGGGATCCTAATAAGTACTTGGTCGGATATAAAAATGGAAAATAAGTATACAACTATATATAAGAACCTAAGGAATGTTTTTTCTACTTTTTCTACGAATAGGGCGTATGTGTTTTCAGCTGGGTTTCAAACAATATGTAATTTGATAAGTTGTGTCTGAATAGAAGGCTTATGTTATTATTACATATTATTATCTGTTTCCAGCTCCACTCGACGCAGCCAATGTCGCACAAGAACGAGGCGGCGGTCGACGCGCTGCGCCTAAAACTGCAACAGATCAAGAGCTCCTCCAAAAGATAAGATAAGATAAGGACGCCGCTTTCTCTCCAGGCAGCTCTCTGAACCCCGGCGTTACGGTTAGCCTTTACAACGTCTCGTATACGCGAAGTACAAATAATAACACCGTCTGTTGTTTCCCTTGTAACAATCCGTTAGAAAGTAAATCTATAGAAAATGCGTGAGTCAACACATTCAGTGTCGAACACCCGACTATCGGGTATTTTATGATTTCGTTCCCAGGCCGGACGACCCGATAGTCGGGGTCGTGGTACTACAGCTTTATATGACGAAATTGTTGTGGCCTGGCGCGGATGTCTTGTTTGGCTGGGTGGCAATGAATGTGTTAAAGTCGAACTATTTGCGCTCCACTCTAAAAGTTTTCATGACACTTTAGTCACCATTCTCGTGTAACGATGGCGTGTTAAAGGTTAATCCTTTTATCGTTTATATTAGATTGGCGATCTTGTAACAAGAATTACCCCTTTCAGACCTGCAAAACTTGTTTATGCGAACTGAAAATGAAATCTAGTGACATTTACACAAATTGGATGGGTCTGAATGGGATAGGAGAAGTACTTGTTGTCATTATGTGGGTGGAAATATTTTGAACTGTTGTTTTTAAACTTGCATGGTTAATTTGTTATCGAAATAACAACAAGATTGCCTAAATTCATTCTCGACAATACGAAACATGACAGTTTCATGGACCCACATTTAATTATTCAGTTAGTTCCTATCGACCTTAGTATTAATTATCTCATAAAAGGCCTATGTGTTTGGAATTGGAAATGTTAGCGTCCACGACTTAATGAAACGGTTGCGCATGACGTGAAAAACAGCCTATACAGGGTAAAAATATGCTTCAGACGTGCGTAATACGGCTCATTTTTCAATAAACAAATGAATTGGCTGTGTAAAATGAAATATTTTTTTTCAGTTGTGACATTGTTAGTTATCCATTCAGGGGCTACTGCAGACAAGTATGCCTTTATTAGATATTTTTCCAGTTAGATTGGCTTTTTAGATGTTGGTGTTATGTTTCGCGGAGCGGACTTACGCATGTTCGATAAGCAGGTCTACATCGAGTAAGTTCTTGAGCTAAAATCGTTGAATAAAATTTTACGTCAAACTAATTTTTTCTTAAAAGATTATGATCGATGTAGAATTGCTTATTGGGAAGCGTGAAACCCAGCTGCTGTCTTGCCTGTAAGATTCGTTAAGTCGGAATGCCGGTTGTTTTTAAATAATGACGAATGATTTTAAACATTAGCGAGGTTAAACTAATGATAGTTGACATGAGATGTATACTTATTTCTAAATTGTAGGTTGTTAGCCATCGTGTCTTCAATGTTATGGATATGTCTGTAAGCACTAGATTGCACTTGAGAGTCCCCAATACATTATTGTGATTGTATCTGAAATGAAACTTTAAAATTTAAATATCATCTTCATTATAACTTATCTGTAAAAATCTTGTATTCTGTGACTACTGTAAGCAGTTCGTAATAACCATGATAGATCAAATTTATCTGTGTATAAATTATATATTTAGTAATTTTGTAACCATGTAAAACTAGCCAAAACACAATGTTTACGAATATTAATATAGACTAATTCCATTGCTAAAATCTATAGTGCTATTATTTTGTATGTTTATGAGATCAATTTAGTTTTCATCGCGCATGAAGACTATTATTGGCGATTCACGTGTATTATTTTAATGGATATTGTTATTTATGTATGATGTAGCTAAAACTTATAGGTCAGGAATTATTAACATAATACCTACTAGTCGAAAATGCGGGACATTTTATCGTTAAAGGCGCATCCACACCGCAGTTAACTTCTGGCAGGCGGCGGCGCTACAAGTACATGCGGCCCACACCAATTTTGGTGTCTAGCCATAGTAGTTGCCGCGCACCGCTACGGAACGGACGCATGCACGCGCTTGCGCTCATATCTCTCGTAATAGACTTTTGTTAGAGAGTGAACCTTCTGTACCTAGTACTATTATTTATTCTGTGGAGCAAAATAGTGTATAACAGTAAAGATCGGTTTTCCTAGGATAGCGGTGCCGTCATATAGCGGTCGTCTCCATACTAAATAATACAGCTAAATATGGATGTCGTAGTATTTGTATGGAGACGGCCGCTATATGACGGCACCGCTATCGGAGGAAACCAAAGCTTAATGCTCTGGTTTCCTAGGATAGCGGTGCCGTTATAGGTAAGATAAGGTGGTCTGAATGCACCTCAACTATAGCTGGCATCTTGTCTGTTTTAAGTCCTTGCCTAATTCCTGATCTAGTTTTATTTGAGCGTTTTCGATGTCTCTAAGACTGTTTTCGAGTTAGTGTTTTAATCTAATACTCATGTTATGGTTTATCTTGTGTTGGTTGAAGCGAGTAGAGGTCATCCAGTAGGTTTGTAAAAATCTTGGTAAAGCTGCGATGAGGCCATAGTTTATAGATTTATGTTACTTCAAATATTGCTCCAGTTTTAAAACAAGTTTGGATATAGCTAGAGCTAGACTGATATGACTTATAATAATGTTATAATTATAATAATTTTGCGACTTGTGGGCAAAACTGAACCTACATAAAATAGAAAAATAAACATTCCCTTTCCAGTATTGGTTCGATGTACAAAATGTTCATATCTCATTCTTCATTCATCATTAAAACGAATCCCCCTATTCCATTATAAAATTGTTAGTTTGGGGCGTAAAAGTAATGGTTCTGTATCGTATCCAAATAGACCACTTAGGCTGATAGTTAAATTACTGTTACATATATTTTCATTATCACGTGTTCTTTAGGTAAAAGTAGCAGTTGCAGACTGGTTGAGCGCCTTATTATTTGCCAGTTTAATGTTTTAAGTGCCTAGTTATAGACGCATTATAAAAAAAATACACAAAGTATGATTAGGGCAGTTTACATTAGTTCGACTGCAGTATTCAACAGCACGCTTTTGACAAGGGGCCGTTGAATGCTTTTGACGGCTCTTCAGTGTATATGCGTCTCAAATGCAGCTTTGAAATAGTGTAGCGTCTACGGCCACTCCACACTAGCGTCTTGAGCGTCGGCGTCTAGTCAGCGCTATGGAAAATGGCGTCGCTGCGCAGTTGCGCCAACGCTGCGTCGAGCAGCAGCCATAGAGTTGACTAGACGTCTACGCTCGGGAGACGCTAGTGTGGGGTGGCGCTTATAACTAGGCCGTTTTTGCTATGCTTTAAAATCTATGTTATAGTCCAAATCTTAATTGATTGTGTCCAAAACTGAAGGCATGTTTATATTTAAGCCTTGCTTTGTTTGTTTTATCTAGCGGTTGTATCTACTTTATTGTTTTAACAGATTTGACTTCATTAATTACTAGCATTTATTTATTGTCGTGTAAATTAATGTATTAAAATCATGATTACATATTATTAATTATAAAGTTCATACGACACTGAATAGTTGTTTCATTTCTCGTATCGTTTATTGTACTTAGAGGACCTTTTTGAATGAAATAGGGGTTATTCCCACATTTCCGACTGGTAACTCAGCAAAATATTCTAAATGACCAAAGTAGATCGGTTAAGATCGGTTTTCCTAGGATAGCGGTGCCGTCATATAGCGGCCGTCTCCATACTAAATAATACGTTTCATCAAATAATTCATCTACCTCTAAAAAAGCGGAACCACATTAATTTAAATTCAATCTTAAAGGATTCTATTGCAAAAATTCGTTGAAAAACACGGAAATATGGGACACTTGGCAACACTGGCGCACGTGTGCGGCAGTCTGTAAGCTAGGATCGCACCGTTTTGACGGTCCGGTGCGAAAGTGTGGAAGCCCACCCAAGTACGAGCTATTCCTAGAAGCGCACCAAGGTCGCGGTCCGGTGCGATTGTCTGTTATGGCCTTAAATTTAGTATGTATACTTGGTCAAGCAGATCTTGTCAGTAGAAAAAGGCGGCAAATTTGAAAAATGTAGGAGCGAAGGGATATCGTCCCATAGACATTTTTGTGTCCGCACCTGCTGATTTGATCGGGGAATCAAATTGGCGTTTGCGTCCGCAAGGCCTGATTCGATCGGACAATTTCATCATATTGGCGAAAAATTGTCTCGTCTGGACTTGACTTTATGGTAGGCAACAAATAAATTCGACCAATCATAGTGTCGCATTGCCTATGTTTTGTCCCTCACGGAGGCACGCGTATACTACTTCTATAGGATCCTACCTTCTATGATCACTACACATCAAAACTTGGAGGATATAATCAAACGGAGACGCCATGTCTGTAATTTTCTGTACAAAACAGTCTGCCGATTTTTGCGGGGGAGGGGAACGTCAAATGTATGCGTAACGTAAAAATAGCCATGTCAGATAAACGTCAGTCCATACATTGTGTATGACCGTTGGCCGCCTATTTGCGGCAGAGGGGAAAGCCTGGTTAATGGCTACTCCGTTTAGTTGTATCCTCCAAGCATCAAAATATTCAGGCAGTACGTAATTTTGCCGAGCGTGTAAGCTGATCTTAAATCGTAAAATAGATTTTGAGGTCTATGGTAATCTAGTGTTGTTCACGCTGGGAATGCAAGTCTGTCGATCTTATGAACACCCCTGGCCTGCCGTAAGCCGTAATAGAGTTAGACCCAATGATTTATAACTCAAGATAGGTTATAAGCGTTCCAAAATTGAAGCGCTTACGACGCTTGTGACAAATTGGACAAGTTGCCTTTAGTCGCGGCTGGACAAGCGAGAAATGTACACGTGCTAACGAGCTCCCGCACACCGAAAGAGAAAGAGACGACCTTATGTTTAACAACGAGTGTGACAAAGATGGATTGAATGATAAAACTAATCAAAAATAACAGATTTCTTCGTAGGCACAGAAATAAATATGAAAGTATTTTTTTGTGCTCCTCAAGTATGAGTATAACCTATCTATGTTAGAAAACATCATTGGTTAGACCAAGATAACTCTGCAACGATTTTGACAACACAAACTGTGCATAGGTACTATCAGAGGGTCTACCGCGAAAGCCGAAATTCGCAAATTGCGGGGATCTTTCTCTTTTACTCCAATGAAGGCATAATTAGAGTGATAGAGAAGGCATAATAAGGTCGCAAATTGCGGGCATCTGCCCGCAATTTGCGACCTTCGATTTTCGCGGATTAGCCAAGGATTTTACGTCACAACATGCAGCATGGGTCAGCGATGACAATAAATATATCGATAGTACGACACTATTGTTTAGAAAAAAAGGACGTCCCTATCATTCAATAGAATAATCATAGACAACGTGGTAATAGGAGTGAATACGAATGAAAAAACTCTGTGGGTGGATATGAAATGAAAGTCCGCCATATCTACACGTCTTTCCAATAGTGACTTGACTTTCGTATTATTTTGTGTTAGATAGCTCGGTTGTGTAGATATTTGTTTTAATTTAATTAATTTTAGTTCGACCAGTGCACGGTGAGTAACGTGTTTGAAAATGGATCAATGCATTGTAACTTTTTAATTTGGAACTTGTTTAGCCGCGACGTGCTCTACGAATTGTCAAAATGGAAAATTCTCAAAAAAATCCAATTTTGTAGGCTAATTCCACGTGTTATCCTTAAATCAAAATCGTTGCGATTCTTTGTGGTATATTTTGCTCAGATTGGTTTGTGTTTCTAAAATAACTCTTGTTTTCGTGTGTCGGCATTAGGTACATGGTGTTCGCGTAACTCGCAGACCTTCGCCGGAAGATCACCATGGAATCCCCAAGAAAATTCAACGATTGTTACTTCTACTATTATTCCACATGCACCAAGGTAAATCGTTTTGCTGATCTTCTAATTGTTACATTATTTGTAGGGTAGGTAAACCAAGCCTATCAGCATATCCCAAACAAATGAAGTTCTACAGATCGTCAGTATTTTCGGTGTTGTTATACATGCAAGCAAGCAAGATATTCTATTATCTCTATAAATCTCTTTCTTTTTTGTGATGAACAGTCATCAACATTGAAATTATGCATTATACTGCACACTTTGTACTGTAAATCTGCACTATAGCTTAAAGATAAAATGATTACATCAATCAGGTGATTAGATAATGATGCTAATTATTACATAATGTGTCAGGGGGACAACTGTGTGTTCCGACATGAGCCTTCAGCCCTGGGCTGCGAGACCATGTGCTCGGCCTGGCAGCAGGGCAAGTGCATGGACAAACGGTGCAAACTCCGCCACATGGAGCTCAGGGTAAGCGCAACATAAAGTCCTTAATAATGCTTATTCCCTAAAAAGCATGGGTATTGGGTGCTTCAATCGGTCAAATCAAATCTGAGGACCAGTCTGGCCTTGTGGGTAATGACCTTGCCTGTGAAGCCGATGGCCCTGGGTTTGAATCCCGATAAGGGTATTTATTTGTTTGATGAGTATAGATGTTTGTTCCTGAGTTATGTGTGTTTTCTATGTACATATATAATTATGTATATTGTTGTGTGTGTGTTGTGGTGGGAAAACCAGAATATTTTCGTGTGTCATATGTTTTGCTCAGATTAGTAAATAGCATCATTTTCGGACATTCCCTGATGAAAGGTCAATCTAATCAAGTTACCAAGTGTCATTAAATTTGATACCTCATTACCTATTCATTTGTCATGAATGAGGTAGGAAAGGTAATCTCATTTATTAATGGGTGGTTGTTTGTATTGTTAGGACTTGACCAAGTCACTAATTACATTTAATAAAGTATGTAAATATTCTTTATTGTGCACTATACACTAACGATGAAATACAAGTACAACAGCTGAAATACAAGAACAACAGCGTTAATTAAACTACCTACTTGACAATACAGGAGGTTCAGAAAGGAGTTCGCAACTCAAGTGTCAAAATAATCCGAACAAATTCAAGAGTCACCTTACACTTTGCGTAGTGACACTCTCCCTACATAAAAACGAGATTTCGCAAGTACAACAGCCTAGGCTTGTTGATATAATCTGTGTTTCCCCGAAGAGATTAATTTTTTTATTGCAAAAAATAAATAACTTAATGTTTGTATTATCTATAATACTGTTTCTAAGAATTGTTTGATTATGAAACTATGAAACTTGGGTAAATTACAGTTTGTTTTGCCAATATCTATAAAACGAGAAGCAGTTCATACTTTAGAAATAGTTATGCTATTGCGCTTATCAAGCCATTTTGCTTACTGTTGCTACAGTTTATAGTGCTTAGCTTATTAGATATTTGTCATTTTCAAATTTATCCCTCTTTTGAAGTTACCCCAATGCACCTTAGTATTTTACAGGCAAAATAGTGCCTATGTCACCTGGCTATGGCTGGAGTATGTGGATAGTTGTTTGTGCATACCATTTGGTTTAGTTACTTAAAATATATAAAGTTGGTGACGATGATCTCTATTAACATAACCAATGTTGGTTACAGAAAAACCGCAAGCAGATCCCTTGCTACTGGGAGAACCAGCCGGGCGGTTGTCGCAAGAAACACTGCCCGTTCATGCACAAGAACCCGGACGCTCGCACTGATGGCATCGCGCCCAGCCAGCCTATCCCGCAGCAGCCCATCGCTGTGAGTTTACCCTTGTTCCCAACTCATAAAATAGGGTCTCCGAGCATCCTTCACAAAGTGGTACCTAAGCAATGTAAAATCATTGCTAGAATTTTGTGGAGGAGCTGGTTGGTAAAGCAGATTGTCTCGAGCAAAATAGGTAAGATGGAAAGAAGAGACAGTCTATGAAAAATTATAACGGAATAGAAATAAAATTCTGAGGACATTTTTTTGCGTAGAAAATTTAATGTTGTAGAAAAATCAGTAAATGTTAGTTTTTCGCAGGCAAACGGAAATCAGTCTGTAGTGCTGCACACTTTTTAGATGTGAATATTTTAAAATTTCTACTTGATCTTGTACTAGGAAAAATGATATTTCGACTGGTTCTGTTAATTTTGTTTGTCAGGAGGAACTTTAAAACGGTGTCCAGGTACAAACATATCCTGCTAAGCAATATAGTATTTTATACAATCGTGATTTAATGGAGTGCTTTTCAGTCGAGTACAGAGTTTAGGCAACGAAGCTTGCTGAGTTGCCTAAGTGAGGTACGAGATGGAAAAGCTTGATTATATCACTGTGGTAGTTGTCTGCGACTTGGGTTTATAAGGGTGTGTGTGTTGCAGGTCGGGCAGGCGGTGCCCGTCGCGGGCGAGAGCGCGGAGCCGGCGCCGGCGCTGGGCGTGGCCGCGCCGCAGCCGCAGCCCCAGCCCGTCCCGCTTTTCTGGCAGCAGCAGCGGCAAGGTAATGCCGCCACTTGCGATTTATCCCGTTGTTGCGATATCAGACCACAAAAGAGACGGTCGAAACTCAATTCTAAATTTAATAGTACATTATTGTCGAGGTTCGGAAGTAGCTATTTGCAGGCTGAGGATTCGTTTTAAACGGACGACCTTGGGAGTCCGTTTAATTGAATCCGAAGCCAGCAAATAGCCTTCCAGCCGAGTCATATATAGTGCTTTTCTCAAAAATGGTGCAAGAAATAGAAATATTTTACAGAACATACAGAAGCGACGTTCTAATTTTCACAGAAAAAAATACAACCATTAAAAAAATTTGCTTGCCGCCTTTAAAAAAAAAAGAAGTGTATTTTTCTGCTGAAAATACGCCAACCTATTTGAGACACCTAAATAGTCGCGGTACCAACATTAACCCTGTAACAGCCTATCGCACCGCACCGCGACCTTGGAGCGTCGCACCCATAAGTGAGAGCGAGAAAGAGATATCTGTTTCTCGCTCTCACTTATGGGTGCGACGCTCCAAGGTCGCGGTGCGGTGCGATAGGCTGTTATAGGCTTTATAATAATAAGTGCGGATCATCTGTTTGGCTGTTTAAGGGACTTATGCCTTCATTTGATATGGCCATTTAAAGTTTTAAAAAGTTTGGAACTCGTTAAATAATGGAATTTGTATGCGACATTGCAGTCCCGAAATCGAGACTGCAATGTTTTTAACTTTTTAATTTTTTGAATGACCTTAAACTACGCACTTCGCGACCTATTTTTTAACCGGCAACGTCGACTTTGCCGTCCATTTTTGAGAAAAATGTAAAGGTGTGTTTGCACTCGCAGTAGTCCTCGACCCCGCGATCCTGGACGCGCTGCCGGCGGCGGCGGTGGCGGGCGGGGGCGGGGAGCTGCCGCTGCGGCGCCTGGTGGGCGGCGTGCCGCACGTGGGCGTCCACGCCCCGCACCCGCACCCGCACGTGCACGAGGCTAACCCCTACCTAGGCCAGGACCAGCTAGTCGTCAACTTCGAGGAAGGTATGCGACTCTACTGAAACAGACCCCGCCTGCCGATTGACCGATTTGAGAGGCACGCGAGGGAGTAAAGCTTTGGTTTCCTCCGATAGCGGTGCCGTCATATAGCGGCCGTCTCCGTACAAATACGACGACATCCATATTTAGCCGTATTATTTAGTATGGAGACGGCCGCTATATGACGGCACCGTTATCCCAGGAAAACCGATCTTAAGCCCGGGGGCGACCGGCATTACTGAGCGGTGAGATCGAACTCATTTTTTTTTTAATGTAAAAACTTGTATCTCTAAATATTCCGTTGGTATTCGCTAGGTGCACGACTGGTGCTGCCCTCATTTTGGCAGACTTTCTACGTTAAATCTTATGGAGTAAAATTAGTTCAAGCGGCTGCCGCTAGTACTAATGTCAGACATTCCATAAGATTACCTGTGTTTGTGACGATCAGCGCCACTTCCCCCTCCACCGACTGCGCACCTTGCCAATATCTGAGGGGTAGCATCTGGCTGAAATATGAAGGTGCATAAGTGGAAAAATAGTGGTAAAAAAAAAATTTGTTCTCGCGTTGTTTAAATGAAAACCTAGTCAAACTAAATTAACGCAATGATTACGTCTTTGACTCTAACACTAACGTATGAAGCCAGAATGTTGCGGTGGACGAACCGTAACAACCAAAAAAGCGTTTTGCAAATTGCTAGTGCTATAGATACAAATAAAGTAACATTATATAATTACTTAATTTCTTAGAGTATAAAATCATTTGATTAGCGCTGAATAAATAATATTTACTCAGTGTTATATTATCTAGCGGAATGTTAAAATTATACATTAAAATCGGTCGAATCGCTCGGTAATACTGACTTTTAAAGAGTAAAGTTACATTTTAAGATGATAATAATTTTGATATCTTAAAATGTAATAGAGCCCTTTTTAATCGCTCGGTTTTCTGTCTACTTAGATTGATACAGTTATGATTAAATTCTACGCCATTTAAAGGCATCAGATTTGCCCTGAATGTTATAAATCAAGTAAGTTGCAAAATTACTTGTAATGCAATATTTGCTAATGGTTGTATTTATTGTACGAAGCGAATTGGTCTTCCTATTGATTTGAAAGACTTTGATGGTTGTAGTATTTTATTGTAACTGTGTCTTAAATACTAACAATGGAAATTTCTTACTGGATCAGGTAGATTTGATGTTAAATTGGTGGCTAATATTACTGAAAATGGTTTGATCGATAATGAAAAGTAGGCCATAATTGTTTGGACCTCTAGTTTTCAGTTGTAGTTAATTTTGAATTAAATGAAATAGATCGCAGGGTCAGGAGGTAACAATTTTTTTTACAGTGTACCTCCGCCTCACGTGAATTGAAAATAAAAAGCGGTCGACTCATTTATTGAAACTTAGTGTTAGTAATGTGATTTTTTAAATAAATAAGACCAAAATAAAATGGTTGTATGATAAATGTTAGCTAGATCCTTTAAGTAATTTCCTATTTGTTTTAGTATCTCGTAACTGTCAGGGGTTATAGTTGTTACAATATTTTTATTTTAACATTACCAATGATGTAATTTAAATAGTCCGTAAATAGAAAGTTATCAATAATATCTACCTAAGAATAGAATTTTAAGCCTGTGTTGTACTTTGTATTATGTATACATATACAAAATGTGTTATTCTTCGCAGTATTATGATTGTCACTAGACTAGACACACATTTGTTTGGTGAACGTACCGGTCTGTTTGAAATCCTGTTAGTATACTTGTTAGAAAAAGGCAAATAGCTAGCAAGGTGACCGGAATGTAATGTAACAACTATAGTCTATAACACATCAGTTACACGGCTGAAGTACCTCTCAAATCGAATGGCGGGGCTTAAACGGCGCTGTTGTTAATATTACACCGTCGAAAACGTCGCCATGTCGTAGCAAATGGATTCACCTTAGTCTATAATCTATTGATTATTGATTGTCGACGTTTTCGACTAGTTTTGTGGCGGACACGATGGTCCCTCGGACTCATGATTGTTATTAACGCACTAGAGTTTTCAATAATCGCTTTGTTTAGCTACAATTGTGAATAGTATAATAATATTAACCGATGATATAGTCGGCTCACGAAAATAACTGTTTGTACGCTGTAAAATGTAACTCAAATTGGAAACTCTTAACAGTGTAGGATAAGAATGAAATTATTATATACTTTCGGAAGCTCATTCAATGATTTAACTATAATGAATCAATGTGCTTTAGGAAGAAGCTCAGTGCTGTGTGGCACTATGGTCGGTTTAGATTCCGTCTTTGGAATGTCGAGAAATGGCGAAAATTGCGCTTCGAGAATGTACGACCGCGCGATGGCCGTCGCGGACCTAAACTAGAAACTACAAGTGCCAACACCACACGTCGAGAACGCAAACGGTCTCTCTCCGCCGGTTATAACAAGCAAACAAAATAATAAATATCACGTAAAAATCCCCAAAGTATAATGCGTAAGCTCGGATTAGGGTCAAAGTATGCATAATAGGTGAAAGCGGCGGAAAGAGAAGTTTATTGACGATATTTAGGTGGGGTAGTCACACTACCAGACTATCTCCGGTTAGTAACAGACTGGGAATTGTTTTAAATAATTTACAGAACGCGATTTAAATAATTTGATTTAGTTTAGTAAACGTCTTGTAAGGAGAATAGTTTTATTTCGTTTGTGTCCCAGTTTGTGGCGGGACGAATTACTAACTAAATGTCTAAATGTCTGTTTGGTTGAAGATAAAGATGTATTTAGATTTTTTCTTCAGTAGTCAATTAATATAGTATTTATTGTTGTAGTGTTAGTTGGATCGAGTCTCGCGCGAGGTGCGCGGGGCTGGCTCCAAGTTATATATAACGAGATGTTTTTATTTAGGTTTACGTTGAGCTGCCGACTGAGGCGTCGTTTTGTTTGGTTCTCTTACGTAGACAATGCTTAGTAATATTTAAATACCATCGAGCATAAAATATATGAGTATTAATCTCGGAGAAAGATTTATTTATGGCTCTCTGTCCGACTTCTAAGACAAGAGAAAAGCAGAGTCGGTATTTTTGTATGTGCAATACATTAGGAAATATAACCACTTTCATATCTTAGCTAATTAGATTCATACATGAATATCTCTCGCTTTTTCATTGATCGTATAGTAATATCGCATGCGACGATGTCCGCCGCGGACCTACGGCGCGGCAGACATCGCCAGGGTTTTTAAATAGATGTTTAATAATCTTTGTCTATAATAGAACAGTACATAATAAATAGGATACATAATATATAAAAATACAAATAAAAATATATATACACGAATATTGTAACTGATATATAGGCGAAGAAAAAAAAAGAAAAAAAAAAGCTTTATGCCTTTAAATCGTTTGTATGTTAGCATTTAGGATGTTGGGCGCCGCGTGCGCCGGTACATTGTACTCGTGCACCGAGAGCATTAGATAGAGCTAATAAATAATAAAAAAAAACTAGTTATACATCACATAGACAGCACAGTTCCATAATTGCCGACTGAAACTTAGGAACAGATTATTTTGCTGTGCTCTCTATTTACTAACAAAATTATCGTGCTTAAGATTGTATTACCAATTTAGGAGGGTAACATATAACGAAAAGCTAACAGTGTTGAGCGTGTATAGCGTAGTGTCCCGTACCCGTACTGTTGACAAGGCTCCGATTATCCCCGTACGTTATCGTAGCATCGCGGTACGTTTCAAATTCACATTTATCATTTGCTGGAACCTTCTCGGTAATGTTATTTTTTATATTTTTGCACTGAGAGTAAAGTTCCTATATTTATTACAAAAAAAAATAGCAAAAATGTCACGACAAAATAGGTACTGTTAAAATAATTTGTCTATGGTCCACGGTACGCCTAGTCATTATTTATATATAAAACTATAATTATCAATATTAAAAGTAATATAAAAGAATAATCTCTATTGGTGGGGGATAGTTTAAGATATGGAGAGACGAAAACAAAAAAAAGAACGTTCTTATTTTCTACAACAACAAAAAAAAATGCTCTTGTGAAAGAGAACCGTGTTTGCCAATAAAAATATTTATAAGTTCATTATTTTGTTGTGTTACGTATACGAGGGGCGCGAATTAAAAGGTTTATTTTCCTGAACGCAGCTATTTCGATGACTTCAGTAGGAATAGTTTTTATGGTCCTCCGGGCTAATTATCACTAGTTTAATTGTTGGAATGTTAAAGTTTTTCTGTTAAATGTAAAATTTCACGTTAAGTGAAATCGTCCCGTGAAGTGTTAGCGCCGAGCCGCCGCCACCGCCGCCGCTAACCAGAGGTTCCACTGCGAAGAATGAAAATCAAGATATCTTTATCTGCCTCTCTGTCGCTCGAATATGCGATGGAGAAGCAGATAACGAAATTTAGATTTTCGTTTTTCGCGGTAGGCGCTCTGAGGAGTGAGTCGGGCGGCCGCGGCTCGCCGTGTTGGTGTTTTTATACCGATTGTATTGTGTGAGGAAGGTAGAAGTACGGCAAATGTTCGCATTCAGGGGTTGTTGTTATGTTAATCTTAGTCTTACTTTCTATAAGAATTTCAAAATATGTTTAATTAGTGACGCGTGTGTTGAGACCTTTCTTTTAAGCTAGTAAACTTTCGAACCGATCGAAATTCGCATCGGAACGTGTACTTTGGCTTCGTTTAATCAAATTGTGTTTAATATACCGACGAGTAAATAAAAAACTTTCATAATTAGATTTTTGTAATTATTTTTGAGTACCCCCGGTCACTTTCAGATCGAACCGGCGAGAACACACAACTAACTTGGTCGAACTAGAGCGCGCTCAAAACTAATTACGAAAATCGTTGATGCGACTGCGACTGAGTCGTTGTGTGTTCTTGCAGAGTCCGATAACGAGAGCGCGCCTTCCTCCACGCCCACCAAGGCGGGTCCCTCGCCGCGAGACAAGCAGTCTCAGGAGCTTCTGCTACTCGAGCGTATTCAGGCCGAGGCTGCCGCCTACTATAGCTACGATAACCTCCCGACCGACCCACCCAAAGATCGCAAGATCATCCGCACCAACCTCGCCACCAAGTACGACCGGCTTTCGCTCGACGAACTCGCAGGTAAACAGGCCACGGAGCGACGCACCTCGCTCGATTTCAAAATACTCTCCCTGGAGGAAATCCGCGCTAGAAAGAAAAGCGACGCGATCGTCCACAGCGCGCCCATCACGCTCAACTTGAGAAAAAGGAAATTGTCTACGCAAGAATCCGTCACGACTACCGGTGATAAAATCATCAAGGTCGTTAGGAGTAATTCTGTAGTTTACAAAAAGGTCGATCATAATGCGCCTCCGACTAACCAGGCTAAACCGGAACAGAGGCTCAGTGACAGCGACGTTAGCAGGAAACGAACCTTGTCAGAGCAGAGCGACGTCTATTTGGTCCACGAGAACGAACTAGTAGACAATTGCCACGAGTTCAAAAAAATAAAACTAGCTGAAACCACCTCGAAACCTAGACTAATTAGAAATAGAAGTAGTAATAGCGAGGCTAAGGAACCAGTAGCTAAGACGGACGACTCAGACTCGGAAGTACAAATAGTAAGTATCGATATATCAGACTGCACAAATGTAGATTTATCTTATGATGAAGACAACAGTAAAACCGTAGAACCCGTAGATGTAGTAGATCTGAGTGACGACGCGGACGATTGCGAAGTCACGATATCCGACTACGACCTAGGTCTAATCAAGAACGTTCCAGATGTAGTCGCTAGTTGCCAAAAGAACTCAAATTCGGAAAACATTGAGAGAGATCTTATTAGTGACATAGATAATATTTTGGATGATGTGTTATGATTTCGGATTCTAGTCTTAACTATACGAAAAACGTACAAATTTTAAATTTAAGCTGTTAAAGGCATGAACCTATAATATTACGGACAGAGTTTCGCTTACAACACAACTGTGATTCCAACATCCACCAGTTTCTAAGTATTTACGCGTGACACACACACATTGACAGCCCACATCCACCAGTTTGCCGTCAGACGAATCGAAACGTCATTGAAGTAAACATGTCGAAGAAAAATATAAAAATATGGCGGCATGCGTAGTTAATTCCTGCTAGAATTGTACCGATCGAAAGAAAAAAAGTCACGGAATAACTTTTCATACTTAAGTTTATCAATTAGTACGTAAAATCACGATAATTTGTTGTTTATAAATTATCAAACTGCAAAACAGGAGTGTGACCAGTAACATGAATAGGGTAATTTCCCGAAAGTAGGGTAATTGATACCCTTCTTATTAAATCATTATTTATTAAGAGATCATTTAGGTAAATGGTTAAATTATTGATTGTGCATTTCAAACTAGGTCGATATGGTAATTTCCCGATACTAAGTAGCGATACTTAACGTTTGTTTGTTATGTATTATAATTTTTTTGTTGAAAACCAGATATGTTTCAAGTTAAATGTATAAATTAAATACTATTCTTTATGTTTGCACAAAGTAATTGTGCAAACATTATTTTCAATACCTAATGATATTTAGCATCGTAATGAAATCAGTTCGTCATGTTTTTTTAATTTATACATTTAACTTGAAACATATCTAGTTTTCAACAAAAAAAAATGTAATACATAACAAACAAACGTTAAGTATCGCTCCTTAGTATCGGGAAATTACCAGTCTGACGTAAAACTGTCCTATTTTTTTATTTGAAAACGAGGACGATATTAAAAATAACTGTTTCACCATTAGGGGAGAATTTGTGTTACATGGTAACACTCGTCTACACGCACACATTCAAACCGTCCGCCATTGCAGTGTCACAGTTTGTCTTAGGTGACAGTCCGTCCGTAATATTCTAGGTCCATGGTTAAAGGTTAGTGCATAGGGAATTCAAATTATAAGTGTTCACAACAAGTTACAACTTGTAGTATTGTTTTACATCACTACAAATTTAAGGCTTCGTCACACAGGCGCGTTTTCCGGGCGCGGCGTGAGCGGGGCGCGCCGCTTTTACATACAAAACGCTCACGCCCCGCCCGGAAATCGCGTCTGTGTGCCGAAGCCTTTTAAGTGTTTCCGAGATTGTTAATGCCATTGATGCAATTTTTCTGTTGAAGTTTAAGAGTTGTTAAAATGATAAGTAATTTATTGTGATACGGAAATGCATGTTTCGGAAAGTTATGCTAGTAAATTAGTGGCACGAACGATTTAACGATGTGGCAAGAATATTGTCACACTTTTTGGACTACTTAATCGTTGGCTGCCATGTGCATCACCGGTGGGACCAAAGGCTCACTTAAATGTCTATTGGGTGTGGGAGCAATACTGTAGGCAAAGAGAATAGATAGTACGGGGAATACGGAGTTAGGTACATATGGTGTTTGGCACAGAACAAGTAGTAATAACTAATAAGGTTAGAATGGCGATGCGAGCAGGGTACGTGTCGCCGTGGGGTTTTGAGCAAACGCTCGCATGCTACTCGCCCGCGCTGACCGAAAATGAAGTAAACATGCCTTTTTGTGCCACAATAACGTTCAGATTAAGAAGCCAGACATCAAATCTGTCTAAAGGAGGCGTATCCATTCACCACGCACACAAGGCGCTAGCTAGTTTTTACTACCGTTGCGCGAGTGTTAGTAAATGTGGAGAGGAACGAGCGGCGACACCGGTTCCGATACTAACTGCGCGCGATAGCCATTCTAACCTCTTTAATATGTTCTGTGGTGTTTGGTGTAGGTGTAGTATGGTGGGCAGCCAACGTGTTAACTATGGTGTCAAGCTGAAAAGCACTGCCAGAATCGCCTTAGCTGAATAATTAGAAATAAGAAGTCGAGGTTTTGATCCAAAAATGTAATATACATACATAATGCTGTTAATAAAACGTACCGACGCGACACAATTCTTATTCACAAAAGAAGTTCATATTAATATGTTTACACCTTAACTTTAATATAATAAATTCGAAACGAATCCCTCAAAAGTTGAGGCGTCACTAAAGATTTTTGTGCCTGGGCACATGATACATATACATCGTTTTGGGCTTAGTGGTTACCTACGTTAGTAAGTACATTACAGTGTCATATAGTACCCGGCCTTAGAACCGCTAAAATTTGCAAGTACAGGCAGCATCAAGAGTAAAATAAATAATTTAAAATTAAAGTACCTTTAAAACTAATAATTTTACTAGAATTATTTGGAAATAAGTACATCAGTGGGGTAAACTTTGATGCTAGTTGTACTTGAAATAACATTATTACACAGTAACAATGTTATCACGGTGAATTCACTCCAACACATGCGGAGTTCACACGTAAAAAGGTTCAGTATTTCGGTTCTAAGGCTCTTGAGGTACGCTTAAATGACCATTTGTGACGTTATCTATGAAAAGGGAACTTATTGTCGATGGCGCGTACGCCATTATTAACGATGCTCCGATATAAATACAATGACACGCGACGCTGTGCGGCGTAAGCGCCATCGACAATAAGGTCCCTTTTCATAGATAATGCCCCATTTGTTGACTATTTGCTAGTAAGGCTTGAAATGATCATGTAAGCGCATCAGTATGGTACGATTGAAACAGGCATACTACTTAATGATTTGTGATACAAATTACATTACCTTGTAAAAGATACTCACAATGGTGTAAAGAACATTAAATAAATTATTTACAACTTACGGTTAAAAGCCCTGTTTTTTGTAAAAATCTACGGGAATATTTAGAAATGTTTTATCGGTTATTTATATAATTTTATAATCCAACCTTGTGTTAAACATTTCTTAATAACTCCAGGCTGTTAAAATATGTGCGTGAAGGGGACAGGCAAAGTAGGCACAGGAATTTAATAAAAATCTATGAAAATTACGTTTTACTACAGTTATATTTTCGAACTTTCAAAATCAATTGGAACCTGTACTCACTTGGTAAAATCCTACTTTTTAGCTTCCCTTTTGAGATCTGAAAATCTGCCCTACATAAAGGAATATGTAGACTTCAAAAGATAACTTATGTTTTCACAATAAGGTATCTTTTGACATAGGAAGTCACATATTTTTTTCATTCATAGAGCACTTATTAAATATACATTATTGCAGAAGTTATGTTTAGTCATATCTTTCAAATATAGACCATATTGCAATTATATAAGATTCATTTGAAAAAAGACTTTCAGAAATGATACTATATTTAATTCACAATTTTAGTTTTCCGCGGACAAAAAATGTCATTCTGCAATATAAATTAATAGTTATATTTTTTGGATTTTGCCTACGTACTATGTTATGTTAGCGACATATACAACAAATATACAAGGCCTGCAGCCCATAGTTACTACTATATCTTACCTACCCTACCCTATCTACCTACTTTGTGTTCATTATCATAAAAAATAAATTTTAACTATTAACACTTACCACGAATTGTAGTAATTAAAGCAGAATGATTATTTGTATATAGACACCTGCTTATTATGAAATGAACATAGTATTTGTATAATGCATTTTATATCAATTTTAAATAGGTACCTAAAATAGTAATTTTATTTTATTTCAACCGTGAATAGAAAGACGCAATACGAGTACTTTAGCTCCCCTAGGTTATTTTGTTCACCCATAACAACCTATTTTAATGAATTGATAAAAACTTAAAAATGACATTATATGATAATTTGTTTGTATGTAAGCGTTTAGTGTCGTTTTTAGGAATTTATTATTTCAATAAATGGGTTTTCATGGGTGGACAAAGTAACCTTGTAAGGGCTAAAGTACCCCGACCTTACGGTACATTACTTTATAAAATTACTATTTATGGCACATAGGCCCACCACAATGATTGAATCATTATTTTGATCATATCACAAGTGTTTCCTAATAATTCTTACTAGCAGGTGTCTGTTTAAAATAATCACTACATGCTTTACTGAAAGGTGATTCCTGAATAAAATAGTTTGAGCCCAAATTTGTGCTCCTCCATATGTGGCGTGACTACTGGATATGTTTATTCTTGCACTTGTGCAGAAACAATACAATTTAATTATGTTTTCTTTTGGTCTGTTCCAACTATTTTCATTTCTAATAATTATTGGATTTCTTGCCTAGTGTTTTAATATTTTATGTGGTTTAACATTATAAAAAAAGTTTCTGTATGGCAACTACATAAGGTGGAAATTTGATATAAATAATTGCCTTTAGAAGTTTAGATACAATAAAATCCTCGTTTTTATGTCTGGTTCTGTAGAAATATTTACGGGCTTCATTAAAAATAAAGACAAAATTAGTAGGAACAGACCTATCACAAATAATCTACATTGATTATTTCACAGTTTCACAGTCGGTAAAAATAATTGATACGTCCGTATCAATGAGATTAGGGCAAGAGCTTGTTTTATTTAGCAAAAAAGTTTCACAATACGAGCGTTTTGAAAATTGATTGATAATTTAGTTGTAATACTTAATGTCAGTTTTATATTATCCTTTCTCTTTCTCCGTGATATGCCCCTTAGTGGTCTACAACCGAGTTGACAGCAACACAGGGTTCAGTAGTTTAATGTTGTATAATTATATCTCCACTCAGATTTTCCTTACGTACAGTCATAGCACGTAACTGAAAGTTAAGATAGCTGCGCCCTGATTTTTCATAAGGAGGCACAGCTTAGTTTAGGACTAAGTGCCGTGTACAAATAATAACTTCTCACGAACCGTTGAAAAATACACCTAAAACAACTATTTGAACTACCGAAACCCTCTAGGGCAGTGGTTCCTAACCTTTCCAGTCCGGTCACCCCTATGACTAACTAGGGAACCTGATTTTACCCCT